>NC_137966.1:13524459-14083750 GCF_963924665.1 Micromys minutus | reverse complement strand
GCCATGAGCCCAAGGCCAGCCTTTTCTCCAGACCAACCCAGAAAGACACCAGGTTTTACACGCACAGACATGGATTTATAAGTTATTTTAGAAAACATAAATGACTGTAAGGTCTAAGTTGGCCTTGAACTCTGCATGCCCACTGTGGGGGATAACTGCACACCATCCTGATAATCACTTCTGTACATAAACTCCGAAAGTGTACCCAGCGAAAAATAAAATACCGTGCCACCCCTCCCTCCAGCCCCTCAACAGATCGCAGGACGCTCGTTTTTTATCTTGTAGCATCTGCCTTGAAGGTCTTTCGAGTTCTTGAGCACACCCCTGGCTAGTTGGGAACATGAATAGCCTTCCTCTGCGGGTGAACATTGTTCTCCCTAATATGATGCAACGGGTCTTAAGTTACAAAGACCAAGTCTGGACCCCTTCCCTAATTCCCCTAAAGGGCAACTACCTTTACCATTTTCCAAACCTATCGTTTATACACAAGCATGAGCACACATATCCCAAGTACGTGTGGAAACACACTGCCTATTTTCCTTCCTTTCTCTCTGTTATTATTAATAACACCACCGCCAGCCACCTTGTTCTTTTTAATGGCTGTAGTGAATTCCATGCGATGAGCATGCTATGGTTTATTCACCCTGCCCTCTGTTAAGGACAGCTTTTTTCAGACTGTCGGGACTGCGCAGGTGGTTTGGCACTTGATCTGCAAGCATGAGACCCTCTCTGTGGGATTCCCAGCACCTATGTAGAAAGCGTGGCTTGGCTGTGGTAATGGCATCACTGACAGATAGAGATGGGCTGATCCCGAGGGTTCCTGGGCAAACCGCCTAGCCTGAAGGGTAAGGTTCTGATTAAGTGAGAGACCCCCTTTCAAGACAGTAAGGTAAAGATAAAGGAGGAACTTGACATTTTGCTCTGGCTCATAGGCCACGTACCCATGTCCCAATCCCACCACCACCACCAAAAACTGCACAAAACCACATATCCTTTCTGGAAATTATTATTTTGTAGAATATCTGTGGGAACAAACCAATCTTGAATCATGTGGTTGAATCTGAGGGCTTATGATCATGTTCTAAACAGATTAATGTTTAGTCTTGATTAGTCTGATGACAAGAAGCTACATCTGATAGTTTTAACTGTGTGAGGTGTTGTTGAGAGCAGGCATGTTTTTCTCTTTCCAGAGCTGTTTGGATTCACCTTTCGGAGAATTCATATCCTGTGCCTGACTTTTTCTTGAGTTTTTCCTTTTAGACTTGAAAGAATTATTTATATATTTTAAGTTTAAAAGTAAGACATTTGGGCCAGGAGTGATATATGTCTTTAATCCCAGCACTCTGGATGCAGAGGCAGGCACATATCTCTGAGTCCCAGGCCAACATGGTTTACATAGTGACTTCCAGATTAGTCAGAGCCACATGGTAAGATCCTGTCTGAAAAAAAAAAAAAAAAACAAAAACAAAAACAAGAAAAGGAGGTTTTGTGTGTGTGTGTGTGTGTGTGTGTGTGTGTGTGTCTTTTTTTTGTCACAATAGGTAGCCAGTTTGCTTTTTCTGTATGATTTTTGTCAGAATTTTGATTTCTATGGTGTCATGTTTTCAGTCTAGTCTCTTGTGGCTTCTGAGTGTTCTTATCTGTAAGGCCTTCTGCTCTGGGAGATGATAATGTTATTTTGTTGTTTTGAGTCAGAGTTTGTCTCTGTGCTCCAGGTTGGCTTGGGATTTACCATGTAGAATAGACTAGCCTTAAACCGATGGTACCTACCTTCTCTGCTTTTGGACTGTAGGATTTCAAGTGAGCACACCCAGGCCCTGACTTTCTCAAGATTATCAACAAGAGACAACTCCTAAGTTTTTCTTTAGAATGCTTAGTGTCTTGTTATAAAGCTAACTTATTTACTTAAGACAGGGTCCCAGTATGTATGTATCCCCGGCTGCTTGGAGTTAGACCACACTAGTCTAGAACTCAGGGAGATCCTCCTTCTTCTGCTTTCTCGGTGCTAGGATTAAAGGTGTGCACCGCCACTCTTGGCCTTACAATTTATTGATCTCAATACAGGGTAGGGGCTCCTAAGAGCTAATATGGTCAGTGTACTTTCCAAGAGTTAAGTGTGTGTTGAGTCCTGTGGCTGGCTAGGCTTGTGGCTGTATGGCTGTTGGATCTCCTTGGGTGTTAGCCTTCAAAAGCCAGCAGAAAGTAAACTTTCTATATGTTTATATTATCTTGCTGAGTAAGTCTCATCATCTTTACCCATACTACATCCCAGTGTTTATTTTGTAAATTTTATCCTTTGATACAAAGTCTCATGTAGCCGAGGATGACCTTTCACCTCCAGAGTGCTGGGATTGCAGGCGTCTACTCTAATGTGCTTCTGTGTGGACCTGGGGATTAAACCTAGGAACTGAATCTAAGTCCCCTCAAAGAACAACCAGTATTTTAATAGCTAAGTCATCTCTCCAACCCCTATTTTTAGTTTGTTTGTTTGAGACAATATTGGATGCCTTTCCCAATCATTTTGTTGCTTTTTTTTTTTTTAAGTAAGGCTTATACTGAACTTAGAGATTAATCCTTTGGCTAGAGTGGAGGCTTTGCAATTTACCTGTTTGTAGCCCCCATTACTAGGGCTATAGGCACATGCTACTATGTCTGGTACTTTTTGTGGATACTGAGGATCTAAACTCAGGTTTTCATACATGCACAGTAGGCACTTTGCCCACAGAGCCATCTCCTTAGCCCTGTTTTCTGTGTCTTTTTTTTTTTTTTTTTTTTTTTTTTTTGAGACAGGGTCTCTCTCTGTCATCTTGGCTATTCTAGAACATGCCCTGTAGAGCCAGGTTGGCCTTGGACTTGCAGCAGTCCTGCCCCCTGCTTCCTTTTTTAAAAAATATTTATTTATTTTATGTATATGAACACACCATTGCTGACACACCAGAAGATCCAGTTGCATCAGATCCCATTACAGATGGTTGTGAACCACCATGTGGTTTCTGGGAATTGAACTCAGGACCTCTGGAAGGGCAGCCCGTGCTCTTAACCCTCTGAGCCATCTCTCCAGCCCCTGCCCCCTGCTTCCTAAGTGCTGAAATTATAGGCATATGCCACCTCATTGCATGGTTTTCTGTTCGTTTTTGGTTTCAAGATAGGGTTCTCTGTGTAGCTGTGGCTGTTATGGAGTTCTCGCTGTAGACCGGGCTGGCCTCAAACTCAGAGATACGCCTGCCTTTGCCTCTTGAGCCCTGGGATTAAAGGCATGAGCTACCACACCTGGCTCATCACATTTTTTTTTTTTTTTTATTTTAAAATCATAATGTTTTAGTAAAGAACATGAAGGTTAAAAATTATTTTCTCTTACCTAATCACTATCACACATTAAGGGTGTTTATGTGCCCATCTCCCATACATATAATTATGTAGATTCAATTTTTTTGTAAGAAAATTAATAGCCATAGCTGGGGCATGGTGGCCACATTTGTAATCCCAACACGCTATTCTCCAACATTTAGGAGCTAGATTAGGATAGATTAGGAGTTTAGGTCTAGCTTCAGCTATGTAGAGGGTGGGACTCGTCCTAGCATTTTAGTGAGATCCTGGTCTCAACTCCTCCTCCAAAAAAATAGCATTTTATCATAACTTCTTGGAAACTGTGCTATAATTTTCTTCTGTGTTTCAGAGAGACCTAGTCTGTCTCATACATGCCAAGCAGTGCCACCGAGCTACATGCATCCCTGACTCCTGAGCATGTTTACTATGGTGTCATAGATACAGTGTAAGATTTGCCAGTTTAATCTTTGGAAGTGTATGACTCAGTAGCATTAGCTGCATTCCTCCCATTGTGAAGCTATCACCACTACATATTTCCAAAACTTTGATCTGAAGTTAAGTTCTGTAATGATGAGTAATGGCTTACCCTCCTGCTTCTAGCCACGGTTAATGCTAGAACATTAACACTTGACTGTGTGCCATAGAGGGTTTTCATAGAAGTGATAGTTGACACTCTGTATCAGACTGACTGTGTTCAGTCTAATATTCCAAGATGTACAAATGTTGGTTCCTCTTTGTAGATGAATAATTGTTAGACAGTGGAAGCTGGTGTTTTAATAGCTCCGCAGTCCTGTGTGTGGAGCATTCTTAGCCATTCTTCCTTTGTCTCCCTCAGATAAACCACGTAGCAGATACGCTGTCAACAACACAGGTGAACACGTTGATGACCAAGATGGTGACTCCAGGTAAGGGCTCAAAGCCATTCTGGGCAGGAAGGCTGGTTCTCTTTCTAGGCCTGGGCAGAGCTCCACCCTCCTGCTGACCCGGATGTTTGTCCCTCTGAGAAACTGGTGCCCTTTGCCATAGAGTGGGTGCTCTTAGCTGGAGTTGCACTGCTAGTCCCTGACTGGGTATAGGAGTCAGAGGATGGATGAGGCATGTCATGTGGCTCATTTCTCTCCAATGAAAGGATCTTAGAGGAAGGCAGATCCTTTGTCATTCTCAGACCTGCTTCCATAGCACATGCCCAATAGTGAGGTGCCGGTGCTCAGGCGCATACCGCCCGGGCGCAGTGGCAGCTGCCGCTGCTCCTTCTGTGCTTGCTCTTCTCTGTGTCTAGGAGGACTGTCAAGGTCTAGATTCGTAAGCTGCACTTCTGCCTTCTTATGTGCATTTGAAAGGTTAGTAAGAGGCAGCATAGGCCTAGATAAAGGAGAGAAGATTACAGTTTACTTGCCTGGATTCCCTAAAACACAGACAGGGCCTGTGTGAGGTAAAGGATAGGGTTTCCAGCCTGGTGGTGGTGGCTCACACCTTCCCGGCACTCGGGAGGCAGAGGCAGACAGATTCCTGGTGAATTCAAGGCCAACTTGGTCTACAGAGTGAGTTCCAGGACAGCCAGGGCTACCCAGAGAAACCCTGTTTCAAAAGACCATTGAAAAAAGGGTAGGGCTTCTCTCCCAGGAGAAGGCAGCTGAGACTCCACACAGGGTCTTTGATGTATAGTGAGTCAGCGCTGTGTCCTGTCAGATCTTTAAAAGGCACCACATCCACCATTCTGGTTTACAGTGCCAAAAGTATGTGGGGTTTTGCTTCTTTGTTTTTGTTTTATTTCACCTCAGGTACTGGGATGACAGGCCTGTGCCACTGTGTCCAGGCCTACATGCATACTATCATCAACAACACAGGCAACCATGTTGATCCATGCATCACATCCTAAGCTTTCAAAGTGTGGCTTTTCAATCCTCTCCTATGAACATGGTAGAAGTGAGGGGAAGGGTAGTATGTTCGGGTGGCTGGGGATAGAAAATTGCTGGTTCTTTCAGAGGAGGGTCTTGACATAGTTTTTCCTTTAAGGCTGGTGGCTTGAAACAAATGTGTCACAGGCTTAGAGAAAGCTTTTGCCCCAGCAGGTTGTGGCGGTACCCTCCGTAATAATAGCACTTGGAAGGTGGACATAGGGATGACCAAGATTTAAGTCCAGCCTTAGCTCTTAGCCAGTTTTGAGGCCAACCTGTGCTACAAGAGACTGTCTCAAAACAACCAAACCCTTTGTTGCTGTATACTGGGCAGGTGTGTCTTGTTTTCTGTCTGTCACAGATCACTGTGGAGCAAAATTCACCTCCCATCAAGATTCACCGGAGCAGAGCCTTTGGACAGGCTCTTTTCAAGACAGGGTTTCTCTGCGTAACCCTGGCTGTTCTGAAACTCTCTGTAGACCAGGCTAGCCTTGAATTCACTGAGATCCACCTGCCTCTGTCTCCTGAGTGCTGGCATCAGAAGTTAACATGCAACCATGTTTAGCTTTGAACAGTCTTTCATATCTAGGTCTGACAACAGCATCAAATTCTTGCAATTGAATTTCAGAGTCTTACAAAGATGTTTTCTAGGGACTCCATTTCAGTACTGAGCATAATAAAATCAGAAAACCTTGGAGGTGAGAGCGCTTTTGTCTTAAGTTCTTCAATTGAACTTGAGAATTGCTTCATTTGGTATTTTTAACTTTATAGCATCTGCCAACCTCTGTACCACATGATTAAAAGATGTAGATTAATTCCCAGTGGTCCTCAGTTTTCTGCCAGTCCCTTCATAACTCCTCAGCTCAGAGCTTCTTTCTGAAGCGGGGCAGTGCTACAGCAAAGCCCACTTTCTGTCCCAAGGGTGCTCCCTTCCTGGGACTTGCAGGGTTTTCCTCCTTGGTAGCTTCTGAGGTAGAGACTTAGCTGAGTGGGGTTGTCTACCTTCTGTAACTAAGGACCAGAACTGCTCTTTAGTCAGGATTTCAGACACTGGCCAGTGTGGCTATTACACAGAAATACGTGGCTTCCAGCCCTTCATAAACTAAGCATGGTGGTGAATTTCTGTAATCCCAGAACTCAAGTGGATCAGAAGATCAAGGCTGTCCTTGGCTATACAGTGGATTTGTGGTTAACTTGGGATATGAGAGTCCCTGTCCCAGAAAAAATAAACAAAATCAAGTAAACACAACTAACCACTCAATAAAAAACATCTCTGAAATTAAAAATGAATCCAGCTTCTCAGTCCTCCCTCACTTGAGGTGCTCAGTGGCTACCAAGTTATGTTTGCACTCTTGGAGTGGATCCAAGTCCTGTCTGTTGGGTGGTCCTTTGTGACTAAGCTGCCAGGATGCGGAGGGAAGTCTGTTCACCTCTCATCCTCCATGCTACATAATCTGATGACGAAGTGTGGAGCTGCTAGGGAAGGGCACTCTTGTACATATTTCTCTTTGGCCATGTGTTTCTTGGGGAGAGCAAGCTGGGGAGCCACAGTGGCCCTTTTGAAGCTTTTCATGGTTGCTTGGAAAGCAGCATGTTCTAGAGTCAAATGTTCTTCATACGAACGTAAAACATTAAAGTACTGAAAATCTAAATCAGCTAGTACAAAGACCCCAGGGTTCTGACAGACGGGCTTGCATCTATTGTGACCTCCTTACCCGCTGGGTGGAAGCTCAGGAGGTGAGTGTGCAGGCGCCCCACACTGTTTCCAGATCTGGGGCTGGATGATATTTGTGGCACCATAGTTCAGAAGGCTTTTCTGTCTGGGCATCTTATTTATCCTCACACATATAAGAAACCTACTTTTGGGAAGATCAGATACTAGGGTCCGCTCTTCCGATGTCCTGGATTCTGAAGTGACTCTCATTCTCTCCTGGCCTGTACTTACATGTGAGAATTTGAGCTTTAGTGAGAAAAAAATCCCCTGGTAAGTGTTCATCTGGGGTATGTGTATCTTTTTCCTCACCTGGTAAGTCGTGTCATTTAGCTAATACTTTATACTGCTGCTTCTGCTAGACTTCAATGCTGTTTTTATAAAACAACCTTGTAACTTTACATGGTTTTAAAGAAAGAATGTTTTGTTTGGTCTTGATGGTCCTGTTCCCATTTCAGCAAGCCATGTCCTCCAACCGATGAGCAATTGGTTGCAGGGTAAGACCAAGATCTCTCCACCCCTTTTCTGTCTTGATTCCGGCTGCCTTCTCTTCTTGTAATTGTGCTTACTGCCTAATTTCTCTCAATGTTGAAGAATGACTAACGAGGTGCATAGGCTCTAGCTTGGAACCCTCCCTGCCTCTCAAGAGCCCAGATTTCCCCACAGCCACTGCCCTTTCTCCACCCAGAATTATTTAGCTATTTCATATCTTCTGAGAACCTAAAGCGTGGTTGTCTGGCACCAGAGAGATTTCTGGACCAGGTATGCTGTGCAAACCTCCTCCCCAAAATGGGAACTAGTAATCTCATGATACTGGGCCAATGTGTGGGTTTCTCATCTCCTGTCCTACTGCACAGCAGGGGCTCATGAGTGCTGCTCCTTTTCTTTAATTTGAGAGAGAGAGGCAGTGGGAGGGAAACAGACAGACAGGCTGACAGACTGTCTGTGTTAACAGCATTTAAGTATTTGAGTGTTTAGATACCCAGGATTAGAAGGAATCAAGTAGTGGCAAAAATGTCCCCATGAAGGTAAGCTACACTGACTAGTCCCCATAACAACTCATCCTGTGTGAGCTGTGGCTGTACACATAGTACGTGTGAACTTCCATCAGCAGGCAAGTTGAGAGGCTGGAGAGAGGGGTCATGGTTAAGAACACATGTTCTTCCACTGGACCTGAGTTCAGTTCCCAGCACCCACATGGTAGCTCACAACCATCTGTAACTTTAGTTCCAGGGCATCCAGTGCCTTCTTCAAGCCCCCCCCCTCCATTGGCCTGAGGTCCATACATGGTGCCCACACAAACACAGGCAAAAACATTCAAACACATTAAAAAAGGAGGGAAGCATGTTGAGGATATAGAGTTGAGCTCCTTTCCTGTCTTTCTCCTATCTGTTTCTAGATAACCCACTCCAGAATGTTTTATTAAAAATAGAATCCTTAAATACTCTAACTAGAAACACTATTCTTTTAAAATAAAAAGAAATTAAAACAAGGAAAAATTCTGGCCTGCTTTTCAACTGGGCTGTTTTATCTTCCTAAATATGTTTTTTCTTGGATGTTCAAGTTAGGAATGTTTAGTTTTTATAGCAGGTGTTTTATTGTCTTATTTTACACTTACCAGGTTTTCAAAGGATTTTTGTAAATTTTGGAAACAGTAAACCTTGTCCCTTGTAGTTTGCTAAGTGTAAGTTATACCCCTTCCCTGGTCTCAGGTTACTTTGTCTTTGTGCGTATTACATTACCAAACACTATGTGAAGTCCATGACCAAGCAAGTATCTTTCATCATAAATGTGTAGTGTTAAAAGGTGGTATGCAGCTCAGACCTGCTCTCATTAGCAGTGGCCTTCCTAAGACAGCCATCTAAGGCGTCATGGCTTAACTTCAGCAGTACATATCCATTTGAGGGTCAGGCCTTTTAGAGGGGAAAGGTTTGATTTTGTTCTTTCAAGGACATATTTGAGTTTTGGTGTCTTTGGGCATCCTGTGGCCAAAGCTGAGGCATGTCTGTGGCTCTTCACAGCAGAGAGAGAGTTTTTAGTGGAGAGTTTTGACTGTGAAGGAAGAAGTGGTCTGTGGTGGTTAAGGTCAGTCTCCCATCTGCTACTTTTGTACATTAACTCGTTGGACAGTACAGTGTTGATGCTGCTTATGTAGATATGATGTGAAATACTGGCTGGATCAGGGCCCAAGTGTTTGGTAGGCTTAGTACCTGAACCTCCTTCCACATCAGTGTGCCCTTCAGGTAGGTGGGACCAGCAGAAAGCTACATAGGTTTTTTTGAAGAAAACCTATAAAATGCCCTTATCTGAGATATTGAGTCTTCCATGTCCTAATATCTCAGACATTAATGTTCCAGGGAAGGGGGACTAAGGGTTTGTCTGGGTCCAAGAATTTTAGTGATAAGACTAGTTCTAGAAGTTCTGACTAAACCCACATTGCAGAGGGTAAGGAAGCCCCTTGTGACCAACTCTGCATCTGGTTTGTGTGGCAGCCAGGGGATCCTGCTACTTTTGAAGGGAACCAGCACAAACCCTCACAGGCATGGGCAGGAGCGGGAGAATTGCACAGCTGCTTGCCTTGCATGTTGCCATGGGCAGGCTCGGCTCCATACCGCCTCCAGGTCCTGCTCTGACAGCCCTGCTCTGTAGGGTGGCCTGGAATGAGTGCCCCATAGACACTTTCTGTCCCAGGGTCATTTACTGCTTTAGAGTTGAGCCACAGCAGCTGTTTGAAGCTGACCTTCCTTTTTCGTCATGCAGTGGAGAAGTTATGTTAGTCTGTTTCCCTTCCCCCACTGAGAATGTCTCCAGAAGAAACAAAACTAAGGTTCCACATAGTCTCATTTACAACTGTAAGGGTCTCCCTGCCCAGGAATAGATAAACCACCCTACCTAGATATTAGAAAGCTTTCTGTGGTAAATAGGTGAGCATAGGTGCTCTCTCCCCTTAGGGCCAGATCAGAAACAGTGCCTGTATGTCTACATTGGAGGCCCTCGGTCCCTGGTCTCTGAGATAAGAGGCAACACCAGGCCCCAGTGCTCTCCTCCCTGCAGACAACTCACTTATCCAGGTCCCCAGACAGGGAGGACTAGGTTTGCCAATAGGGAGACAGATGTACAGATGGCTGTTGGAAAGGGTGAGCTCCCACACCCCAGCCATCCCCACTTCTACATTACACTTGTTTCTGTGCATCCCACATTCTGTAGCACAGTGCATCTGCATGCTTTGTACAACATTCCCTCAGTAAGAATGGAAAGTTCAGCGTAAGGGAGGGGCTGTGCAGCTCTGCTGAGAGGGATGTAGTTAGCATACTGCATGCATCCTTGAGCTCTGTCCCCTGGTCCTTTCTGTGGCCCTGTTGTGGTGGGGCTAGGGACATGGATATTTAGAGGTATAGTTCCCAAACCACAGTGCAATAAGGAGAGGCCCCTCTGCTGTGAGCCCCGGTGAGTGGCTCCTGAGGGCAGCACCAGCCCCAGCTGATCTTTTAAATGCAAACCGCAGCTGTTTCTCTTCTAATTTCATACAGCATGCAAGAAATGACAGCATGTGCCTTCAGCCTGTGCTTCTCCTGCCTTCTACCTGTAATTCTGGTGATTTCACATCCCTAACCTTGGGATTGCTGCAAGAGAGTCACTGATAGAAATGCCACCCTATCATTGGGGACAAAGTAGCTCCACAGAACTGTCATTTCCTGAGCCACCCCCACTTGTGGGTACCTGGGCACGGTGCTGTGATTTCCGTTAATGCGTTTCCGTCCTACCTTTTTACAATTTTAAGGTTCTCGGATGTTATTCTGGCAACAATTTTGGCAACCAAATCTGAAATGTGCGGCCAAAAATTTGAGCTGAAGATTGATAATGTACGGTTTGTTGGGCACCCAACACTGCTGCAGCATGCTCTGGGGCAGGTATGGCTCTCCTCAGCAGGTAGGATTTTTTCTAGGGTGGGTGAGCCTGGCCTTTACTGGTTCTGAGGGTCAGAACCATGCTAACACTGGTGAATGTGTGATTAGGGCAGCAGATCTGATCAACCACTTGCCATGAGACATGCGCCATCATGGGTCCTCGGGATCCAGCAGAGGATGATGAGGTGCTTGCCTCCAGGTGCTGTAGCTTGTCCTTTCATTCAGTGATGGATGGGACCCATAGTCTTCCACATGCTATGCAGTTGTTGGTACACTCAGCTACATCCCCAGCTGTTACTAGCCTTTGCTGACTATATTTTGAATCTCTGCCTTTCCTCTTATATATAGGGAAGGCAAGAATGAGTTTACAGATAGTTGTGCTGAACTTTTAAAAAATGGCACATGCTTCCTGTTAAGTGCTGTTTTAACAGCTCATGTATTTTTAGCACATATTGTTGTGCTAACCTTTCTCTACATGTTCTCTGATGGATGAGTGTTTGGGCACTGAGGAGTGTTAACAAGGTATAATGTGCTAATACCCAAAGACACTTGTACACTAGAGCCAGTCAGCCCTTTTTGTACAGGCAGTCTCCATGACACATCACTTCGATGCAGAAACATTTCAGTAGGCCATGCCATGTAGAGAGTGTATAAAGAGCTGTGCTGGGACTTCTGAAGCCACTGGAAGTATCTCACCTTTGATAGTATCCTCCCTCCCTACAGCGTTCTTTAATGACAGGGCTCTGTCCTGTCTGTGGGTGAGAGGGTGGAGCTGACAGTCATTTCCTGTAGAATTGTAGTGACAGTCAGGGATGGTACATTTCCTTGGTGTTGTAGGGAGAGTTGGGACCCAGGGTTTTCACTCCATCTATAGGCCACACCTGTAATTAGGCTTGAAGAATGCCTCTCCGAGTGGTAGATTTGGCTGCTTTGGCATTTGTTACTGAGACTGCATGGGATGCCAAAACTGGAGAGAGGTATAGACTTGGTTCTGTAGCAAGACTGGCTGCCCCTTTGCATTAGGGATGCTGGGCACTAGCCTATCTCTAAATGCCCTGAGTCCTTGCTATGGCAGCAGAGGCATGGTTCCGGGCTCTCCACCCATGTGCATCCCTCTCTGTCCTGTCACTTTGGGCATCATCAGCATGATTTTTTCAGTTGCTGAACTCCAAGTGCAAGCCATTTTGCTCATTGCACCAGTGTGATTCAGCTGTTTGTGTGGTGGTTGACTCCTCTCTGAGCAAAAGCACTACAGCTTTCTCTAGGAAGTCATGGCTCTCTGCTGGCAGTGGTGTCTCACCCCTCTGATTCCAGTATTGGGAGCCTGAGGTAGGATCACTGTGAGTTCAAGACCAGCTTGGACTCATACTAAGTTCTAGGTCACCCTGCAGTTCATAGTGATACCCTGTCTCAAAGAGACAGATGAGCTGTCGGATCTTTTGATTTATTACAGTTATGCTCTTTTACAGGTCTCCAAAACAGATCCATCTCCAAAGCGGGAAGCACCGACCATGATTCTTTTCAATGTGGTATTTGCACTGAGGGTGAGTGTTGTACAGTGGTTAGGTCCGAAAGGAGGGTCTGAGGGAGAAGAGCCAGTGTCCAGGGAGCTCAGGCTGTGGGCATGGCACTTGCTCTTTTGATAATGTGCAGGTAGAGGCATAGCCCATTGTTTCTCTCTCCTCCCCTTTCTCCTCCAACTTTTTTGTAAAATACATACACATAACAATATTTACTTTATTAACAGTGGTAGGTGGGCTGGAGATCTGGCTCAGCAGTTAAGAGCACTGAGAGGTCCTGAGTTCAAATCCCAGCAACCACATGGTGGCTCACAACCATCTGTGATGAGATCTACTGCCCTCTTCTGGTGTGTCTGAGGATGATGGTGTACTCACATACATAAAATAAATAAAACCTTAAAAGGGGGGAGGGGAAAAACCAAAACAGTGGTAGTTATGGAGCCCAGGGCTTCGTGCATGATGGACAAGCACTGTGTTACTAATTATATCCTTAGCCTTGGATGTTTCCCATTTTAAAGTGAATGGTGGCACACTCCTGTTATCCCAGCATTTGGGAGGCAGAAGATGGAGAATTGTCACAAATTTGAGTCCACCCTGTGCCACAGAATGAGATCCTATTTTAAAAACAAGCAGACGGATAAACACTTAGCTAGACCAGGTGGTACATTCCTATAATCCAACACTTGGGGAACTGAGGTATGACAATCAGGAGTTCAAGGTTAGTTTCTGCTACATGGTGAATTTGAGGCTGGTCTGGGCTGCATGACACCCTATCTTAGTGCCCCATTACTTAGTGCTCCAAAAAGTATACAATTTAAGTCAAGCATGACTGCTTGTCTTTGGCTGTATAGTAGGACCCTGACTCATATCACCAAGTAATAAGCAGTTGTGAACCACCTCATGTGTTCTAAGAACAGAATTTAGGACCTCCGAAGAACAGCAAATGGTCTTAGCCACTGAGCCACCGCTCCAGCACTTCTTTTGGTTTGTTTTTGTTTCTGTCCTTTTGAGACAGGATTTCAGTATGTAACTTTGGATGGCCTGGATATATAGATCAGGCTAGACTGAAACTCACAGAAATCCACCTGTCTCCTGAGTACTGGGATTAAAGTCATGTGCCTCTGTGCCTGGCTTTTGTTACTTTAAAGAAATGGTCTTTGTAAATCCCAGGCTGGCCATGAATACTTGTGTATCTGAGGATGACTTAGAACTCTTGATCCTCCTGTCTCCACCTCACAAGTGCTAAGATTATAGCCATTCATTATTCTGTTACAGGAAATATCTGTAAAACAATGGTTATTTTATGCCACATGAATGCCCTTTTGAATCTGACAAGAATTAACCATGATAAGTCGGCATTAACTAAAACATCCTGATTGCAAATTGTTTTCAGTTGGTCTGTGTGAGCCAAGATGCAAATCCCGCTCCGTGTCTGTGGTCTGTCTCTACTAGTCCCATCACATTTCCCACATCCAGATTTGTCTCCTTGTGCAGACTTCCTGTGTCCTGCAGTCTGGTAGTTACTATGAAGGTGTAGTTATATTGGGAGGCAGAAAGTCCCATGGGGGATGAAATAGTCACTTGGGTGCTGTTTCTTCTTCTGTACTGTGAATGTTCACTTTGTTTGAGATGGTATCACATAGGCCAGGCTGGCCTCAACCTTCATATGTAGACTTGATCCTTCTACCTCTGCCTCCCAAGTGATGGCATTTATAGGGTAAGCTACTACACCTGTAAAAAATATAACTTACTTTTAAATTTTCTTTTTGTCTCTGAAGTCTGTGTCAGCATTTACTCCAATAGCTCTAGCACATTCTAGGTGGCAATTTTCTCAGCATGTCCCTGCCTAGCCTTAGGTGCTGAAGGCGGCTTCCTCAGTGTCAGCTGTGAAACAAGACATACCAGATATCTCCTCGGCATATGTAAATTGAGCCTTACGTAGTGAGAACTGCCTCACACCAAGGGGAAACTCAAACTGTTGGTCCCTAGCAGCTGCTGTAGGGATGCTTTTGTACCTCAGCTAGTGGCACCTTCAGCAGAGAGGATGACTCACAGTGACTTCAGTCATTAGTCAAAGGAAAAGTCTGTGTCCAAGATTATTCGCTGCTTTTCTAGTGGCGTGTTTTTACATAGACTCTTCTTTCTAAATGTGTATTTTGTTTTTAGGCAATTGTATATATATAATCTATATATCTATTATTATATAGATATATAGATGATAAAGATCTATAAATCACCCCTTTTAGGACGTGATCAAGGGGATGCCCCAAGCATGAAGAATCAGGGCAGACTGCCTCGTTGCAAGTTTGCCCAGGTTTTACTCCTGTTTGTAAATATGGGGCTTATTGAGAATGTAGAAAATATTTCCAACTCTAGGTGTACAAAGTGTTGTCTGGGTAAGATTTTGACTTAAAGGTGACAGGCACAGGGTCACTTGGCAAATAAACAGGATGGGAAAACAGCATCAGAAGTCCTAATCAGTGGTGCCATTTGTCCCTTCCCTTCTAAACCTGTATCCCCAAGTATTACTCAGCAGTTCTGGAGGCCTCTAGAAACTCTGAGTCATGCTAGGCTCAGTTATCTGCTTGTTCAGGCATCTCCACAGATCTCACAGTGGCCTGCTCCACCCTTGGCCTGGGTGTGTACACCTGCTGGTTGACTATGGACACTGATAGGTTCCAGAGGGGTGAGGGCACTTCTGACTGAGCACCTTCTGTAGGCTACTTTGGCCTCGTTAGTGTGGGTACAGTAGACACTGGGGAGGGACATGGGCCAAGAGCCTCGTGTTAATCTGATTAACATGTTAAGTCTTTAGTAGGAATAATTCATTCCTGGCAGACATTTAGTAAATAGCATAACACTTTTGTATTGTTTGTCCTGGAACAGTGTGGCCTGTTGTGAATGAACTCCTATACACTATAGGCCAAATCATGAATGGTTGATGCACAACAGTCATTACAGATACCCCCAGAGTTTCGCTCAGGTCAACCTCTGTTCTGAGTGCTGTATGTATTGACTTGTTTCCTCTGCTCAGCCAGTTTTCCTACCTCAGATGATGACCTGTGACCCAAGATCACATAATAGTTGAGTGGGATCAGTTCCCTTAGCTGCCCCTTGCTTTTCTCTCCAAGTCCTAGCATAGTGGGGATGTGTGTTCCCCAACAGTGACTTCCGTAGAGTCATCTCTGCAAGACTAGAAGATGAGGAAGTCGCCACATGCACATAGGTAGGCTATGGCCATGCACAGGGAACTCTGGATGGCAGTTGCTATGAGGAGAAACCTAGTAGGAAGGACTGGAGAGGCCTCTTTCATGGTCTGTGCTTTTGCTATGCACATGTATTAGAGCCTTATAAATGTATCTCTACACACATACTCTGAATGCTCGGCCTCTGTTGTGCAGGCCAACGCTGACCCGTCAGTGATCAACTGTCTACACAACTTGTCCCGGCGCATTGCTACTGTCCTGCAGCATGAGGAGCGCCGCTGCCAGTACCTCACACGAGAGGCCAAGCTGATCCTAGCTCTTCAGGACGAGGTGTCTGCTATGGCTGACGGTGAGTGTGGCAGCCTGCTGAGCACGGTCTGCTCTGGCTGATGGCTTCTCTTTGTGTAGTATCTATAGAGGACCAACTGGTCATTCTGCTTTGTTCTGAGGCAATTGCAGATAATACTTCAAGTTGGCTCTCTAGTTCCAGGGACATTATTAAAGAGATCCTCTGAGCAGGGAAGGGCAGGCTTGCTGCCTGGTTTGCAAGTGTGGTCACATGCCAGTTCTCTTTGTGGACTTGTGGTACCCTGAGAGCAATAGAATCTCCATTTCCAAGGGCCTCTCCCGCACCACAGCACAGCTGTCAGAAGCTAACCAAAGCGTTGGCATTTGGTGAGCTGGACACTGGAGAGAAGTCCGTACAATAGTTGGTAAGCAGAGAATGGCCAGAGAAGTTATAGGAGCTTCACACTGAGCTGGTCATGACCAGTATAAGGAGGCTCTTCTAGGGGTTCACATACAAATCTGCTTTGCTAAATGGATGGGTCTGAATTGATCTCTCTAGGAAGAACCCCACACATTGTTACGTGATCACCTTTCATTTAGGACAGATACTTCTGCCTGGCATTGGTTTTGCTGCATAAGTTTGTCCTGGGATGGGAAACTCAGGGAGGGGCCATTGAGAACAACCAGCTGGTAAATTGGGTGATTTCAGTACCTGGCTTTTAAATTGAAGAACCTAACTGTCCCCTAACCAATCCAAACAATAATCTGTGCTGATAGACACTGTGTAACCTTTAGTGTGCTCAGAGGACCACACTGGACAGAAACTGTAATGACCTCAGCTTCCTTCTCTGAGGCTTACCAGCTATGGAAGAAAGAATGAGGAACAGAACTTAGACCAAACTATTACAAACTAAGAAAGTCTTGTCTGACTCTAATGTATTTTCAGTGAAAACTATACTGTTTCCTTTGAAAATTAGATGAGCATGATGGTGTGCACCTTTTATACTATTCTGTGGGTCGCTGGGTTCCACTTGTACCATGGGCCTGGAAATAGTTGTAGAGTGCTTGCCCAGTATATGTGAGGCTCTGGATTCCAGCCCTAGAACCCAAGTAAAGAGACGGCAAAAACAAACAACACTTAGATTTTCTATCTTAGTTAATTATAAGTGTGATAGGAAACAATCCAGAAATCTTCCTTTAAGATTTGGATCTGGGCATGGTTGGTATTTGCCTTTAATCCTAGGACTTGAGAAAAAGAGGCAAGTGGGGATGTCTGAGTTAGAGGCCAGCCTGGTCTACAGAATGAGGTCTAGGCCAGCCAAGGCTGCACAGTGAGACCCTGCCTCAAAAATAAAGAAACAAACCAAAAACAACAACAACAATCTATTTAAAAAGTAAATATTTAAAAGCCCATGTTTGGGGCTGGAGCGATGACTCAGTGGTTAAGAGCACTGACTGCTCTTCCAGAGGTCCTAAGTTCAAATCCCAGCAACCACATGGTGGCTCACAACCATCTGTAATGAGATCTGAAGCCCTTGTCTGGTGTGTCTGAAGATAGCTACAGTGTGCTCACATACATGAAATAAATAAATCTTAAAAAACAAAACAAAACCTATGTTCACCTTAATTATATTTATTTTTGTTAGAGATTCATGAAGATTAAAAGATACTTCAGTCCTAAAGACACATCTCATGATTGTACAGGGTGGGAGAGGAGTGGGATGGCAGGAACACCCAGTCATGTGACAGGGTGGGGGCCGCTGCCAAGAGACATGCTCCTTCTGTGGGAGGCGTGGAGCTAACACTTGCTCCTGTGACTGCACGGTTGACAAATTTAAATCAAATCGTTTTCATATATGTTTCATAAATAGTTTCTCAGATCAGCCTGAGTCTACTTTTATGTTACAGAGATCAGGGTTATATTGATGATATTGATAATGATGATGATGACGATGACGAGGAGGAGGAGATTTTTGATGTTAATGTAACATTGGTTTAACATCATTTGTTAGTGTTGAATTTGTCCTGTCCATGCATGTTTTCTTGCTGTGGAAGTTATAAATCCTTAACTGTTGTTACTCTTGTAGCCAATGAAGGTCCTCAGTCCCCATCCCACCACATCCTGCCCAAGTGCAAGCTGGCTAGGGACCTCAAAGAAGCTTATGACAGGTAAGACCCCAGGGCCATGCTTGTTGAACCTCCTCTTCCTGGGCCAGCTTCCCCAAGCCTCCAGAATGGAATCCTCTCACAGACAGTTCTGCCATTGGCTCTGTGTGCGCTGGAGCTCTGCTGAGACAGAGGCAAGAAAGGTTAAGGGATGGGACACTTGTGTGGCCACTTTTTAGGAAACCCACTTTGGTGTCCATTTTTCTAATGGCAGCATTTTGTTGAGTGATGTACTTAGCAGAGACAGTTACCTCCTGACTCCTTTACAACAGAAGCTCTGCCCACAACTGTCCACGAAAGCCTGAAAGTGCTTTTGAACCATTGAATGCAGCAATACTTTATTGAGCTTAACCTAGTGCCAAGTTCTTTACCACCTTCATTGACGTAGGTGTCACTGTTGCCTCGTCTCACTCAAGGGACTCCAAGTTCAGTGGCAGAGTTGCAGTGAACTGTGGTAGTCTGTGCTCTGGGAGAGCTGGAGTTTGAGACACTGACTATCTGAGGTCAGCAAGTATTGGGAACACAATTGGAAACTCATGTTGATTTGACTCTATTGGTGGCTGAATACTCCATTAAATATATACTAAATACTTAAGCATGTTTGTGTGTGTGTGTGTGTGTGTGTGTGTGTGTGTGTAGAGAGGGGGGGGGAGAGACATAGAGAGACAGAGAGAGAGAGAGAGAGAGACAGACAGACAGACAGAGAGAGAGAGAGAGAGAGAGAGAGAGAGAGAGAGACTCTCACTAAGTGATCTGGGGTGGCTTGATACAGGCGTGTGATACTCATTCTCTTTTATTTTTTTAGACAGAGTTCCATTATATAGCCCTGGCTGACCTGGAACAAACTCACTTATGTAGACAAGGTTTGGCAGCATAGCATCTAGCAAACAAAGTAAAAAGAAAACCAATGACTTTAGGTTTCTAAAGAAAAAAAAAAAAAAAAAAAAGGATGTGTGGTGGGAAAATCATAAAACCTTAGAAAGCTCTGTCATCTGCCAGGCACAATTCAGAGCGCCACCTAGTGGACCATTTTGGCGGAACACAGGCATTTGAGTTTTTGGTGAGAAAGGCATCCAAGGTCCTTCCAGCCAGATAGCCTGTTTGTTAGTGCATAATGTCTCCTTTCTCCAGGTGATCCTACAGCAGCCAGCCCTGAGTCCAGGAACTTGTCCTGGGAGGCTGAGAGCCACACTTCTCTGGCAGGATATGGCAGTTGTGACCTCCCCTGCTCCCATCCCTGTCTGATATTGTACAGCTCTGTAACTGCCCAGAAGCCCTCTTGGCCTGATTCACTCCCAGCCTCATCCCACAAGGTCTGCGGTGGGCCTCAAGGTCCTGTACTCTTAGCAATAAAAAGGTGTAGCTGAGTATATGTTGGTTGGATAGCATAAAATATGACGTCTATCTTATGACAGTAGTTCTTTGCCAAATCCCTGAGAAAGGTGTGCTCAGAGAAGTCCTAAAAGATAGGAAGTTTCGGGTTTAATTGGCATTGAGGTTTAAGAGCATCCTTTTGGGGGCTGGAGAGATGGCTCAGAGGTCTTGAGTTCAATTCCCAGCAACCACATTGGGGCTCACAACCATCTGAAATGGGATCCAGTGCCTTCTTCTGGTCTGTCTGAAGACAGTGACAGTGTACTTATGTATATTAAATAAATAAATCTTAAAAGGAAAAAAAAGGCATTCTTTCAACAGAATTGTTTTGGATTTACTATAGTTCTAGCTGGCAACCCTAGTCCCTAAGTGTCTATGAATATAGAGTGGAAGTAGGAATCCTTTAGGAGGTCACCCTGGTTGTCCTAGTACCTGTGTCTCCTTGTGGAACTGACTCCATGTTCCCATGTCTCCTCCAGGCTTCATCCCTTAGTAGGGCAGGGATGTCTCCTCGTTCTCTATAACCTAACCCTTTGAAAAGCTCATCCACAGTTAAAGAGATATGGAATAGCAGGAAGGATGAAGATAGAAATTCCTTGTGGTGTGAAGAAGTGTTCTGTTGAGTGGTTCTCTGAATTAACAGGGACTGTGTTTGGGTCTGGGAGGCTCAGATCGTGGAGATGCTGTCTGAGGCCTGGCCAAGTAAGTAGTGCTGGCTGCTCTGTTAACTGCTCAAGAGCAAGAGCAAGCCTTTAAGTGCCTCTCGATGTCCCGAGAGTTACAGTCTGTATTTCATTTTAAAAAATGTACATACATGTAAAGTTTTGTTTGAGGTCTCAAGGTAGGATTTTTGAAGCCTACCCATGTATGACTTTTGTTTTGTGCTGTATCCTACCACATGTAGTAGGAAGCCTGGCTGCCGTGTGGGGCAGAGCACACAGGATACATGACAGAGTCTCAGAGTAGGAAGAGGCGTAGCTGAGGGGAGGTCAGAAGTGACCTGTTGATTATTAGCTAAAGGTAGGCCGAGGAGTGGGGGATGAGATAAGCTTGCACATAGTGTGTCTTGCGTGCAGAAGATAGGACTGTGGTCCTTGGCACAGTCGTGATGTGTAGACATGGGGCCCTGGCAGGAGCATTTATCTCCTGTTGCAGAAGGGCTGGACTCTGGTGCTGTGCGAAGGCTGAATAACTTTGAGGGACTGTTTTTCTGCAGACTGTTTTCAGACTAAACAATAAACTCCTACAAATAGAAACAGAAGCTTCGCAGGAAATTTTCCAGGTGCACACCCTGTGTTTCATCTTGAAATGCAGATCCCACAAGCAGGGCAGCCCTTGCTCTTCCCTTCAACAGACTGTAGTGTGTTTTCTGGTTACACTTTTGCTGTGAAGGATTCCCCTGACTACCTTCAGAGCTAGAGGCTAGAAGCTGGGCAGGCACATTCCTAATGCTCCTTGTCCTCCCAGTGTGCTCCAGAGGTATGTCCAGATGTGCATCTGGTACTC
Organism: Micromys minutus; assembly: GCF_963924665.1. Taxonomy (NCBI): domain Eukaryota; kingdom Metazoa; phylum Chordata; class Mammalia; order Rodentia; family Muridae; genus Micromys; species Micromys minutus. The sequence continues at coordinate 14,062,846 of NC_137966.1, read as the reverse complement.
AGGGACTCCAAATGGCAGTGTTCAGTGTCCATACCACAGAGCTTAGTTTGTGAAGAGGCTCCAGCTCAGTACAGACTGTTCAGAGGGAAAATCACAGGCTGGGGATCTGAGTCAGCTGGCATGAGATTAATATGTCCCTCATGCCCACAGCTGGCATTTAATCCTGACCTGCACTGCCACACAAGTCTCTGTGTACCTTTCCCTGTAATTCTGGAGTTGAGTAAGATTCTTCCAAGTATACGGCTGTAATTTATTTCCTCTCTTGCTATGCCCCAAGTACCTGAAATGCTACTTAGAACTGCACTTGGCACATGGTTGTTACCACATCACTGAGGTCCTTGGTAGTCCAGGATCAGCCGTGTTTGAAATGATAGGAGTCTTGGTATTTAGTTCTGATCCCACATTGTTCCAATAGCCACCTTGTACTATACCCTAAATAAGAGCTCAAAACAGGACCTTCTCTTCCTTCCCTTTTGACCACAAGTCAATTGGAGGAGCCTGACTAGTGTTTGTGTGGGCATGACCACAGTGCAGCCTAAGTGTAACCCTTTCTCATCTGTGTATATGTTGAGAATAGTGCAGCTCTAGAAACTGTACACACAGACATACTTGGTTCGGCCTCATTCCTAGAAAGGCTGAGTGTTGACCTCAGGGAGCCTGGGTCTTTGACCCACATCTTGATATTCATTAAACCTTGTTCTTAACACACTTTAAAGTTTGGTTCTCCCTTGAGAACCTCCATGGTAAACCACCATTGTCCTCTAGGCTCAGCCACAGCCTGTGGTGCCCGTTTGCACACCCATCCTCAGTGGTGTTGAGACCCTGGGAGAAGCAGGCATAGATATTTCGAAGCCATGAGGTGGTTTGCATTAAACAGTTGGTGCTGTAGGGATCCTGGGGAGTGAGGGCCATGATGTGGGGAGTGTCACCGATGTGGGGAGTGAGGGTCACCGATGTGGGGAGTGAGGGTCACCAATGTGTTCTTCTCCCGCTTCCTTTCCCCTCTGCCTATTCTCTGCTTGAAGGAGAAAAAGACTTGTTTTTGCTTTTGAATTTGTTGGCTAGAGTTCCTGGCAACCCTCTGGGGAAAATTCAGAAGCTTAGAGCTCTTGTCTATTGCTGGAGGCCTCAGGGAAGAGACTATAATAGTCCTTGGCAGCTCTTGTGGTACATGCTGAGAATCTCAGCATTTGGGAGGTAGAGGCAGGAGGATCACAAGTTTGAGGCCAGTTTACTCTACACAACAAAATTCTGTCTCAAAAACAAAAGGGGGGAGAAAAGAGAGGAAAAAGAGGAGTGAGTGTGGCAACACACATCTTTACTCCCAGCTCTGGGAAGGTGGAGGCAGGCACATCTCTGTGAGTTTGAATCCAGTCTACAGATCAAGATGCAATGTGTAAAGGGACCCTGTCTGGGAAAAAGAAATGGGGCTTGGAGAAAAGAGAAAACAGAAGTGTATTTTTGGGAGCCTGGAGCAAGGACCTTGTTTCTCCCACAGTACCCAAACATTTCACCTTTGACCTGAGCAGGAAGAGCTCTTGCCACACCCCCTTTGACTACTAGCCTGCCCTATCCTTAGCCATTCCCATACTGGGAGCTGAGAATAGCAGCAGAGTGGGTGGTGATGGGAAAATACTTCTTGGCTGCTCTTGTGGGTGGGAGGCAGCAGAGGACACAAGATCCGGGAAGGTGCTGTGGAGATTGGCAGTTTGGAAACCAAGGGCTGTGTCCCGTATGAGAATAGAGTCGTGAAGCTCTAGGTTGTCTTCCCTACCTTGCCTGGTTGAGCTCGACTGGGTTGGGGCAGGTGACAGGAAATACCTTCCTCAGGCAGAATAAGTGCAAGTCACAGGGGCTTTGCCTGACCAGTTACCTTTCTTTATGTCATTTGTATAATTTATATTTCAGAAATGCGCTAACATACTTTTTGCCCACTTAGAATATATACCTGCACAGAGTCTATTTAATAAGCACATATTGTTGTCACCAGGACTGTGTGGCTGAGCCATGGGTGGGACTCCTCCTTCGCACAACCCTTTCCTCCTGGGTGTGGTTCTGTAGGGACAACCTGTCCATAGGATGGGTTTCTGGGAAGACAGTTCCTGAAGACACTGCCTGACTCTGGGTTCTCCTCCTCTTACACTCATGAGTGCTTTGTGTACCAGTGCATACCTTGCACATACCTGGTGTGGTTGGTTAGGTCAGTATTAGTTAGCAAACTGGTAGTGTCCTGTGGTCGTGAGTTCAGGGTACAGGGTGAAGGTGGGGCCAGGGTTCCTGACTGAGCATGTACACCGGAGATGGAGTTAGGGGAAAGTCATGAGGTATCTGGGAAGAGAGGCTATGACAGACTTAAGTGCCAGGGTCCTGAAAGTGGCTGGACTTGAGTGATGGGGAAGGAAATGAGGACAGGAAGTGTGTGCAGCACACACGGGCTTCTCCATGTTAGAAGGCCATGAATTATACTGCCCAGGTAGAAGCTGTAAGGAGAGTGGACCAGGCCACCTCCTCAGGTGCTGGGCAGCTCTGGCCTGGTTTTGCTGAAGAGGTCTGGATTTGCAGGTAGAACACATAGGATTTGTTGATGGTTTGAGCTGTAAGTATGTGTCAATCACTGAGAATGTGGAGGAAAAGGTTTGCCATGGAGGAATATTTGGGCTCTGCTGGGTAGTTACTTATTGTCCTCTGCAATAGCTGTTCCACCACCAGTACAGAACATAAAGGAAGGTGCTCTGTGCTTCCTACCACTAACATTTGTAGGGTCTGACAGCCTTTCTCTTCTACCCATTTCTTCTCCGTGGAGATAAGCCCTATTCTGTCCAGCTGCCCAGCTGTGCTTGGGTCTATATCAGGTGTTCAAGACAGGCCCTCTCAGAGAGAAGATGTTCTGTGAAGGCCAGGTGTTTGCCAGGGATCCAGGCAAGCAGCCAGCCAATGTCTGCCACACTGAATTTCCGGGAGATAGAAGAAGCTTCCTTTAGTCCTGACTAAATGGCTGAATGGATATACATTATTCTAGGCCAGACAGAGTTTGTTTGTGTCTCTGTGTGTATTCCTAACATTTTCTTAGGTATGTTGAGATCTGAAAAGGTATTCTCTTACTCTTGAGATCTCCACCTGCGTTTTCCTCTAGCCAACAGGGCAGTGTATGAGGCCACTATCTGTGAATAGGGTGTTGTTCATTGGGAAAAAGCAGATGTTCCCCATAGTAACAATGCGCACTCTTCACAGCCTGTGCACATCTGGTGTGGTTCGGCTTCACATTAACAGCTGGCTGGAAGTGAGCTTCTGTCTGCCCCACAAGATCCACTATGCAGCTTCAAGTCTGATCCCTCCTGAGGCTATTGAACGGAGCCTGAAAGCCATCCGGTGAGAGATAACCCCGTCCTGCCTTCCCCTCAGCTGCTGTCTAAGACCTTACTAGTTACTCTGTTCTGGAAATTTCATTTCTTCTTCCTGCCTTAGAAATTATCACGTAGGGCTTTGTTGTTAACAAAACCACATGATTTTACATCTAATTCTGCCCAGAATTGACCAATCCTAGGTTTTTCCAGGCCCTTTTGGCATTGCCTCAGTAAGTAAAACCTGCCAAGGGCCTCGCCCAGGCCTGCAGGGAAGCTTGGGGCTAACCCAGCACTTCAGGAGATTGTCTTTACTATTTCATCAGAAATCATGGGGACACAATTACCTTCTGAGATGAGTTGATTTCCCGTAGGGAAAAAGCGGGACTGGGAATGTAAGTTAGCAGTGCAGTGCTTTCTAGACCTGGGCTCTGTTCTCAGCACTGCAAAGAAGGAAACAGATGAAAAGAGATCTGTGTCTCAACACTGGAAATGACAGAAAGCAGATGTCCAGTCATCCTACAGCCCGTGTCTATGCTCCAAGTCAAATGGCTGAGTATCTCTGTAGTTCTATCAGAGTTGGTGGATATTTTGTTTTTCCTGTGTTTAGAAAGATTCCCCCCTCCTTTTTTTGTGGTATTAATGATTAAACCTAGGGCTTTGTACTTGCTAGGCAAGCACTTTATCACTACATGTATGCATACATATATAATACATACATTATCACATGCCTGTATTCCCTCACCCTCCATGAGACAGACTCTCTGTCTTCCTGGCTGCCCGGAAACTCACACCACACAAGGGCAGGCAGCCTTGGATTCATAGATTTGTCTGCCTTTGCCTCTCAGGTGTTGGAATTAAAGATATGAATCAGCCACCATTACTGTTATTTATCTGTATGTATGTGCATGCAGATATACACATGTATGAGATGGCAGAGACAAGCAGATCCCAAAGGCTTGGTGGCCAACAAGTCCAGCCAAAATGACAAGCTTCAGGTTCAATGACAGGTCCTATCTCAAAAAATAAGGTAGAGAGCTAGGTATGATGGCACACACCCTCAATCCCAGCACTTGGGAGGCAGAGGCAGGAAGGTCTCTGAATTCAAGGCCAGCCTCGCCTACAGCCTGGTCCTGAGGTCCAGGACAGCCAGAGAAACCCTGTCTCAAAAATTAAATAAGATTGAGGATTGATAAGCTGGTTCAGCAGGTAAAGACACTCACTGCCAGGCTTGGTATAACCTGAGTTTAATTCCTGGAACCCACGTGGTAGAAGAAGAGAACTGTGTACAAAATGTAAATATATAAGTGTAAAAAAAAGTGGAGAGAGAAAGACATCTGATGCCGGCCTCTGGCCTCCATACTTACTCATGCACTGCCTTCCCTACCCACAGCCTCCCCACATACATATCTCAGTCTCTCTGTCTCTGACACACACACACACACACACACACACACACACACACGGCACTGCAGCAGTAATCCTTGCAGATGTGTAAAAGCCCCTGGACACATAACTGCTTCTCTCTGATTTCCCCTCAACCTCTCCAGTTGCCTACGGACTCTAGCAGTGCCTTGGCGTTCCATGCTTACTTGGTACAGGGTCCCATGGCTCTTTATGTCTTCCTGATGTGTGCCTTTGTCCTTCAGCCCGTACCATGCACTGCTACTACTCAGTGATGAGAAGTCTCTGCTGAGTGAGCTTCCCATTGACTGCTCCCCGGCTCTGGTGCGGGTGATCAAGACCACGTCTGCAGTGAAGAACCTGCAGCAGCTAGCCCAGGATGCTGATCTGGCCTTGCTGCAGGTAGGGCTCAGGCACTTGGAGGAGTGGGACAAAGAGGCCTCTGGGTACGTTTACGGAGGCAGCATGTGGGGATCAGGAAAGCAGACTGCCTGCCCTTGTCTGCCACAGATCAGGATGGGAGGCTCGGGGTTTTGGTATCTTTTTAGTTTCGAGCCACAGAACTGACTTCTTTCTCTGTTAAGGAGAGGTGTGGCAAGCCTTGGGAGGAAGGAGAGAAGTGTCTAGCAAAGGCCTGGAGAACAGTTTGGGGAAGTAGTGGCACATGGTAGATCTACCAGCTCAGGACAGCCTCACACTGTCTGTGAGCAAGCTTGTGGGAAGTGAGAGCTAGGACTTCAGTGGGTAATTTATCCTTCTGTATGGCTTACTTACCCTACTGTGTGGCTTCTAGGTTTTCCACATTTTCCTACCTTTTATTTATTTTTTTCTTTAAATTTGTATTTTATTGTATATGAGTACACTGTCACTGTCTTCAGACACCAGATGAGGGCATCGGATCCCTCTACAGATGGTTGTGAGCCACCATGTGGTTGCTGGGAATTGAACTTAGGACCTCTGGGAAAGCAGTCAGTGCTCTTAACCGCTGAGCCATCTCTCCAGCCCCCTTATTTTTGTCTTTTATAAAAATCATGTCTTTAATGATGAGACATGCAGAGATGCAGCCTTATTCTGGAGGTCAACTAAGTCTGATCAAATGTTCAGAGAAAACCTTTCCTGTAGGACTGAGGATGTGCTCCATTCCGTCTGCCTGTGGGACAAGTGTCTAAGTGAGAGACACTCCATATGCATCCCTTTTGTTCAGCTTCTCTCCTTTTTCCCAAACTAGTCCTAGAGTTATCAACATACTCTCATTCCTGCGGAGGAAGAGGTGTGGCAGAGTGGAGGAGGAAAAGCACAGAAGAAGCTGGTTTTCCTGGGGCCTGGAGTGTTGTCTGGGTCACCTCTGCTGGGGCTGTAGGTACAGGACCAAGGGAATGAATGCCAAGATCCTCATCTAGTAGTGCTGTGCACCCTGTGGCCACCAGAGGGTAGCAGAGGCCTACCTGGGTTTGCTCAAAGGCCAGCCTTCTCAGTGGGATGAAGTGGTCACACCTCCTAGGACTCCTGGCTCTGTGTGGGGCTGAGAAGTGGGTTGACATTGCTGGTATTGTGGGCCTATTGAGCTGCTTTTTCCAAAACCCCTTTCTGTTCTTTTTTTTTTTTTAAGATTTATTTATTTATTTATTTATTTATTTATTTATTTATTTATTTATTTATTTAATGTATGTGAGTACACTGTCACTGTTTTCAGACACACCAGAAAAGGACATTACAGATGGTTGTGAGCCACCATGTGGTTGCAGGGATTTGAACTCAGGATCTTTGGAAGAACAGTCAGTGTTCTTAACCGCTGAGCCATCTTTCCAGCCCACCCCTTTCTATTCTTAGGATAAGTTTGTCCCTTCTTTCTATCTCTGATTCTTCATAGGCTCTGTGAGAGCACTTAGCATATCCTGCCTTTGTATTTCTTTCTTTTTTTTTTTTTTAAGATTTATTTACTTATTATATGTAAGTACAGTGTAGCTGTGTTCAGACACACCAGAAGAGGGCATCAGAACTCATTATAGATGGTTGTGAGCCTCTATGTCGTTGCTGGGATTTGAACTCAGGACCTCCGGAAGGGCAGCCAGTGCTCTTAACTGCTGAGCCATCTGTCCAGCACCAAAGCCAGAGACATTTTTGAAGAAAAATTTTATTATATTAATCTGTATAATATAGTTGTATGTACCTGGGAGAACTGTCAGTGGATGTCAGAGGCATCAGATTTCCCTACAACTAGGCATTCAAGCTCTTTTTTAAAGTTTCATTTATTTATTTATTTATTTATTTATTTATTATTTATATTTATCTTATGTACACTGTTGCTATCTTCAGACACCAGACAAGGGCATCGGAAGAGGGCATCAGATCCCATTACAGATGGTTGTGAATCACCACGTGGTTGCTGGGATTTGAACTCAGAACCTCTGGAAGAGCAGCCAATGCTCTTAACCACTGAGTCATTTCTCCAACCTCCTGCCTTTGATTTCAGCTTGGCATCCAAAGCTGGACAAGATTCAGCAAGGACCTTATTCTGCTTCCCTCTAGCATCTAACACAGAACTTTGACTGTACTCACTGTCCTCAGCACCAGCAGAGAGAGGCAGCCATTGTTCTAAGGAGTCTGGGCTATGTGGATAATGGCTAGTTTTACTTCCTACTCCATGTTTGAAAAGACTTTACTAAGAGGCTGTTTGATGGAATTTGTGCTAGGACTGTGCCTGACTTTACTGTTACAGTGCTCTGATAAACCTTTGATGTCTCTTCCATTTCCTTGTCTTGGTTTTGTCTGGGATCAAGGAGGAGAGTATTTCCTTCCGAATTAACTCCCTGCTGAACCTGACATAAATCGGACTTTGCTGCTGGCATGCCTGAAACCCTGTGAGGTCTAGCCCTGGCCATGCTCTGCAACTCTCCTCACCATTTTCTGCGGTTACTGTTTCCTGTAAATGTCTCTGTGGGAGCAGTGTCCCCAGGGCGCTGAACCTTTCGGGGAACATCTGCCTCAGATGTGAATGTTGCAGATGATATAAGGTTAATCAGATGGACCTTGTGACACACTTGTGTAACCCAAGCCCTCAGGAGGCTGAGGGAGGGTTGTTTGTTTAAGACAGGGTTTCTCTGTAGCCCTGGCTGTCCTGGAACTCGATCTGTAGACCAGGTTGGCCTCAAACTCATAGAGATCCCTGCCTGCCTTCTGAGTGTTAGGATTAAAGGTCTCTCCAGGATTTTGGTTTTTTTGAGATAGGATGTCTTCTGTATAGCCTTGTCTGTTTTCAAACTTGGAATTTCTGCCTCAGCCTCCTGACCTCTTAGGTGTCAGCATCCGCAGGTCTCCTCAGGCTTTACTGTGCATATGCACATGTTGTTTGGGGCAATATCAGAGATTGAAACCAGGGCTTCAACATGAGGAACTGTATTAAAGGGTGTAGCATTAGGAAGGCTGAGAACTGCTGCTTAGATGTTAAGAGCACTCGCTGTTCTCGTAGAAGACCCAAGTTACAATCTCCTGTACCTCTAGTACATCTGATAGCCTCTTCCGGCTTCTGTGGGTACATGAGCATGAACACACACATGCACATACACATATGCATACATACATGCGCACACACACATTCAAACACAAACACATGCATACACACACATGAGTACACACATACATGCGTACACATGAGGGCACACACATACACATGATTTTTAAGATGGGGGTTGAAAGAGAGTTGACTGCAGAGAAGGAGGTGATGTGAATCAAGAGTAGAGATTGGCTTTGATGAGGCTACAAACCCAGGAACAGGCAAGGGTAGATTCTTTGTTGGAACAACCCAGGGGAGCACAGATTTGCTGGCACCTTGGTTCAGCTCTGTCATATTTATTTTGGGTTTCTAGATCCAAGCGTGGCATCCGGACTTGTTAATGGAGAATGTTAGGGTGAAGGGAGGGTAAGACTGGAATCATGGTCTCAGCAGATATAGAGAAAGTGGGTGTGTCTTTGCCTAACAGCTCAAGTCCATGGAATGTGGGGTGAGAACAAAGAGGGTGACGGTGAGATGGCGGTTCCCTCCGTGCTTGAGCTGGTTGTTGGTTGATAACTGCCCTTAGCAGTGTAACAGGCAGAACTCAGCTGGGTCCATCTGCTGAAAGCAGGAGTGCCATTGCTTGAGACTTCACATGCCTTCTCATGAGGGCTGTGGTGCCGTGTGTTCAGGTCTGGTTGCCCCCATAAAGTTGGTGTGTACTGAGGCTGCTCTGGAAGGGATTTCTGGTATCTATCTGTGTATTTCCTGGTATCTGAAAGCCTAGGCGAGCAGAATGGGAGGATGGTGTCTGGGGCAAGCAGAGGGCGTAGGACCTATGAGTATGCAGGGCGGATAGGATGAGACTCCGCTGGGTGTCTGGGGGACATGAGGATGCTGTGCTTCTGGAGCACTCCAGTGTCCCTCTGCGCATGTGCCTACAGCCCAGCAAAACAATGCTATCAAGCAGCACAGGGACTCCTCAGGAACAGCGATGGTGGCACCACTGACTCAGCTGGGGCGCTACAGTGCTGCTTCTAGCTGGAAGAGTTCCAGAGGGCATTTTCTTCAGGCAGGAAGCACATGCCTGCAGGTTTAGTCCTTCCATCTCCCTTTGGTCTGCAGGTCTTCCAGCTTGCAGCTCACCTGGTGTACTGGGGCAAGGCCGTCATCATCTACCCATTGTGTGAGAACAACGTCTATGTCCTGTCTCCCAATGCCAGCGTGTGTCTGTAAGTACTGTTGGCTGACAAAATCTGGAGTCTGGAGCCAAAAATGCCCAGCAAGACCCTTTAATGGTGCCTCCAGTGGCCAGGCCCCAGAGGCTTTGAAATTGAAGCCATGAAGCCAGATCTCACTGTCCTGATGCTGCCAATAGAATGCTCAGGTGCAGATTAATCTGGTTTGGAGTTGTCCATGGTAAGGCCATCTCTTTCTGGCTGAAATCAGAGGGGTTCTGTGGTTCCTACCACACCTTGAGGGACAGTGAGTATAATTCTGCCATTTTGAAGGCCTGCTGGGTCACCATACGCCATTCTGTTACCATTGTGCTCACCCAGATGGTTGCAGTGACCATGGCTGTCTTCCCCAGGTACTCCCCGCTAGCTGAGCAGTTCTCCCGCCAGTTCCCGTCCCATGACCTGCCGTCTGTCCTGGCCAAGTTTTCCTTGCCTGTTTCTTTATCGGAGTTCAGGAGCCCTCTAGCCCCCCCTGCCCAGGAGGTGAGTCACTAGAGCCCCTGTGTGGCTTACAAAGTAGACTGTGTATAACCACCTGTCTAGTGGCCCCTGATTCAAAGCCTCTTAGCATTGTTGACCTTTTTGCCATGGTTTGGGGGGATTTACTAGCAAGCACGGCAGGCTTCCTGTGGTCCATGGAGCCCATGATGGGCATCCTTAGGTCTAGGACTGATTTAAGTTTGCCAGAAGGGCATTAGCTTTTCCTGGGCTGACAAGATTCCCTTGTGCTGCCTTTGGGGCAGGGGCTTTTTACAGATGGAGGTGCAGACAGCTTTGTTCTTACTAAGCCTGGGCCCTGCTTTCCAAGGCAGTTGAGGCGTCCCTTCCTCTAGGGGCTTAGGAACCATGGGGTCTTTGTTTGGAGTCTTGTGTCACTGTGCCTAGAGTTCTTCCCTAAGACCTACAGTATCAGGGTTGAGTCTTGATGGTGGGCCTGGGTCAGGACAGAGGCTGGCAGTTAGAGGCTGGTTGTGATGGGAGTGTTTCTCAAGGTGTGGGGGATGAATTTGCAGTGGGCTGAAGGAGTCAGTCACTTTTCACTGCCCCATGCTTATGAGATGGTGACTTGGAGTTAGAAACTCTGCCCCCTCCCCTCTGCTATGTGCTTTGAGCTCTAGGAAAAGAGCACAGGTGTTAGAGACAAGCTGGGTGATCTCCATGGTTTATCCTCAAAAGCAAAGTATTTGTTTTACTAGCTGCCAGATACACTGGGCAAAATCAGTCCTTAAAGTCAAATACTTCCCCTTCTCAAATTGTGAATGGGAATAAGATCCTGGGTTTTTAGCTCATTTACATGCTGAGTGTGCCAGAGTTCTAAAACTGCCTTTCACAAAGCCCTTGGTTTCCAGGAACAGAGCCAGGAGGATGAAAGATTGAAAGATGCACTTTGCATCTGCACTCCCCCCCACCCCGCCCCCGGGCAGCTCTCTGGGGGAGGGGCTGGCAAAGCTCCCATCCGGCAGAAACTTCCCAGTTGTCTGAATAACGGCAGAGCTTCCAGGCCATGTCTGAGCAGCTGCTTCAGGCCTTGTCAGGGGCTTGGGATGGAGCTGTTTGGTTTGCCACATCCCAGAGACATACTGTCTAGTGCTTATGAAGCTTTCGTGTTTCATATTTTACATTTTGTGTTACAATAGCTTCAATTCTTTAGAATTCTGTTTGGTTGTGATCATGGTTGGTATATATATCTTCCTCCCCGTAACCTGGCCCCCTTCCATGAGTGACCTGGACAGCAGCTCTTCTGTGCCTCCCAAAGATGAGAGCACTGGTACTGTGTTCACACACCGTGCTGTGTGGTGTCTGTGCCTGAGATACGTTTCCATCGGTGCTGGGTACTACCTAGCACTAGGTTCCACTGCTATAGCCCGGTGCTCGGAAGAGCCACTGGCTCCACGTAGGAACAGAAGATCCCTTCCTGTTTCCTTAAAGCGAACTTTGAGGTAGAGCCAAGGACTCATGACAGTTTCCTCTCTGAACTTTGTGTGGGCTCCTAGCAGCGGACTGTCTGGTGGCAGCAGGTCTTAGTGCACTGGAGGTGAGGGTGGCTCTAAGAAAAGTTGGCTCAGAGAAGGGAGGGAACCCAGGTGTATGATGGGAGCTAGTGCACATGTGGTCTGGGAGTTGTTCTGGCCCCACTGTGTTCCCTGGGGCATGCTGATCTTGCAGAGATACCCAGCAGTTGAGGGTTCCTCCTCTAACAGGAGCCCTTCCCGTTTAGGTACTGGGGCTGCTAAGGACCGTGGCTCTTATTCCCCAGGAACAGGAGCCTGTTCCTAAGGCTTGAGTCAGGGAACCAGCCCTGCTGCCTTACTCTGCTCACTTACAGACCCAGCTCATCCAGATGGTGGTGTGGATGCTGCAGCGCCGGCTCCTCATCCAGCTGCACACCTATGTTTGCCTAATGGCCTCACCCAGTGAAGAGGAGCCCCGACTTCGAGAGGATGATGTCCCCTTCACAGCCCGAGTTGGTGGCCGCAGCCTCAGCACACCCAATGCTCTAAGCTTTGGCTCCCCAAGTAGGATCCCCTTCCAGGACATCTGTCTGGTAATGGGGGGGCTGGAAGACTTTGGTGGTGACATCCAGGAAGCCTGGGCACTGTTGGAATAAGTGGTTTTTTACACATCTGTACTCACCTGCCTCTGTGCCTGTGGAAACATCTTCCTCCTGTCTCCCGTGAACTGCCGTGGGTCTGAGGAGGAGGCTCCTCCCCCGAGCAGCTAGTTGAGTCAGGAGCAGCCTTTGCCCACTGCAGAGCAGCTGGACTCTCCTACTCCAGCCTGGGTTCAGAGCAGGGCCTCCTGGTGTCAGCACAGGGACCACAGCTGTCTGGTGTTGGGGTCCATGTACCTCTCTACCTGTCTAGTGCTTTAGCCTCCATGTTGGCTGAGGTGAGACAAAACACCCATTCCTGTTGTAGGGTGTGGTGGGTATGCAGCATGCTTTCATTCTGGGTCCTAGAAGCTACTTCTATAGGGGTAGCTACTTGTAGTCTAGGTTAGCCACATAATAGGCACTTAGGTTGTGGGATGGCAGGGAGTTCTTGCATGAAGGCAGATTGTACATTTGGGCACCAGGAGGAGAGTGTGGCAGTGATCTTAGGATCTGGAGTGCCTTTGGCGCTCCCATCTTGGTACACTGGAATCTAGCTGGCCTATTCCAATCCACAGCCAGCAGTGATGACATGACCCTTACCAGTCCCAGTATGGACAACTCCAGTGCAGAGCTGCTCCCCAGTGGGGACTCACCACTCAACAAGAGGATGACAGAGAACCTGTTGGCCAGCCTCTCAGAGCACGAGCGGGCTGCTATCCTCAATGTGCCTGCAGCCCAAAACCCTGAGGACCTCCGTATGTTTGCCAGGTAGGGACAGATGACATGGAGGATTATACGTGGGAGCACTGGTACCCCTGCACAGCTCCAGTGAAGTGGCGGTCCCTCCCTGGGGTTAGTGTTTGCAGAACAGGAGTGTCTTGTCCTGCTGTGTAGATGCAGGCTCTGGTGCAGTGGGTGCTTACTCAGTACTCTGCTCTCAAGTGCTGACCGCCTTGGCTTAGCAGGCCCTGGAGGGAAATTTAGGGCCCTGTATCACAGCAGCTTGACATCTGTCATGTCCATCCTGCCTTAGGTGATGAAGGGCATGGTATCATGGGAAAGGTTAGATTGTCATTCTTTGTTTGAAGAAACACACTGCAGACTGTTGGAGGGCCATTTACAACTCTAAGTGCTGATCCAGGCCTTTCTATCCCCTGGCCTTCTTTGTGTTGAACTCAGCTGCAGAAAGCTCCCTGGAGCAGACTGCCCCAGTGCCATGGGAGAACAGAAAGAAGCCATTAGCACTCCTCTCTTAACAGGGTTCATGTTCAAGTGGCTCTGAGTCTGCACAGTGATGCTGTGTTGTGGACTCTTTAGACCCAGCACTTGTCACTGGGGGAGGGGGGGTCACTGGGAGGGACTGGTGGACATCGGGTCCAAGATGCTTGGACCCCATCCCACAGCTCCGTACCAGTCTGCAGGCAGCTTGCAGACCTGCAGTAGCACAGGCTGTCCTCAGTAGCACAGGCCTTGGGCTAGGCTCACCTTGTCCTATCCCCTCCAGGCTCCTTCACTACTTCCGTGGCCGCCACCATCTGGAGGAGATCATGTACAATGAGAACACACGGCGCTCCCAGCTGCTCATGCTCTTTGACAAATTCCGCAGTGTGCTGGTGGTGACCACCCATGAGGACCCCGTTATTGCTGTCTTCCAGGCACTGCTCACATGAGCCCAGGCAGCATGCTGAGTGTGTGGATGGGAACAACCTCCCCTCTGTGCAGAGTTCCTGACTGGCCTTAAGGAGGATAGGCAGCCCTAGCCTGGTAGAGTTGCTTCCTGTTTCAGCCAGCCACCAGTCTGCTCAGAAGCAGCCATGGGACAACCATTGCTGGGCTGTTTTTCTCTTGAGACAAAGTCTTCTGTAGCCCAGACCTCATACTTGCTGTGTAGCTAAGGATGGTCTTGAACTCCTGATCTTACTGCCTCTGTCCTCCAAGTGCTATGATTACAGACGAGTGCCATCAAAGTCACTTTAAATATATATATTTATTTATTTTTATTTATGGTTTTGTGTGTATCTGTGTCCTCAGAGGTCAGAAGAAAGCATGCCCTGGAGCTGGAGTTATAGAGGTGAGCCACTGGGTGTGGTGCTGACACAGAACAGAAGAGCAGGAAGCACTCACTTTTAACCATTGCTCTCTTTCCAGACCCACAAGTTTCCTCTTCAGTCTGGTCCTTACAGCAGCTTAATATCGCTGAGCTGGGGAAGGTCTTCCAGGATGTGTCCAAGTCATTTATACACGTATAGGCTGTGTCCTTATCCCTTTCCCGGCCTGCCCCCACGGAGCTGTCCTGGAGTGTCTAAGACACTGTTTAATCCTGCTCCTAGGTGTATATACTGAGCACTGATGCTCTCCTCTCTGTTGCTATACATACTGGGTACCCTGGTTTCCTGACTCAGATAAAGAATTAACTGCATGAGCACAAATTCTGGCTGAGACATGGGGACAGTTCTCTACAAACAGGATGTTTATTTTACTTTTGGACAATTAAAAAGCCCATCAGAGCAGGCTGTTTGCTGAGGTTGATTCATCTGTTCAGCCACTTTATCTACCACACTGACCCATGGGCTGCCCTGGACATAGAAGCGCAGGGGCTTCTGTGTCCACTCCCCGGCATGACCAATACCTATGCGGGCTGCTGCCACCACAGCTGGGCCACTGGACTCCAGAGGGGCATGCTCCAGCCACACAGCCTCATCTTGGGTCAAGTCTCGCTGGTCAAAGCTCTTATCAATGGCTAGGGCCTGGCACAGCTTGGAGGGACCACTGCAGAGCTCACGGTCCTTGAGGGAACGGCCGACAGTGCTTTTCCGGAGGGAGTTACGAAGCTGCCGCATGGTCTCCAGGCCCTCCAGGGGCTCTAGTGCTCTGAGCAAGACACAAGCCCCAGCCCCTGTGGGACAGACAAACAGCTTGGAAGTAAACCTCAGGCCTCCTGCCCACGCACACACCCAGTGTTGCAGAGGTGCTGCTGCTTCCTGCATGTGTAAACTGTATCAGACCCTCTACCTCCCCTTCTCTATAGCATCAGCTGGGCTGCTGAGCCTTCCCTGAGTACCTTGGGAAGCCTCCACCACAGAAGACTGACAGTCCCACCACTGCCCACAAAGCCAGAACTAGGATCAACTGATTGGGAGCGTCTTTGGCATCAGCTTCCTCTTTCTGTAACTTCCCTAGGCTTTTTTAAATGTGTCTCTGCATGTATTCATACATGTATCTATGTGCTCTGGGAGGATCCAGGAGTTAGAGTTACGGGCAGTTATAAACTGCCTGACACGGGATCTGAACTGGGACCTTTGGAAGAGCTGTAAATGCCCTTAACCACTGGGTCATCTCTGTAGCCTGCTCCTCCTAGTCTTAACTGGTAGTGGCTGTGAGGGCGGCAGAGGAAGCCCAGAGAGCTGGCACCCCTAGGATGGAGGTGTCACTCTGCTGGAAAACAGTAAGTCTCAGACCCAGTCCAAGTATGACACAGGTCAGGAAAGCCTGGAAGATCCAGTCAGTCCTTTGACTGTAGGCTGTACCTACAGCACCTGGGACTTGCTCTCTTTTCAGGGAGAAGTGGGTTACAGAGTGTAAGTACAAACACACGCTCCTTTCTCAGCTCCCCAGAGCTGAGACCTTATCCATCACCCCATCTTATCCTGGCTCCTTCTCATTTTCCTGCAAACACCTTTGACCTCCATACCCTTGTGTAACTCTGCTACACATCTGCTTTAACTTGGCATCCTGTGCTCTGCTCTGTTTGGCCTTTGAATCCTCATCTTCTTCCCTCGCCCTCAGCACTCACACCTGGGCAGTGACATCCATGTCCTCAGCCTCTACTCAACATGGATGGCCCTTACCAGGACCATGTGCACCCTTGTGGGGTTGCCCTCAACTTGCGTGGGCCTGGAGGATTTCAGCTATATGTCATTCTTGCCTCTGCCTTGTCCATTGTGTGCTCAGAACCTGTTCCCCTTCCTCAGAGCCTGGAGCACTAACCATTCCTGGCTTGTTTCCTTACTTCAGCCACACAAGCAGAGTTGGTTCTGTCCAAGGCTTCTGTGATCTCTTTTTAATTAAAAAGTGTATTGGTGTTTTGTCTGTATGTATGTTTGCACTACTAGTATGCCTGGGGCTGGGAAGAGAGCCCAGGTCCTTTGCAAGAGCAGTCAATGCTGTTAACAACTGAACTACTCTTTGGCTCTGTCTTGTGATCTTTTTGATATCTAGTCATCCACAGTGTCGCTCAGAATTGGCTTTGTGGTGGGTACACAGCCAGTCCGGTGGTCCACTCACCTCCAACTTCCCAAGTCCCCTGTGGTGGACACTCAGCTGTCTGCTATGGGTAACCACAAGTCCCTGCATCACAAGTACTTGGCCAGCAAACCAAGAACATTGGTCACTTAGGGACAAACAGGGAAAGCTCAGCTCACAGGTACTGAGATATGCCAGCCACATTCTTAGTCAGCAGTGGTTATGGTAAGTGGTACTGGTTCTTCAGGTTCAGGCCACTGAGAAACACAAGGCTACATGCTTGTCAGGACAAAACTGGACCCCAGAGGAGAGTTGGTTTCTCCCATGAACACTGCACCAGCATCCCTCCACTAAAGCTGTTTGGGCCAGGTCTATGTGGTTATCACATTTCTGGCAGCATCCCTGCCTTACCTGCTAGATGCTAGTCTGTCATGATATTCAAATATGTTACCAAACATTGCCTAATGTCCACTATAAGGGCAGAAGTGCTCCTGGCTGAGAGTAACTGAGCTAAACGCATATAAAAGGACTTTCGGCAAGGTTCCTGTATGAGCTCAGCTTACCCCAAACCAGGCTTTTTCCACTTCCCTACCTTCCACCTAACAGCAAATCTAACCCAGGATCAAAAATGTCACTCTAAATTCTGCCCACAGACTGACTGCTTTGCATTCAGGCTGGCCCATAGCCTCTATTCTGTGTAGCCTCAGCTGCTTTGGCCAGCCTCATTCACCCTTCAAGAATAGCCAAGGCTCCTGAAATCCTAACTTGGCCCCTGGCAATGGCATTTTCCTACTCAGATGCCTATCTACCCAAGGCTTTCAGGGTGGTTGGCCAGCTGCTAGCCTGTCTGTTCCCTGAAGCCCAGGACCACTGACCTTGACTGGAGACGTTCAAGCAGAAGTACATGCCGTAGATGATGTACACATACAGGGTCCCAGGTTTCATGAACATGCCACGGTTACGGGGGGTCTGCCGGCCACCCCTTGAGTGAGCAGCTTCATCTTCTGGCCCCAAGTATGCCTCAGTCTCCACAATGCGCCCACGGAGTTCTGTTCCATCAGACAGTCGCCGGACAAGGACCTGTGGGCAGTGAGTGCTCAGGTTGATGGGGGCCAACCCACCTGGATAGTCCCCACCAAGCCCTCTTTTAAACTCAGGATTACCAGGCATCTGGGCCCAGACAGACCCAGCTAGCTACTTGGCTTCTCCATTCTGCCTTTTGGGATCAAGAGCCTGAATGCTGTTAAGTTCACCAGCCCCTCTTGACTAACCCTAGTTCTTATTTACTAAGGGTTCTAAGCACACCTCAGGATTCACTTGGAGTCATGGTGCAGGTTGACTTCCCAGTCCCCTCAGTGGTGTTCTCTGGCTCTTATATCCTCTCCCAGAGTTCCCTTGAGAGAACGTAATGTTCAGTGGGCCCAAGGGTGTCCCTGTTGCGATTTTGTGGTGGGCTTGTGAAGGTAGGCTACCAAGGCAGCCACAAAGTATCCACGTTCTCAGATTGTGCCCACCAGTGCTGAGGTCTGTGGGCTGCTGTCTACATGCAGGTGAGGGCAGGTACAAGATAAAGGCAAGAGCCTGTGACTGGGCTGAGGAAAAGAAAGGTGGGCTGAGAATTTTAAAGACAGGACAGAGTGCTGGGAGGGGAGAAGGAAGATGGAAGAGAAGGATGACCCAGACCCCTGTGGCTTTAAATAGCCACAGGTAGCTATGAATATCCTATAAGGGATGGATTATTACAGGACCATTTGTCTTATCTAGGTAGGCAGTTTATATCAATATCTGAGTTTGTTGTGTGGACATTTTGTGGGGTGAGAATTTACTGATATAAATCTTATGATAAATTACAAGCCTCTAGAGTTTTGATTTTACCGGGTTGCTGGGAATTGTGACAAGAACCACAGGGGGCAGATGCTGGGAATGTGAGCAGAGTCTATGACAAGAGAGCAGGGAGATAGGCGGTCTCTACGTGGGGCTAACCAAGGAGACAGCGAGACCACTGGGGCCAGAGAGTAGCCGGTGCTAGCATAGGATGGTGCATCATTTTTTATTATTTAACGCAACAGAGGCCTTAGTGAGAAATGGCCAGCTGGTTCAGCTCATGCAGTGTCTAGCCTGGACTATATAGTCCTAAGAATGATTCAGCCAGGGCGTGTAGTAGGACTTCAGCATCCATCTATGTCCAATCCCTCACAGGTTTGAGGGATTATTTGGTCAGAAGGCACCTTCTTCTCAGCCCAAGTAGACCCATGGTGCCTCAGGGTAGAGGAAAAGAGATGGCCAGCGTTTGTCATGGAAGCCTGGAAATTCTTTTAAGAACAAAAACCACTAAAGACAGGGATGAATGTTTTAGGAAGATAAAGGCCAGGGAGTGTTTCTTCACAAACTCTACCCGAATGTCTCCAAGGGCCACACTGGGAACCCCACCTGAGCTTCTCAAGGGACCTTCTGGGGCTTTTCCAGTGGAGGGTCTGGAAAACACAACATGATCCTCAGTCCAGAGTAGTCTGCTGTCCTGGAAGCCCACTGCAATGAAACTTTTACTGGGCTTATGACCCACACCTGGGTTTTCCTTGACTGAAGGAATACAGGTGAAAATACCCCTTTCTCTGCCAGACACCATCTTGTCTACCAATGTGGGTTCCAGTGGGCAAAACGAGGAGCCAGCAGATATGCCAGGAAGCTGAGTAGAGGCAGGCAGATATGTGACGGTGGTGACAGTGCTGTTGGACCATCTTTGACCTAAACCTGAGATAAATCTGCCCCACGTTTTATATCGTAACGGTCGATTACAATGGGGCTTTTAGAAGGAACACAGATCCCCACAGCTTAAAATAGCCCAAGAAGAGAATTTTGCCCCTTCTCTAATAGGTCAGGGTCTGTCCCTGGAACTCATAGCACCAGTTCTAGTACAGAAACTACTAGAAGCTTGCTACAGGGAAAGGTAGGCCAGGGAACCAGAGGGGTCAACTCTAGCACCCAGGAGTAGTGGATGTTGGATGAACCCATCCAGCTCCCGTGACATGCACTTCAGAAGGTGACAGGTTGTACTGTAAGCCACACCAGGCTGGGCCTGGAGTAGTCCCTGCCTCCACTGTAAGTATGGCTGGCACAGCCTAGAACTTGGGCTTATACTGAGCCGAAGAGGCCAGCTCTTTCAAGTGATTCAGACGCTAGCAGCCTAATGGTATCCCTGGCCCCAGCCATCAGGGAACAGGGTAGGCAAGAGTGGTCCCTCACAGATGCCGGGGCCAATACCTGTCAACAATCTTTGCAGACAACCTGTCCTAAGGGTATTTTCAGATAGAACAGTCCCTATTTCCCTGATGAATACATGTAAGAACACACCTCTTGTTATTACCAAAGCAGGGCAAGGCGGCTACCTATATACGCACAAGAAAGGCCAAGTCAGAGATGAGACCTAGTAGGAACAGGACTAGCTTCTGAAACCTGCTCCTGTATTGTGTTACCTGTCCCAGAAATGCACGGGCTAGGGTGACTGCGGGCTGGTCAAAAAACTCTGGTCCTAGCCGGACAGGGTGGTCCTTTGGGCTGAAGTAGATACTCCGCTGAAGGCCCGGGGTGGAAGGGAGTCTCTCTTTAGGGGTCTGCTGCTGCTCTGAGCCTGCCAGTCGCTGCTTTTTTTGCCCGATCTTTCGGGAAAGCTGTAATGGGAAAAGAAAAAAAAAAAGTGTTTGCCTGCCTGTTCCTTTATCTGTAAAGTGAGGTGCCCACTGTGTGAGTCATTCTGAGGCATAAACAGAACCCTGCAGCTTATACAGCCTTAGGGGGCCTTCTCTGCCCACCCCTGCTGCACATCGGGGAAACATGGGTAAGGGGCATTAGGAGGTGGGTGCCTATCACATCGGCTCCTAGAAAACTTGTTTCTGGAACCTGGTTCTTTGTTCCTAAATTCATTAAATACAATCAGAACCTGAGTAGGGCCTACAAGAGAAACATACTGAGTTTGTTTAGGCACTGCTCAAAAGATAGGTCACAAGACCCCTCCTCGATATTGACAAGACCATACACACAAATGGGTATGCATGGAGATGACCATCTGCCTGGTCCCATTCTAAGTGTTCATGGTAGAACCCTGCTGGCCCCTATGGGTCTCTAGGACCAGCAGGCGCTACTTTACCAATAGCCCCATAAACAAAGCAAGGAAATCTGACCACATCCTTCAGCCATTGTGGTACAACAGGAGGGATTAAAAGACAACTGGTCAGTGAACATGGGGCCAGGGCCAAGACCTGTTCTCAATCCAAGCTGGGCTGGCTGGCTAAAGAGCCATTTCTTTCTTTCTTTCACTCTTTCTTTCTTTTTTAAAGACAGGGTCCTATGTAGACCATGCTGGCATTGAACTCCTGATCCTCCTGCTTCCATTCATTTCCCAAGTACAGGCGTGCGCTACCACGCCCGGGTAAGACCCATTATTTTTATCTGTTATGCTGACGTCCAGGTTGGACTGAGGCTGCCAGGTTGCCGGGAATGGATGCTGACGTGACCGTCTCTGCAGCCCGACCCACTGTGCCAGCTCGCCGTGGGCTCAGACTCCGCGACGCTGCGCCCCCTCTCACCGGCGCTGGCATTTGGCCGACCTCACGATATCCGGTCACTTGGGATCCTGCTTTGGCATTCTCTGGCCGACAGGCTCCTCCAGGAAATGGAGGCTGCTCGGTGTCGGGGAGCGGGGTCACCGACACTGGCTTCAGGGATCCTCTGCCCAGGCGCGCATTACCACGGCGCACGGGCATGTAGCCGCCGCCAGCATAGACCAGGCCACCGGAAGCGCGGGGAGGGCGGGGACTGGAACATGCGCCTGCGCAGAAGGCATGCAGCGCGGGTGGGGGGGTGGGGCAAATCTATAAAAGAGGCGGAGCGTGGAGCCTAGTGGGAGGGACAAGGCGGAGCCACTGTAGAAACCTTTACTTTCACCACTAGGATTGGAACCTGGGTTCTCCGTGTCTGGTTCTGTCCCAATGGCCCGACTGCCATCAAGTCATCGTCTCTGAACCTGGACTGAATTTTCGAGGGTCCGGGACCAGAAGACCCTGCCTTGAGATAGGGTGGGCCACAGAGGGTGTGCGTTGGGTGTTATAGAGAACAAACACGAGGCCTTGGGAATCTCAGACTGAACTCTGATCCTGGAACTCTCCTTTCCCAACCTTATCGCTGGGTGGTGGAACTGACAGGAAGCGGATGCCTGCCCCATCGGGTGGGTCATCATCACAGCTGATAGGTCGGAGGAAAGGGAATTCTGCCTCTGCAGTGGAGCCCCCACTGACATCCCTGGAACCCTGATGTGAACTGCTGTGAAGAGGGCTTACCACCTAAGCTGAGCTAGCTTGGAGGGCAGGACCAGGGCTGCAGGGAGCTTCTCTGAGACCTAGCCTTGCCATCCATCACCCACCCTAGCTGTAACCTTTCAAATGAGGCTGTGCATCTGTGCAGGAGACTTGACCCTCAAATGGGAAGTGACCTGCCCAAAGGAAGGGGTGGTCAAGGGAAGGAGGGAGGTGTCTCTGCATAGGGTAAGCTGTTCCCCTCCCCCACACCCAGCAGAATGACACTCACCCTCATCTATCATTCGGGGGAGGGGGGTCATGCGGGTCTGAAGGTTTTCTTAGCCGACACAATCCCACCTTCCCCATTCACACTGCCTTATTAAAACCTTTGAGGGCTTGTCAGAGCTGCCTTTGATTTCTGAGACCCTGGCATCTGGCACTGGAGATGTTAAACAGGAGAGAGCAAGAGGCTCTGTGACCCTTATGCTTGTGACCCTTACATGAACAAGGCACTTAGCCTAAGGACTTTCTTGTCCTCAACTGCTTCTCTCCACTGGCCAGCTCAGGGTCTGAACTCTGGCCCAGGCTGGGGCTCAGCTATCCCCTTTCATGGGCCTCAACTAGGACTTCCTGGGGAGGGAGCGGCAGCTTCTGCCTGCCTGCTGGAACTCATCCAGCTGTTTGTGGCACTCTGTGCAGTTTCCGGGGGTGGGGTGGGGGGTAGGGGCAATATGTTGTAAATTTGATCTAACAAGGTTGGCCTTATTCCCCATAGCCATAGTCCAAACAATGCCTTGCTTTTCCTGTGAGGAGAATGCCCCTTCCCAATCTAGAAGGGAAAACTGAGACCCTAGTTGGGTCCCCTGGTGAGGGCATTCTGAAGACTCCTGAAGAGCTATTCCATCCCCCACCTTTGGGTGAGTGAATGGCAAGCTCCTTCTGTTTGGTGGGCAGCCTGACTTCTGCCCCAGGCAGAGACGGAGGTGGTGGCCAGCATCTTATTCTCCAGATGTTCTGGCCAGAGTGTGGGATTGCGCAATGTCTGCCCCTCCTCCCCACTTCCTGGTTTGTGGTGTGAAGCTCCCACTAGAGGCTGGAAGTGCTGGGTTGGGCTTCCCTACTGTGTTTTGCCAGCAGGCCTGCCAGGAATAAAAGAATGTCCAAGAGGAAGGAGCTTGAGACCTCTTCTGTGCCTAGTGTACCTTGTGCCTGGTTGGTGGCAAGGATGCCATTGGGAGATTCTTTGGAAGGAGTCAAGTCTAGGGTCGGTGATGGTGTGAACTATTTTGACTCCTCACAGATTGTGGGAGGGTTAGAGCTGCCTCCAGTAAAGGTGGCATGGGCTGCCAGTCCCTGATAGCTCTGTAGGCTTCAGTTTCCCTGTCTCAGGGGCCTAACACACTGGCTCAGTCTTCTGTCTAACATGGGCAAAGCGGGAGCTGGGCTGGAGTCAGTTGGCTCTTGGTTTGGAAACTAGCAACTTTCAGCAGCTAGCTTCTCAGCAGAGTGGCTGCTGTCACCCCGGCAGGCCTCAGTGGGTCTCTGTAGCTGGGGGACCCTTGATGGTTAGCTATTTCCTGGGCAGAGAGGGTAACCATCAGTAGGCCAAGGGGAGGTAGGCTGTCAAACTGTTAGGATCTTGGCCCAGGAGCTTATAAGGCCCCCTTGCTGAGTCCAATACCATGAGGGGTTTCTTTAGAAATAGCTGGGAACTTCAGGCCTTTGGAATCTAGCCTGGGCTGGAGCAGGACTAGCCTTGGCCACTCTGTCTTTTCCTCAAATAGCTAGTGTCCAGGATCCGTCTCTCCGTGTGGTGCCAGGAAGCTAAGCTGAAGGTTCAGGAAGTATCCGTTGGGAGTCCTGTTACTGCTCAGGGATCCTAACCACACAGGCGACACAGAGTACTACACAAACTTGGAGGTCTGTCTATCCCAACACCTCACCAGTTCCAGAGCATTAGGAATTGCAGCTCAATTTTGCTCTTTATAGTCAATACAAGTATGAGAGAAGCCACGGGTTGGAGTCTGTGTAATGGGTTCTTCCACCCAAAGCTTAGGTAAATAGGACAAGTAGGAGGTACCGGGACAGTAGAGACTGGATAAAGGCCTGAGAATTGGTCCACACTCCTCTGCTCGAACTACCCCGATGCCCTTACTCAGGACTTTGGGATGTGTTTCGTCTGGGGAATCCTGAACCCATGTGCTGAGATGGGCGTCTGTCTGCAGGCACCATGCTCTCAGGAACAACGCCTGTGTGTGTGGGTGGACGTGGAGGGGTTTTGCCAGAGGAGCTGCTGCAGACTCCCCTAGAGTGTGGGAAGTACAGGTCGCTGGAGCAGTGGGTCCTAGAAAGCTGTTTTCCTGTCATTGCATGCAGACAGCCTTGTCTGTGGTACTCTTATATTGAAGATGACTCCAGGGCAGGAAAGATGGCTCAGCAGCTAAGAGTACTTGCTGCTCTTGCAGAGGACCGGAGCTCCGTCCCCAGCACACACACTGAACAGCTCACAACGGTCTGTAACTACAGTTCCAGGGAACTCTGATGCCCCTTCTGGCATCTGTGGGTGCCTGCAACCACACGCAGAGAGACATAAATAAACACAGAATCCTTTTTGTGAGAAAAGAGGACTAACTCCTGGGTGTGTCTTCACAGCGAGTCTCTTACGGGCTTCTTGCAGCTGGGAATAGATTTCTAGGTCTAGGCGACCCTGCAGCATCCACAGCAGGGGAAGAGGAACCTCCAGGCATCAGATGTCCAGCTGTGGCTGGTTCCTGATTTTCCAGAAAGGATGCTACCCCTGCACCTCTAGCCAACCCAATCTGGGCATCCTGCTTACTCAAGCATGCTAGGTATGGACACTGTCCCTTCTCTGGCTTGGCATGTGTGGGCTACAGGAGCCCAGAACATCTGCACCACGACAGCCTTCTTCTCCCTCAGCCTTCAGCCTCAGCTGAGAGCCAAGGAGCATTTTGTGTCCGGCTTACAGGGGGATGAACTGTGCCACATGTGAGGCCTGAGCCCCAAGCAGAGAGGAGAGGGGGAGCACACACGCGGATGTACAGAACGTCGCTGACGCTCTGCACCGTGGCTGGAGGGGTGGCAGGTGCAGTCTGACCCTTGTACCTGCTTGGAAAGACGCAGGGGAAGGGGTCATTGCTGAGCTGCGGTTCCTGTGACAATAGTGTAGCCGTGTTTGAGCCTGCGTGTGAACACGGGGCGGGGGCGGAGAGTGTGAGCCCATGGAAGTGCATTTTGAGCAGGTGTGCTCACGTGTCTGTGTAAACAGGTGCGTGAGAGCTTGACTGCATGAGTATTTATTCGAAAGATCAGACGCGTGTGCACGGGGGAAGTGAGGGCTTCGGGACCCCCAGTGACGTACCAGTGCGTGCCTTCGGAAGGGCGTTCAGTCTGGCTTTTAGGTCCCTCCCGCCCCACCCTCTTGCTCTGGAGGTCCCCTTACCCCCTTCCCATCCCAGGGGCAGCACAAGGTGAAGGAGTTTGGAAAGGCGAGCCCATGACAGATGTTGTGTTCACGGTCGTCACTGGAGAGCCCGACACCCAGCTACAGGTGTCTCTGTGGGACCCCTGGCAGAACGCAGCCGGAGGTCTTCCCGGAGGAGGCGCCCGGGGTTGGCGGCGGGCGGCGCGCATTCCTCAGCCCTGAGTCAGGCGGCCGCCCCTCTGCCGGGCCCGCCCCCGGCGCGCACGCCCCTCGGCCCGTGGCATTCCCAGGCCGACCGGCCGGTGCAGGCAGGGACTAGGCGCGGGCGCCCTCCCGGCCGGCGGCGGCAGCCGGTGCAGATCCCATCGGAGGACCGTGCGGCGGTGAGTGGCGGCCGGGGTCTTTGCGCCGGACTCTGGGCGGGCCGGTGCGGGGCTTGCGTTCTGGCGCGTGTCGCCGATCGCTGGCAGTCGGTGTGCAGAGTTTCTCGAGCGGAGGCGGCTCGGCCCGAATTCCAGCCGGCGCCCCACAGAAATAGCCCGTGGTCGGATCGGCGCGGCCTGGCGGGCGGGGCAGCCGGGCATTGGTCCTGCCGGGTCCCCGGGGCCGGGGAGCCGGAGGGCCGCAGCCGCCCCAAGCGGCCCCTCCGCTGCCAGCCCCTCCCCCATGCCCCCTTGCTCCCAAGTCCCCCGAAGGTGGCGTCGGAAACTCTGGGCAGAGCGCGCGACTTGGGGCCACCGGGTCCGCTTCCTCCCACTGGCGGGAGTAACAGCGGCAGCTGCGAGCCGGGGAGTTCGGCTGGGCCTGCTCGGCCTGTTTCAGCCCGGTTTGCATCGGCAAACTCGGGAAGTGCCTCCAAAGACATCTCCTGCCCTGTAGAGTGGCCCCGAGGGCGTGCCCGAGGCCACACTCGGGGTCTTAAAGTAGGCCAGGGCGAGGTGGGGTAACCGTGGACCCTAAGTGCTCCGGGATAGGCGAGAGGGCCTGTCTGTCCCGCTGGGAGCATGCTAGTAGAGCTGGGTGGAGAATGGTCAGGGGGACTCCCCCTAGGCTTTCTTTCCGCTCTGATAGTCCGGACCAGAGTTCCTGCTCCCCTCTTGGTGTGTCTGTCTGCGTGGGCGGGGCCTGGATCCGGAGGCCCCCCCCCCCGCTCTGTCCTGGGAAAGCCCCCCCTCCCCACTTCCTGTTGAAGCAGGGAGAAGGAAGATTCTGGGATGAAACTGGCTTTTCAGGTTTAGAGCAGCCAAGAAGTCGGGGCAGTCCCAGGCTAGGTGCTCCCCACCTCCATGGGGCGAGCCTCAGCCCCTTGCCCCCGCCCTTAAGCCTAGAGGATGCTGGGGAAAGTCAGCAGCTGGCCGGTTCTCAAGAGGTTCCAGAGGCTGAGCCCAAAGCTACCAGGGTCATTCTGGGCAATCCGGATAAGAGGGCAAAGGTGTCGGGTAGGCCCAGACTGAAGGTGCAGGTTCTGGCACCCTTCCACAACTCCTCCAGGCGGCCTCCATGGCTGCAGGAGCCTTACTGGGAGGTCCACTTGGGTGAGCCAGCCATAGCTCCCCTAGGGGGTCTAGTGGTGCGGGTTTGGGTCTCCCGTTAAGGAATAGTCAGGGTTCCTCCCTCCTACCGCTTTAGCTCTAGTCTGTCCTCAGCGTGCCCCTTCCCTGCAAATGAAGACCTGGCCAGCTCCAAATGCTCTGCAGCCACTGAACGTAAGGATCCCTCCCAGACCCCTGGCAGACCTGGCCGAGGTGCTGAACTCCCTTGAGGCCCTGTGACGGCAGGCCGTGGAAGCCTCTCTGAGTTAATCTGTAAAATGGGTGGACGTAGTGATTACTTTTTGCCATCGGTTATGACATCACCAGGGTTAGTTAGGGCTCAGGTCTGAGGTGGGTATCCCCGGCTTTTGGTGACTGAAGCTGTTGCTGCAGACTCAGTTTACCCTCCTGGAGCCTCTCCAGTTTTGTCCTGCTTCCTGTGGTTCCTGGGAGGCGTTTCTGAGTCAGTCAGTCAGGGCATTTCTGGGGATCTCCGTAGCTCTCCTTCCATTCAGAGACTCAGCTGGACTGCAAACTGGGGACCAGAAGTGCCCATCTTAGTGGGCACTAATCCAGAGTTTGACCCACACTTAACTCCTTACTCCAAGCCCCTTTCGGAGTCAGTGACGCCCCTTTCAGCGTCACATCAGCTGGCTTAAACAGGTTCCCTTTCCCCTCTGAGTCCCATCTGGATCCGAGATTTTTTTAAAAAAATTTATTTACTTGTTTGTTTGTTTGTTTGTTTGTTTATTTAATGTCTACACACCAGAAGAGGGCATCAGACCACACTACAGATGGTTGTGAGCCACCACGTGGTGGCTGGGAATTGAACTCAGGACCTTGGGAAGAGCAGTCGGTGCTCTTAACCACTGAGCCATCTCTCCAGCCCATGGATCTGGGATTTTGAATGGCCATCAGGGACCCCTGGACTATGTTTTGAGCTATGAGAGGTGCCTTTCCCCAGGGATGGCTTCTTTCCTCTCATGTGCTCCTCTGGGGACTAGGTGCTCCCCACAGACCTCGGAGAGTCCCTTGTTCTGTTGTCCTCTCTGTGTGTGCCTGTCTGAGATGGTGGCAGATGAGGAGTGATGGGGACCAGAGAGGGTCCTCGCCAAAGCTAGCCCTGCTCTGCAGCGTCAGAGTGGAGGTAGAGGAGGCCCGGTGGTTCACAAAAGGCCCAGCGAACACTCCATATGAGGCAAAGAGAGGCTGAGGGAAGCCACATGCCATGTGCCGATGGAAAGGGTATAGAGAGCTGTTAATCCCTCCACCAGGGGCAGGCTGAGGCTGGATAAGACAGGTTTCAAGTGCAGTGCTGGAGCGAGAGGTGGCTGTAGCCCACACCCAAGGATGCAGTGTCACATCAGCTGCGGTCACCGATGAACTGGGTGTGCTTCACGGCTGCACTTTCCTGTGCTCTGCCTTTGCAGGGTGCATCCTCTGGTCAGTCCTCTAGCTCCCACCTGCAGCTCCGCCATTTTGTTTTGTTTGTTTGTGACAGGGTTTCATTGTGTAGCCTGGACTGGCTTCCAATTCAGAATCCCCCTTCCCGAGCTGAGTGCCGGGGTCACGGGCGTGCAGCACGGTGCCGGGCCGCACCAAAGAAGCTCTGGCAGTCGCCCTTTCTGTCCATTCAGCTGCCGCTTACTGAGCACCTACTGTGTGCTGGACACTCTCAGCAGCCATTTTCGGATGAGAAAAATGAAGGCTTGCCAGGGGTGGTGGTGCACGCGCATCCGTGATCTCAGCACTTAGGAGGTGCAGGCCAGTACGGGTACCTGAGCATCTGTCTCATAAAACCAAGAAGGGAAAGCCCAGCTGTGCTCTGTAAGGGGTGGAGACAACGGTGTAGGTTATAGTATAGATTTTTGACCCACGTTGCTCCACCTGCCTTCCGGTTTCCTGGCTGTTGTAACTGGATTCATGAACAGGGCACAACCTTCCTCCTTCCCTTCACAGTCACAGTCCACGAGCAAACAGTGCTTGGTGAGATATGGTGCTTCCCTAGCCCCAGGCTCTCCTTGTCCCTCACCCTCCGGAATCTCCCTCAAGCTGCTTGGGGCCCTCCCAAGGCTCTGTTACTGGACCTGACTGCATCCCACCTCCAACCCCTGAGCTTGCCTTCCAACACTTCCCTCTTACTCTGGATCCCTTTTGGGTGGCTCCTTATGCTTTTGGGGTGACTCATGGTGTGTGACCCCAGGCAATCAGCTTCTCCATGGGCCGTGGTTTCTCCACTGGGGCCAGCAGAGGAGAGAATAAGAGCTGTCTGGGAACAAGAGCCCACTGTGTGCCAGAGGGAGATCTAGACACTGAGCCACTGTGGGCCGGCAGCATGCTGCTCCTTGGCCTAGACTCTTTGTCTGGCCTGGTATGCCCCTCCCCCAGGCCTTGTGAATCCCACTAGCTTGAGGCCCTATTAGGAACAGAGCTTAGGGTGGGGCAAGTTGGGAACTCTGGGAAGGGTGGGTGTCCTTTCCCCAAACTGCAGGCCTAGAGTTGTGTGCGTGGGTTCTCTCCTCTTAGGTTTCCTTTCACTGTAGTGTGGAAGGGGACCCCAGGAAACCCAGATGTTTGGTCAGAAGCTGGTCATGGGGTAAGACCCATGTGCTTTTCCACCTCACACTTGTCTAGGTTGGTCAGCTGTTCTCTCTAGGTCCAGCTAAAGGGTCATCTCCCAGAGTCCCCACATCCCCACTCAGAACTGGCACTTGCCACCCTGTGTGTAGATAAGGCAGCACCAGTGGACAGCCCTGGAGGCAGGTAGAAAGCTTGATGCAGGACCCATCTGGAAGAAGGGGAGTGGATCAAAGAGCGTCTTTGGTTAGGGAGATGGAAACTGTTGGAAACAAAAGCTTGCATTCCTGAGAAAGGCACCAGTTCCATACCACCTAGAAGTGCCGAGCACAGGACCTACCTTGTCGGGAGGCCAGTTTTCAGCACTCACCTGGGGTTTGCTCCCTATGTGACCACTCTTGACCACGTTCCTTTCTGGAGCTCCCGAGTAGCTGCTTGGGATGGACCAGAAGGCAGGAAATGTAAAGCATCCTGCATCTTGTCTGGACCAGTCCCCTACCCACTGGGTCTCAAAGGGCTCATCCCAGCTTTGGGGAGTTCACTGCCTTCCAGGCGTCATCTTTCCAGTTTGTACCTTGAGAACTGAACCTCTGTCTCCTCTGATCATTGAGAGGGTGAGTCCTAAGTTGAAGCATCAGCTTCTGCCCCCTGCGAGTGTTACTCCAAGGAGCTCTGCCCTTGCCTGTGTCCTCATGCCCACTGTCTAGATACATAAGGCTCTTCACCTGGAGCAGGGGTTAGGCATATACCTGCCAAGACTGTCATTTATAAAGGGGGAAGTAAGAGGCCCACAGAGGTCAAGACTTGCCTGGTAGTCTAGAGCTGGAAGTTGGCTGGTCTCAAACACACAGATATCTTTGCCTGCTTCTGCCTCCTGAGTGCCAAGACTAAGGGTGTGCAACCGGATGCCTGGCTCAAATGTATATGTATTTCTTTCAAGACAGCGAGTCACTGTGTAACACTGGCTGTCCTGGAACTTGCCATGTAGACCAGACTGGTCTCGGATTCACAGAAGCCTGCCTCTGCCTTCCAAGGGCTGGTACCACCAAACAGGCGATCTTCTGTCTGTCATATCTGTCTGTTTGTCTGTCTGTCTATCTATCTATCTATCTATCTATCTATCTATCTATCTATCTATCTATCTAGTAAGAGGCTGGAGGACTACTTTGTGGATTCAGTTTTCTTTTCCACCTTTTTGTGGTTTCTAGGGATTGAACTGAGGCTTTCGTAGGAAGGGAATGCTTTTCCCTTGTGCAAGGCTTGGGGTCTTAGGTATTCAGGGTGCCTTCCCCAGCCTGTCCCTGCCTCACTGCCTTTTTTGGCAGTTGGCGCCACCTTGTGGTCATTCATTGTGGTTTCTGCTCCAAGGGAGTTTTTTTGTTTTGTTTTGTTTTGTTTTAGACACGGTCTCACTGTGTAGCCCTGGCTGGCCTAGAACCCCACTGTGTAAACTGGGGCAGTCTCGAACTCATAGAGATCCACCTGTCTCTGTTTCCTGAGTGCTGGGATTACCTGGCACCAAGGAATTTCTCTTTGTAAAGTCCTCTGCATACAGGAGCCTGCTGCCCTAGATGTTGCTCTGAAACCCCAAGAAGTCATCTCTTTCTCAAGAGAGCCGGGGTCCTCTGCCAGCCTGTGTTCAGAGTAGGCTTACGCAGTGCTTTACAGTAGATTCCTATGGTTGGTGGAGACCCGTCTGTGCAGAACTCAGGCACAGAGCATGCCAGCACATATCGCAAGCTGTGTGTGAGCACCTCTGTTGGACTTTTTCTAGGTTTAGACCCAATGTGTCCCTGGAGACCTGTCAGGGTTGTCACTCAGCATATTCCTACGTCCCCAGGCCTGTCTTACCACGCCCGGAACCATGAGTGAAGCCCGAAGAGATAGTACAAGCAGTCTGCAACGCAAGAAACCCCCATGGCTCAAGTTGGACATCCCAGCTGTGGTGCCCCCGGCAACAGAAGAGCCCAGCTTCCTGCAGGTAGGTTCTGGCCAGTAGGAAATCTGGGGATTTGGGAACTCCCTGGCCAGGCTCTTCACCACGACTCTGGTGTCTAGCCCCTGCGGCGACAGGCTTTCTTGCGGAGTGTGAGTATGCCGGCTGAGACAGCCCGTGTCCCATCACCCCACCATGAGCCCCGGCGGCTGGTGCTGCAGCGTCAGATGTCCATCACGCAGACCATCCGCAGGTACCGAACCATCCTGGCTGTTACACAGGCTGGGGCTAGGGAGGGACCCTCGAGGTAGGCATACAGAGTCCCTGTTAGGTACTGGGGGTGGGGGTGGGAATGGGGCAAAGGTCCCTTCTCTCTCAGCTTTTCTTCTCCATCTTAATCCCAACACTTCAGCACCCTCCTGTTCTGGGGACCCACTGGTTGGCCCTCCATCTGCCTCTGTGTTCCCCGGGCACACACTCCCCCTTCTCCCTTCTCTAACACCCGGGCTCCTCATAGCCGGCAGGTACGCTTTGGGCGTGTTCATACTCTGCCTCTTTTGAGGCCCCGGGCTGCTCGAAAGGCCCGCCCACAGCGCCAGTCTCTCTCTTGGTCCTTGCTCAGGTACCTTACGCAGGTCTTGAGTGTGTTGGTATTTTTTTGGGCACGTGCATGCCGTATAGCCTCTTAGAGCCTTTGGAGTGTTTGGCATTTCCTGGCTGTTCACGGCAGGGACAATGTTTTTATTTGCATGTTCAAAGATCATGGCCACTTTATTGCTGCTGCTGCTCCTGCTGCTGAGTTCTGTAGTACTGTAGGGTAATGGTGGCTGTCTGAGGCCAAGGCCTTTCTCTGGATGAGGGTGGGTGAGGGCCTATGGGAACCCCTATAGGCATGCAGAATGCTTTAGTAGGAATTGGGGTGGCCACAGTTGGCAGTCCCCTGTCCTGTCCTTGGAGTGACTGGAGGCCTGCTGAAGGGCCCACTACCCAGGTTGGCCTTTGAGGATCCTTGACTGGGGTAGGGGGACAGGAGATAAGGCTTCCCCTTGCTGAGTCCTTCTCGTGCCAGGGGGACAGCCGACTGGTTTGGAGTGAGCAAGGACAGTGACAGCACCCAGAAGTGGCAGCGCAAGAGCATCCGTCACTGCAGCCAGCGGTATGGGAAGCTAAAGCCGCAGGTCATCCGGGAGCTGGACCTGCCCAGCCAGGACAATGTGTCGCTGACCAGCACGGAGACACCACCTCCACTCTATGTGGGCCCATGCCAGCTGGGCATGCAGAAGGTGTGCTGCTGTCCCCTGCGGGGCTCCTCATTCTGTTCCTCTACGTGGGGTGGGAGGAGGGGAGGGATGAGGAGAGAGAGTATCCATCCTAGCCTGTGTGTGGGAGAGCAGCCACAGAGTCTTAGAAAGGCTCCGGAGATACTCCCAGCTAGGGACCCTAGGAGAAAAGTCACGGTATTGTTCCACTTCAGACGCTGGAGAGCAAATTTCAAGGGGAGAAGGACTCCTCTGGGTGCCATGCAGGAGCATGAATCTCTTCATGGAAGTCTTGCCTGGTTCCGTATCTCTGACCTAGCATCTTCTCCATCCCACCAGATCATAGACCCTCTGGCCCGAGGCCGGGCCTTCCGCATGGCCGATGACACTGCCGATGGTCTTAGTGCCCCACACACTCCCGTCACACCGGGTGCCGCCTCCCTCTGCTCCTTCTCCAGCTCCCGCTCCGGTTTCAACAGGCTGCCTCGGCGTCGCAAACGGGAATCGGTGGCCAAGATGAGCTTCCGGGCCGCTGCCGCGCTGGTGAAGGTGAATGCAGGGGACAAGGTCGTAGGTGCGTAGGTGCGGGAGCTGAGCCTGCTCCGACTTCCTGGTCCTAAGGTCACCTCCTCGTCCTCAGGGTCGGTCTATTAGGGATGGCACCTTACGCAGGGCACAGCGCCGAAGCTTTACTCCTGCCAGCTTCCTGGAGGAAGACATGGTGGACTTCCCGGATGAGTTAGATACGTCTTTCTTTGCCCGGGTAAGAAGAGCCTGGGGTGTCGCCCCATCTCCTCTGTCTCTGGATCCACCTTGACCTAACTTACTTGCTCAGGAAGGTGTCCTCCATGAGGAGCTGTCCACATACCCAGATGAGGTGTTTGAGTCCCCGTCCGAAGCAGCGCTCAAGGACTGGGAGAAAGGCCCGGATCAGGCGGACCTCACGGGCGGGGCCCTGGACCGCAGTGAGCTTGAGAGAAGCCACTTGATGCTGTGAGTGCAGCCAGTGGGTGAGGGGAGACTGCCCCGTTGAACCCATGGGCTCCCAGGTACCACGCTGCAGCATTTATAGCTTGGACTAGAGACTTTGGAATCTAGCCTGACCACCGTGGGTGTGTCCAGGGGTAGGCACAACCCTACTTTGATGCCCTCCTACAGAACTCCCAGAGCCCAGGGGCTAGAGTCTAGATGGGAGAAGACCATGGCCTAGTTAACACTGTTGAAAGACAAGAGCCTGAGTCTAGAGGCTCCTCATTCTCTCCCCGCCAAGCTTCGAGGGGCTTACTGGTAAGGCGGAGATGAAGAGGAATGACTTGCTGGGTGTCTAGAGAGAAGGCAGTGTGTAGGTTTCAGACAGGAAGTGAACGCACTGTCCCCCCACTCCCCAGGCCCCTGGAGCGAGGCTGGAGGAAGCAGAAGGAAGGCGGTACGCTAGCCCCGCAGCCCAAGGTGCGGCTTCGCCAGGAGGTGGTCAGCGCGGCTGGACCCAGGAGGGGTCAGCGTATCGCTGTACCAGTGCGCAAGCTCTTCGCCCGGGAAAAACGGCCCTATGGTCTGGGGATGGTGGGACGGCTCACCAACCGCACGTACAGGAAACGTATCGACAGCTATGTCAAGCGGCAGATCGAGGACATGGATGATCACCGGTAGGCTGTGCTGGGCCGGGGGTTAAGGAATCCGAGTCAGGACGTTCCTGATCTCACCTGTCTCACTCTGTCTCAGGCCCTTCTTCACTTACTGGCTCACTTTCGTGCATTCGCTGGTCACCATTCTGGCTGTGTGCATCTACGGCATTGCGCCTGTGGGCTTCTCGCAGCACGAGACGGTGGACTCGGTGAGCCCCGCGCCCAGATAACTTGGAGTCTAGGCTGTGGACGCTGTGGCCCGGCTCTGGGAGGATGGAGCCCTACAGATTTGGTCTGATCTCACTTCCTGCTTTCCAGGTACTTCGGAAGCGGGGTGTCTATGAGAATGTCAAATACGTTCAGCAGGAGAACTTCTGGATTGGCCCCAGCTCGGTGAGGGCAGGGCTGGGGGTGGAGCTTGGAGGTGCCCCACCTATCCTGGGCGGAGTCCACAGCCGCTGTTTCCCTCTTCACAGGAGGCCCTCATTCACCTGGGTGCCAAGTTCTCACCCTGCATGCGCCAGGACCCACAAGTGCACAGCTTCATCCTTGCCGCCCGGGAGCGTGAAAAGCACTCAGCTTGCTGTGTGCGCAATGACCGGTCTGGCTGTGTGCAGACGTCGAAGGAGGAGTGCTCGGTGGGTGGGCTGCAACTCTGGGCTGTCCACTCTTAATCCCAGACTTAGGCCTCACTTAGGAGTTTTTAACTGGCTTCTGGCGGTGTGTGGCCCCTCTCGTCCTTGTCCGTCACTCCCCTGGTTTCTGGTAGAGGATGCTCATTTGACAAATGTGGTCTTGATTTGGACCCCCCTTTTCCCAGCACGTTTGCGTTCTATCCTTTTTTTTTTTTAATTTTAAAGCTTTATTTATGTATGTGAGTACTCTGTAGCTGCCTTCAGACACACCAGCGGAGGGCATCAGATCCCATTACAGCCCGTTTGCATTCTATCTTAAGTGGATAGTACCTCATTTTCCTCTACCAATCTAAAGTCGGAGGTGGTGGTGCAGGCCTGGAAGCCTAGTAGTTAGGGAGCCAAAGTAGGAGCCAATTCCAGGCCAGCCTGGGCTGCATTTCATGGTCTCAGAAGGAAACAAGAAAGAAAAATGCAGGGCTGGAGAGATGGCTCAGTGGTTAAGAGCACTGACTGCTCTTCCAGAGGTCCTGAGTTCAAATCCCAGCAACCACATGGTGGCTCACAACCATTTGTAATGAAATTTGATGCCCTCTTCTGGTGTGTCTGAAGACAGCTACAGTGTACTCATATATAATAAATAAATACATCTTAAAAAAAAAGAAAGAAAGAAAAATGCAAAAGACTCACCCATACTTTGGCACCATATAGCCTATACCCTTTCTTTATTTCAGGCCAGAGGCTGTCTCTATGCCTCGGTTATGCCCTAGGGCACATTGTAATACTCCCCACGTGTTTCTGGGGTTTAACCTAATAGCTGTGTGGAGCCAGGAGTTAGTTCCAGGGCCTTGCTAGGATCTGACTGGTGCTGACCCTGTGTCCCCACAGTCTACGTTGGCAGTGTGGGTGAAGTGGCCTGTTCATCCTAGTGCTCCGGACCTCGCAGGCAACAAGAGGCAGTTTGGTTCTGTCTGCCACCAGGACCCCAGGTGAGTACCCCTAATTGCCCTCTTAGAATGCCTTTGGCTATGTCTGACAGAGTGTAGAGGATCCCTTGTTTGCGGGAGGAGGGTTGCATCTCCATGGACAAAGGCTCTAACCACTTGGGCTCATGCAGGGTGTGCGACGAGCCTTCCTCTGAGGATCCCCATGAGTGGCCGGAGGATATCACCAAGTGGCCGGTGAGCTGGGGTCTAATTGTCGAGTGGGGGAGGAGGGATGATGCAACCTACCTTTACCGGTGCTGCAGGCTTTCCTTGTTGGAGCTCCTGAGTCTTTACACGGCCCTAGCCTTTGCCCAGCCTGTGGGGTACGGCTTGCCTCTGTGAGCGAGGAGTCAGGGCAGGAAAAGTAGGTGAAGACACAAGAGGCCAAATAGTATCATTCGGGTTTGCAGATGGCTCAGCCCAGGCTCTGGGTGTGACTTACTTGACCTGGTTTCTATCTGAGTCTTAACCTTTGTCTTGGTTCCCGATAAGGGTTAGGCCAAAAGGCGTGTCTGTGTCTGTGTGTGTGTGTGTAAAATGACCCTGAAACCTCTTGTTTTTCTTTCTTACCCAGATCTGCACCAAAAACAGCGCGGGCAACCACACTAACCACCCTCACATGGACTGTATCATAACAGGCAGGCCCTGCTGCATTGGTACCAAGGGCAGGTGGGTGCTCTCGGGTAGCTGGTTTGGGGAAGCACTTTTCTTCCTCATTAAAGCCTGACATAACTGGATCTCCAGCAACAAGAGTAAGACTGGGCCAGTGAAGGGCGTGGGGGTGGGGCTGAGATCCTCCTGCGTAGCGTGCAGGTGCCTGTAGACCTCAGCAGCCTCCATCTACGAGGCTGGGCACCCTCCAAACCCTGGTGTGACCCTCTAGGTGCGAGATCACCTCCCGGGAGTACTGTGACTTCATGAGGGGCTACTTCCACGAGGAGGCCACGCTCTGCTCTCAGGTAGGCCCTGAGGGCACGCCCCTCTCTGGACACGCCCCTCTCTGCCCCCGCCCACTGTGGAGGCTGACTGGGCACTCTGCGCAGGTGCACTGCATGGACGACGTGTGTGGCCTCCTGCCGTTCCTCAATCCTGAGGTGCCTGACCAGTTCTACCGCCTGTGGCTGTCCCTCTTCCTGCACGCTGGGCAAGTGCAACTGGGGGCCGGGCTGGTGGTCTCATCCCCCCAGGAGTGGTGGGGCTGGAGGCAAAAGAGAAGCCATCTTCTCTGCTGAGCGCCCCCTCACTGCCCACAGGATCTTGCACTGTCTGGTGTCCGTCTGCTTCCAGATGACAGTCCTGCGGGACCTGGAGAAGCTGGCAGGCTGGCACCGCATAGCTATCATCTACCTACTGAGTGGTGTCACGGGCAATCTAGCCAGTGCCATCTTCCTGCCATACCGGGCAGAGGTAAGATGCTTCCCAGGGTGGGGGACCCTCCATGTGTGCCTGTGGTTAGCATGACCCCGTCTGTGTGGTGGTGAAGTCGCTCCGAGAGGTGGGATGGGAAACTTCTGGAGTGGGGGTGGGGTGGGGTGGGGGTTGGAGGGGGCGGTGCAGCCTCAGTAGCTTGCAGCTTTCAACCCCCAACATCAGGTAGGTCCGGCCGGCTCCCAGTTTGGTATCCTGGCCTGCCTCTTCGTGGAGCTGTTCCAGAGCTGGCAGATCCTGGCCCGACCCTGGCGTGCCTTCTTCAAGCTCCTGGCAGTTGTGCTCTTCCTCTTTGCCTTTGGGCTGCTGCCCTGGATCGACAACTTCGCCCACATCTCGGGCTTCGTCAGCGGCCTCTTCCTTTCCTTTGCCTTCCTGCCTTACATCAGTTTCGGCAAGTTCGACCTGTACCGCAAGCGCTGCCAGATCATCATCTTCCAGGCTGTCTTCCTGGGCCTGCTGGCCGGCCTGGTGGTGCTTTTCTACGTCTACCCAGTGCGCTGCAAATGGTGTGAGTTCCTCACCTGCATCCCTTTCACAGACAAGTTCTGTGAGAAGTACGAGTTGGATGCTCAGCTCCACTGAACCGGCTGTGGTCACCCCAGGCCGCCCCGGGGCCTCCCGCGGCCGAACAGATGGGTGCTTCCTGAACACTGACCTCTCGTGCCTTGCTCGCTCCCGTTGAACCCTTACACTGCTGGACCTTTATTACATGAGTTCCCATGATAACCTTCTAACTAGTCCCCTGACAACCACCTCGTGTGGTCAATAAATGGACTGGGAGCGTTTTAGCTGCCACTAACTTGACCGGGGTTGTCACTCTTTTCCTGGTCTCTGGCTTGGGGTCATGGGGGATGATGGCCTTGGATATACAGTTTGACAAATCAGTGGTTCTCAACCTGTGGGACGTGGCCCCTCTGGCAAACCTCTATCTCTGGGAATATTTACATTAGGATTCAAAAGAGTAGCAAAATTAATTATGAAGTAGCAATGACATAACTTCATGGCTGGTGGTCACTGCAACATGAGGAACTTGTATTAAAGGGTCACAGCATTAGGAAGGTTGAGAACCAGTGTTCTAAAAGGTTTGTTTATTTTTATTTATTTTATGAGCACACTGTAGCTATCCTCAGACACACCAGAACAGGGCATCAGATCCCATTACAGATGGTTGTGAGCCACCATGTGGTTGTTGGGGATTGAACTCAGAACCTCTGGAAGAGCAGTCAGTGCTCTTAACTACTGAGCCCAGCCTGTTCTAAGTCAAAGACATCACTGGCTTTCAACTCTCTGTGAAGTCTTGTAGGACAGCTGGTAGCCAGTGTTGGGACATGGACTTTGGGGTGTGCTGTTGTAGCCCCACAGTAGGCAGTATCTTGTACCCCTGTAACTCATTCCTCACGTTGCTGTCTCTTTCCATGGAGCCTGGGAGAAACATGGCTATAGGGAGTCTCTGGGTGGAGACTTGAAGCCGTTGTCTGCTAAGGCCCTGGGAATGCAGGCTCCTGTCTCCCCACAGTAGAAACAAAGCTAGCTGCTCAGCTTGTGTTTCCTCCTTGCTGAGAGGTCATAGCAAGAGAGGTGAGCAGTGTGGCCCCAGGGCTTAGGTGTGGCTCCTGAGACTTCAGTGCTCCCCAACTCCAGCCTCCTCTGCCCTCACGTCCCTCTGGTATGGGGCAGACCCCACTCACCCACAGAGTACGACTTTTACAAGATACAAAGCAAACATGTTTATTCTATAGGCCAGGCCCACAACCACATAGGACCTTTGGGCCAAGTTCAAAGGAAAATAAAGGGCAGAGGAATTCTCCACATTCCGAGGGTCCCAGGGCTCATGCGGATAGCTCCACCCGGGCATTCAAGGGATGCAGCTACACCAACTTTCTTTCCCCTGAGGACAAGCGGAGGGCGCCATCTTGCCACGAAAGGTCTGATCCCTGTGTCTGGCGTTCATTTATGCCTAAGCTTCTTGATAAAGGAAACCTCATCTCGGTTCCGGATGCCATAACTGGAAAAGATGGGGAGGTGGCAGAGCCCGAGGGATCAGGAACAATCAAGTGAGGACAGCCACACTTGTTTTTCCGTCCCCACGCTGGCTCCCGTGAGAACAGCGGGGCTGTTTCTCTGCCCTGCGTTTCATGGGTGGCCTCAAGGAAATGCCCGCAGGACAGTCAATCCAGCCAGGGACCCTCTTACCACAGATCTACAGACTTACTCTCTGAGCTTCTTCCTGTCCTCCGTGAGCTTCTCCCCAGCTGAGGTCAGATGGTACGTCCGCCACACATAGGACCTGCCAGGAAGGGACTAAGGTGATGCACATGCCACCCCCAGGCCGGAGAATTGAGCAGCTGGGCTGACAGGCTGGCAGCACTCAGCTTAGGGCACACAGGATAACTATAATCCCCTTCTGGACATTTCCCCTACATGATGTAAGGCAGCTGCAGGAGGCGCCGGACACATCTTACTAATGAAATAGATGGCTATACTGAGGGATTTCAGATAACGGGATACTCAATCTGATAGAAGAGTCAGAGCCGGGGCTGGTGCGATGGCTCAGTGGTTAAGAGCACTGACTGCTCTCCCAGAGGTCCCGAGTTCAAATCCCAGCAACCACATGATGGCTCACAATCATCTGCAATGAGATCTGATGCCCTTTTCTGGTGTGTCTGAAGATAGCTACAGTGTACTTACATATAATAAATAAACCTTTTTTAAAAAGTCAGAGCCAACAGTACCATGGTGAGGAGGGAAGGGGGCCACCGATAGATAGATATATCCCATCATTAAGGCGTCAGGTGCCTCCAAGTGATGCTATCCAGCAGTGTGGGTGGGGTCACGTCAGTGCTAGGGTATGTTTAGAAGGGACCATTGAGGCAGGACTCTCAGACACAGTCACCCCACTCTGACATGGGAAAGCTCTCATGACATGGGACTTTTACTGCATCCTTGGTAGTGGATGAACTGAAAGTTGCTTCCCTATAGGGCGTCCATGCAAGCCCAGGGCTGCCACACGAAAGGCATGTCTGCCGCACTCACCAGCTGATGTGCTGAACGCCTCCTTCCCGTTCCTGCTTGAGCTGCACATATCTCTGGATAGCCTTCTTCAGGTCCAGGACTGTGGCATTCTGTACAACGACCACAGCTGTAACCATGGGAACATATGGGAGAAGATTCATGTGGGTGGCCACACACAAGGCCCCAGGCGACAGGAGAGAAATCCAGAGCTCTGCTCTGTTGGGCAGGGTGGCTGTCCCATGACACCTGGGCATGGTCTGGGTTTCTCACTAACTAGCTCTCTGCTAATTCCTTGCTGATGTGAAAGCTCAGGCTCAAAGAGAGAAGCATGGTTGTGGCTTGAATAAGAATGGATCCCACAGACTCAAACATTTGAAGGTTTGCTTTTCAGTGGAACTGTTTGAGAAGGGTTAGGAGGTGTGGCCTTGTTGGAGGCAGTATGTCACTGGGGGTAAGCTTTGAGGTTTCAAAAGCCCACAGCACAGCAAGTAACTCTCCTGTCTCATGCCTTAGATGTAAACTCTCAGGACCACATTTGTTCCCTGCTGTGATAATTGTGAACTACAGCCCTCTGCAATCATAAGCCCCCACAGGCATTTTCTTTTATGAGTTTCCTTGATCGAAGTGTCTCTTTATAGCAAGGGAGAGTAACTAAGACACTGGTACTTACGCATTACCTCTCCATCCATCTTGCACACGCGGACAGTCATCGCCTGGCCATATTCCAGCGCAATCTGGGAGTTGACCTCTTCTAAAGTAACCTGGGGGGGGGGTGAAGATGCCAACTCTTTTAACATTAGATCGACAAAGGAAACCAAGCTTGCCTACTGCTTGTTAGGATTTTCAATTAACACTGAGCCTGGCGATTCTGAGAGTACTATCAAGAGACTCCAGGCTTGTGCCTCAGGACCACGCTGAGGCAGGGCAGGGTGCAATTCACCAGCTACCAAAACCCTGTGATAGCAAAATGCTTTTTGTTTTGAGGCAGGGACCCACTATATTACCCTGGCTGGTCTGGAGTGCTGAATGGATCAGGCTGGCCTCAAGTTCACAGAGATCCTCTTGTTTCAGCCTCCGGGGCTGAGATTAAAGGTCCAGCCAGATTAGGAGATATTTTAATAAAACACCGAGGGAAGCACAAATAAAGTTGTGTAACTCAGGGGTAGAGGACTTATTTAACATTCGAAAGCCTCCAGGTTTGGCCCCCAAGTTCTGTTCGCACACAGACGTTAAATAAAAACACCATTGATTGGCAAGCTTAAAAAAACACATTAGATGACTATTAAGCCACGCACACTTAAGTTTCAGGCAAATGGAAAAGACTAGTCACTCTCACACTGATCATGAGTTAAAATCTTAGTGTTTGTTGAATTCAAACTTCGCGGCTAAGAGGGAGTGTTTTGGGGCTCCTCACCCTAAGCTTTCCGCCAATGCACAGAAGCGTCTTTCGCCGGTGTGACCACCAGTACTCATCCATACCCCGGAGCCCTGTCACCCACCTGAATCGGAAGGTCGCAGAGCAGCGGGTCTTGAACCACCATGGCGAGACCTTCTTGGAACACGTCCACAGCCTCAGAATGGGGCAATGTCTCCTCATCATCATCCTCGTCGTCCTCAGGCACCTCCGGCCGACCCTCAGCCTCCGGGTCCTCCAGGGAAGCCAGCCTGCAGCTTTTCCGGCTCTCCTCCAGCTGGTCCTGGTTCCAGGTAGGAAAAAGGCGCGTGCGCAGTTACTGTGCCCCGCCCCGACGAGATGGCTCAGCCATTGGTGGTTTCAGGAACCAATGAACTATGCGAGTCCCGGGAAGGCTGGGAGCTTGGGGACAGCAGGCTATTGGTCGGATAGAGCAGGTCACGTGCGTGGTGCGAGCGGCGCGGGAGCTTGCGGTGTCCGTTCCTCCGCTGTTCCGCTACGGCCAGACTGACTCTTCTGTCTGGGCTGGTCGTCAAGGAAGGCCAGCACTTCAGTTGTTTCGCGCTGGACACCCGTCCCCATGCACAGCATCACCCCAAAGGGTGACGCTGGGAAGTGGGCGCCTCCTGCTGTCTGGGGCCTGCCATTGCCACTTTGGTGCTATTGCCCCAACCAGGTTTCAGTCACTCTTCTGCCAAGGGCTCCATTCCAAAATGTAGCCTGAAAGGTCCACTTTCAAGTAAGGCGGAAGCAGGGCATGGTGCTGCACGCCCTTAATCCCAGCGTTTAGGAGGCAGAGGCCACCCTGGTCTACAAAGTGAGTTCCAGAACAGCCAGACCATACAGAGAAACCCTGTCTCTAAAACAAAACAAAACTAATAGTAAAAATAAAAAGTGAGGTGGAGCCTTGGTGTGATGGCGCACACCTTTAATCTCAGCATTCATAAGGCAGAGGCAGGTGTGTATCTCTGAGTCCAGAGCTAGGTCTGTATAGTAGAGCCGGGGCTACAGAGGGAAACCCTGTCTAAAAAACTTAACCAGCAAAAAGTCTAGGCGGGACCTGTGGTCCTTGGAGTTGTCCAGGGCGGAGGTGTCATGCACTAAGCTCCAGTCATCTCGTTCTTCCTTTGCTCTTTTACACCACCAGTCCCTGCAACATCTGCTCTTACGGGGGCCTTTTCTTTCTTTGCTGCCGTCACGTTTCCCTTAGTCACTTGTCTCGCTTTTAAAATCTTATGTGTATGGGTGTTTATCTGCATGTATTCCTTCTGGGCACTATAAGTGTGCAATGCCCACAGGGGTCAGAAGAGGGTGTCAGACAGTTGTGAACCATCACGTGTGCGCTGGGAATCAAATTGGGTCCCCTGAAAGAGGAGCGGCCAGTGCTCCTAACTGCTCTGTTCTCTCTCTCTCTCTCTCTCTCTCTCTCTCTCTCTGTCTCTGTCTCTCTCTCTCTCTCTCTCTCTCTCTCTCTCTCTCTGTCTGTCTCTCTCCCTCCTTCCCTCCCTCCCTCTCTCCCTCTCTCCCTCCCTCCCTCCCTCCCTCTCTCTCTCCCTCCCTCTAGCCCTAGGTAGGAATCGAAAAGGGGCGGGGGGGGGGCTGGAGAGATGGCTCAGCGGTTAAGAACACTGACTGCTCTTCCAGAGGTCCTGAGTTCAATTCCCAGCAACCACATGGTGGCTCACAACCATCTTTAATGGGATCTGGTGTGTCTGAAGACAGCTACAGTGTACTTGTATACATAAAATAAATAAATACAATCTTTTAAAAAAGGGTAGAGGGGAAAGGGAGTGATAATATCGTTAGACTATTTCCTGCTGATTAGTGGCATCGAGTTCCCTGGGGTGAGTTTGACTTAGTCATCAGAATATCTAATTTCTTCTTTGTCTCTTCACACACAACTACTTGACAAACCCCAACAAAACGCGACCAATAGCATCCAACCACAAACCAGCCAACCAGAACTCCCGCTGTCAGGTCCCTAGAATTTATATACCCTCTGAAAAGCCCCCAGAATTCCAAGTGTCACATACTGGCGGAAACTACCTGCAGCTGGTAAAACCACAACCCTGCCAGAGCACAAGGCATATCACGGTCAGCTGCTGTGGACAGTCTGAAACAGCCCCATATCTCACACCTGGGATCAAAATGAAAACATATTCTTATAGTACTTCTGAAATTTTTTTAGAGTTTAAAATTTTTAATGTATGATTTAACTTAATGTATTGAATGTTTAATTTAGTGCATGTACACCTGCATGTCAGAAGAGGGCCCAAGATCACATCATAGATGGTTGTGAGCCACGATGTGCTTGCTGGGAATTGAACTCAGGACCTTTGGAAGAGCAGTCAGTGCTCTTAACTCTGAGCCATCTCTCCAGCCCTGAAAAAGATTTTTAAAAAAAAAAATCAAGACTGAAGTTTTAAAACACAAAGATCGGTTGTAATTAGTGCTTCAAGTATGATTTATTTTTCTCTTTCTCAATCGTTTCCTTCTTTCTTGTTTTCGGGACAGGGTCTTATGTAGCCCTGGCTGGTCACTAGGTAGAGAAGAATAATAATGCTTTTCTGAGCATCCTAACTGTGGCTCCCACATGCAGGACTACAGGGTTTTTCAGTATCCCTAGCTTTCCTGGAGCTCACTCTGTAGACCAGGCTGGCCTCAAATTCACAGCAATAACTGCCTGTTTCTGCCTCTGAGCCCTGGGATTAAAGGTGTTTATCACCAATGTCTGGCCAGCTTTGTTTTTTTTTTTTTTTCCCTTGCTTTTCTATATTTAGTAATCTTGTTTTTATCTTGAAAATTATGGATGACTAATATTTTTGAGACTGTAGATTTTGCTTTATTTCTCTGGAGAATGGTGATTTTTGTTTCTGAGTTTTTGAGACAGGATCTCTAGCCTGGACTGGTCTGAAACTCACTCCTGTCTCCTGAGTTCTGGGGCTGTAAGCATGTCCCACATCTGTTTTATATGGTGCCAGGGACTACAGCAGGACCTCAAGCATGTTGGACAGGAACTCTTCAGCCAAGTTACAGCCTCAGACCCTTGTTTTATTTTTTAAGATGGGTAATCCAGCTCTCTCCTCCAGCCGAGCAAGATGCCCAAAGGAAAGAAGGCCAAGGGGAAGAAAGTGGCCCCAGCC
The DNA here is from genome assembly GCF_963924665.1 of Micromys minutus. Classification (NCBI taxonomy): domain Eukaryota; kingdom Metazoa; phylum Chordata; class Mammalia; order Rodentia; family Muridae; genus Micromys; species Micromys minutus. The sequence continues at coordinate 14,018,255 of NC_137966.1, read as the reverse complement.
CCTGCTGTTCTCAAGAAGCAGGAGGCCCCAAAAGGTGGTCAATCCTTTGTTTGAGAAAACACCCGGGGACTTTGGGGTTTCCTTCTCTGCCTTTTTCTTCTCGGATTTTCTTCCTTCCTGTTTAACCCTTGTGGTTTTTACAACTGGGATTGTTGTATGGGTGGTTGTGTGTGTGTGTGTGTGTGTGTGTGTATGTGTGTGTGTGTGTTTGTTGCTTATGGGCAGGGTATCAGTTCTTCCTCACAGCAGTTGTTTCTGTGATCAGAAGTGTGTTGCTCAACTTCTCTGCATGGCAGGACCACACTATTTACTACTCTAGAATAGTGAGACAGCAGCCTCCCTGCCCCCAAACAAACAATAAATCAATACAAGTAAAAATAGAAAAAATCCTCCAGTCTGGTATGGTGGCACACATCTGTCATGACAGCAATTTCAAAACAGAAGTAGGGAATTGTGAATTCTGGGACAGCCTGGGTCACACAGTCACAAAATAGACCAACCAGCCAACCAACAAAAGAATTTTCCGGGTGGGGAAGGCGGGATTGCTGGTGAGATGGCTCAGTGGGTAAGGGCACTTGCTGCCTAGCTTGATTGACAGCCTTGATTTCTGGGACCCACTCAGTGACAGGAGAAACTAGGTCTTCACAAATTGTTCTTTGGCCTCGACATATGCACCACGGCCCTGCAGGAGTGCACACTCACACGTGCACACAGACGCATATGGACACACATATACAGATTGAAAACATGAAGACACACACACACACACACACAGACTAGCAAACACAATAAATAAATAATGTTTAAAGAAAAACAGAGGAGGCAACTCTGCAGGCCAAGGCTTAAAGATGGCTTGAGGCCAAAAGCTTAAGATCAGTATAGTCTACATATTAAGAGCCACTCTCCAAACACAGTAAAACACCACCAAACTTGTAGCAATTTTTTTTAAAATGAAGCATTGATTCTGTTCATTCAAGGGCTGTTTTGAGACAGGGGTTTCTCTGTGTAACAGAGCCTTGGCTATCCTGGGAATGACTATGTAGACCAGGCTGGCCTCAAGCCCACAGAGATCCTCCTGCCTCTGCCTCCTGAGTGCTGTCATGATGCATTGCTGGTTTTGTTTTGTTTTTTTTTTTTTTTGACTGAGTCTCTCCTTACATTTAGTACCACTCAGTGTCTGCCATGCTTGCGTCTCAGAAAAACCTCGGAGGGGAAGACCCTAGCCAGGGTTCTGCTCAAACGCTGTTCTGTTCCGAGTGCTGGCCTCCTGTGCTGACCCTGTGCTGTTTCCCTGGGAGGATGTGCCCGCTGTCATTCAGGAGACAAATGTCTGCCGTCCATGTGTGGTGACACTGTCACGGAGTGAAAGCTTTTCCTCCTCACCGTTCTCTGGCTTGTAACAGGCGGCGGCAGGCACCTCTGAACCCTGTGGAGGACAGGAGCTATGTGAGGTCTTGTGGTTTTCAATGTGGGAGGCCCGTGTCAGCCTGCTGAGAGACGGCGTCTCTCTTATCTCCTGGATCAGGTGAGGGGCTTTGCAGTGCACCCAAGGACAGCTGGCAGTAAGTCACCTCCTGGCTGGGGCTGCCTGAGACTCTCCATGGCCCTGGGAAGATGCTTTTCAGTAGGTGAGTCTGTATTTAGGGCTCCTTTGATGTGAACTTGAGGAGACAAGGAAGATGCTGGGTCTCCACAACGTGGGTGACATCACCCTCCTTTGACCTCGACTATCGTACTGGTCTTGAATATCTCCCAGATGCGACATCTTTCCAAAGATAATCATGAAAAGAGAAATTGCAAAGTTCAGGCCTGGGGCGAGGGGGGAGGCACGACAAGAGCGTCTTGTGGTCAGTGTGTGTATGCCCTGAGCAAGAAAGGGAAGGACACCACGTTTGTCAGGCTGTACTGTGGGAAAAGCTTTGCTTTCTCAATGACAGAGCTTTTGGAGGTGGGGGTGGAGCAAAACCTAACAGCCTAGGCCCAGGGTTGGTGAAGTTCCCCTAAACCTCCAGATGTTTTGAAAACTTCACGGTTAGGAGAGGCTCTGGGAGGTTGCGTTTGCTCGTGGAATTCCAGGAGGTTAGGTTGGTGGGGCTCTGGGGTGTGTGTGTGTGTGTGTGTGTGTGTGTGTGCGCGCACATGTGCGTAAGCAGAATTCTGTTTTCGGTTACGGAGCTTTAGAAGGTCTTTCTGCTGGGACTCTCCCTTTCTCCCCCAGCACATTCTTCCTTGGACACTCATGTTCTAGGCTTACTCTTGGTCAGGGCTCGGCCTCCCAGGAGTAAATGATTACCCACAGCGCCCACTCTGCTGAAAAGGGATGGATACCATCACCAGAGCCGGGGTGGCTTTGGTAGGGAGGTGGGAAGAGCTTCTTATTATGGAGTTGGGGTGGTGCAAGAGACTCACAGCCTCGGGGGTGCTCACCCTGGATTACCCAGCTGGCTTAGTCAGCTTTGCCTGCAAGTGGCTGCTGGGGAGGCCCCTGCTAGTGCAGGGAGCGCTAGACAGAGCAGGCACTCACAGAGGCAGAGGGAGACGTGGAGCACCATTTCCTCCCACCCACCCATCCTGCAAGTGTACAGTGTCAGTATCTCTGCTTGAGGCCTGTCTGGAGGCAGGACTGCTTGTTCAGGTGCTGAGGGGTGCAGCGCTGGCAGAACCTAGGAGTCATCCCATCAAGGCGAGAGAGCTGGGCTGGAAGGTGGGAAGTGCTTTAGGACGGGGAAAGAAGCCAGAGAGAGGGATGGAGTGATGGTGCCAGGAGGGACTTCCCACCCCGCTCCCAACCACTTCCCCGTGCTACTCAGAAGCATCCTTTTCTTCCCTGGTACATCACCACTTCCTGATCCGGCCTCTTTTCCAGCCACATGTACTATGGATATCAACCCCCGCTAGCTGCGTTTTCTGCAGCAAGTATGTGGGAAGGTGCTTTTGGGGGTCATCTTTCTCTGCTCCTTCTGGTCTGTTACCTTGATCCTCAACCAGTTGGTCTGCTGGCCCCATTCTCTGGCTATTAGCATTCATCTGCATTCACTTATCAATGTCCTCAAACCCAAGCATAGCACAGGAGTCCCCCTGGTGCTAGAGAAGGACCTCACAGTCTGCAGGTATTCCAGAGGGCGGATGGATCCTGTGCCCACCTCCAGAACCATTTCCTGGCACAGTTTCCATATGTCACAGGTCCCTGAGGCTTCTGGGGAGCTGGGTGTCTGCATTGCTGTCTCCGCCTCCAGAGGGAAGCCACTGATGGACAAGGTTCACTTACAAAGCGGCCTCCTTCCATCCTTTTCCATTTCTGCAGGCTTTTCGGGTGGACAGGAGCATAGGGAGTTCCCCCACCTCGGCAAGACAGAAAGCAGGGCCTGGGGATGTAACTCGACTGGTAGGTGCATGCCCAGCATGTACAAGGCCTTGGGTGCAGCACCCAGTGCTGGGGGAAAAAATGAAAAGAGAAGGGGAGATGGAGAGATGATTTAACAGTTAAGAGAACTTGTTCTTGAAGAGACTCAGGTTAAGTTTCCAGAACCCACATAGCGGTTCATACTTATCTATATGCATGCACGTGGTACACACACACACACACAAGCAAAACACACATACACTTAAGAGAAAATAAGTGAACCTAAAAAACATAAAAGAAAAATAGTTGTGAGAAGGATCCAGGCCAGTGGCACAGAGCTGTCATTTTAGCTACCTGGGAGGTTAAGGCAGGGGAGCTGCAAGTTCAAGGCCAGCCTGGGCAACTTAGTGAGACCCTGTCTTCATTAGGTTTCTCTTCTTTCTTTATTTTCTTCTTTCTTTTTCTCTTTCTTTCTTCCTTCCTTCCTTCCTTTCTTTCTCTCTTTCTTATAATTAGATATTTTTTCCCTACATTTTAAATGTTATCCCATTTCTCCTCCCGCTGCCTCTATGAGCGGGGCTCCCCTACCCACCTACCCACTCCCTCCTGACAAAAAGTTTCCCAGGGAGGAAAGGGTTTATTCTGTTTACATTTCCACATCAAAGTCAGAGCCAGAGGAAGTCAAGGCAGAGCTGAAGGAGGCTTAGAGGAGCAATGCCTTGGCTTGTATCAGCTTTCTTTTACGCCTGAGAACCACCAGCCCAGGATCACCAGCTCTTTCACACCAATCACTAAACAAGAAAATGCTCTACTCTACAGACTTCCCTATAGGCAACTCCTATGGAGGTATTTTCTTAAGAAATGTTCTTCCTAAATGACTCTGGTGCGTATCAAGTTGACATAAAATTAGCCAGGATGGACCCTGACTCAAAATCAAAAGTAAAAAATGAGGACCTAGAATATAGCTCAGGGGTAGAGGATTACAGTACCTCATGCACAGATACAGACACACAGATGGACACATAGACACACAGCAGGGCTTGGCTGCGACTCCTTTGTAGAGTTCTCATAACTGTGTTGTTGTTGTATCATTGGTTTGTTTGTTTGCTTTGAGCAACTGAGAGGGCTATGTTCTCCGACCTGTTGTGAAAGGTCTTTTCTGGGCAGCGGTGGGAGAGCTCCACAGTAGGACTACATGCCACAGAGCATCCATTTCAAGATGGTGGGTGTGGGCCTCTAGGTCCTCACATGGTTCTATGACCTGATGTCTGGGTTGTGGTTGGATGGTTTTGGTCCCAGCCCAACTCCTTCAAGGGACAATGAGTATTCAGTTGTCTACCTCTGTCCTAAGTACCTGTCCCAAGGTCTGTCTGTCAAGGTAGGGAGTCCCCCTGTCTGTGATCTGTCCAAACCCATGATGGTCAACCTCCAGGGAGAAAGAGGCTTATGCTGCCCAAGACTTAGGCCTCGTTTGTTAGGTAAAGCCCCAGGACTCATACATTGCTCTCGGGAAGTTCATGGATTTTGTGGGAGTTTGTGGAACCCCTTCCCCAAACAGAAAGGCCAAGGGTCAGGTGCTGGTTTAGTCTCCAGTTTCTCTGGGTCTCTGTTTTCTCAACATTAGAAGGGCAGTGACCCCACCCTCCCCGACGCACCCAGTGCAGATGAAGGTACCCTGGGCAGAGGAAATGTTCTCCGCCCACACAATGGCTTTATTGCATCAGATTGCATGGGGCCATTTCTAACTCTGGTGCACTTGCCTGGCTAGAGAAAGGGTTCAGTGGGCTGGAAGTCACTGCACTCCCTGCTGTCATGCTATCTACTTGAGACTGCCAGGGATCGGTCCCCTCCAGTGGTGGCAAGGTTATCCTTTAGGTTTGTGTCAGCTCTCAGCTGGATGTGGTAGCAGTGCAGGTCCTTCTCTCCAGGTCTGTCACTCCGGGAACCTGCCATCACATACTCTAGGACTGGGCTGAGACTCTCATCCCCATTTTGCTAATACTTATGCCAAGAGGAGACAGACGCTGCTCAGAATGCTTAGCTTTGATGCCCTTGGTGACAGGTTTCATGCTCTATCCCAGAAGAGGACAAAGCCTAAATGGACTTGTCTAGAGATTCAGACAGGCAGGCAGGCTTCTGGGTGGTGGGTAGAAGTTAAGGCCAGCGCTGAGGTCTCTGTGCATGTGTTTCCTTCTTCATTATCACTAATCAGGCCTTGTATAACCAGGGTGGCCCTGTTTCCTGCTCAGAGGCTATCAGTGAACCATCTGGAGATGCAAATGACTCTTCTGACAGGGCCTCAGTAGAATCATGCAACCAGGCACTTCCTAAAACCTAGCTTCCGGTCTCCATCCACTTGTGACTCCCCAGCTTTCCCAGGGCTCCCGGGCTGGATCCAGGAGGCTCCCTTTTGTGAGACGGCTGAGAACAGTGGGCGACAGGCAGCTTGCATCTAGACATCGGCTGCCGGTGTTCTGAGGGCAGAGCCCTGGAATGAGACTATTTCAGGAGTAATGGGGGAAGAGAACGCACTACAGGCTTGCCCTGTGACTCAGAGAAGAGCCCTGGCCCTTTTTGGAGCTCCATGCCTGAATGAACCTCCCACAGGGTGCCCAGCACAGGGGACACTTCCCACAGGGTGCCTCCTACAGGGTGCCCAGCACAGGGGACACTTCCCACAGGGTGCCTCCTACAGGGTGCCCAGCACAGGGACACCTCCCACAAGCTGCCTAGCACAGGGGACGCCTCCTACAGGATGCCCTACAGTTTTGTCTTTTTCAGGCTGGACCTTGGAGAGAGCGGCGGGGAAACAGGTCTCCTGGTTCCTGATCTACAGCTGTGTCTGCTCCTGTGTCTGCTGGGAAGTCTCGGTCCCAGAGCAGGGAGGAGGTAAGGGCTGGGTGCCACATCTCCCTGAGGTGGCTGCATAGAGAATTAGAGGAGTCGGGGACAAGTTAGCTCCTGTAAAACATGGGCCCGAGCTCTGTTGGTGTGTATTCCAGTGTCCCACGGTTTCCTAACCAACAAAGCTCTTAGGTCTGACTGGCCTACATGTCATGTTCCAACCCAGCATCCCCAAGCTTCTGGTCCAGCCTCTGACACTTTCCCTTGCGACTTTCTTCCGAGTCTGTCTGTCCCCACCTACCTCAGCTCTGCCTTAAGGCCCTACTGTGTGCTCCCACCATCCTCATTCCCAGGACAGAAGGTTGGAACATTCACCTGCCTCAGCAACAGTATTTTCAGGATTGACTGCCACTGGTCAGCCCCAGAGCTGGACCAGGAATCCAGGGCCTGGCTCCTCTTTACCAGGTGAGGATGGAGGGCCAGGCCTACTGGGGGGGGGGCACAGGATCTCTGTGGTGGCACCATCTGTGCTACTAACACATGGCCTTCTCAGTAACCAGGTGACTGACATCAGGCACAAATGCACCTTCTGGGACAGTACATGTTCCCTGGTGGTACCAATTGAGGAGGCGTTCTTGCCTTTTGACAACTTCACCATCACACTCCACCGCTGTGTCATGGGCCAGGAGCAGGTCAGCCTGGTGGACTCACAGTTCCTGCCGAGCAGACACGGTGAGTGGGGCAGCCCTGGCGGCACTGGCCTCGTTGCTTGGCTGTGAGGTCGTGACCTTGAGCTTTGGCTCTTCCTGAGAGTCCTCGCCAAGAGGCAGGATGCAGGGCTGGAAGCGGATTGAACGGTGGAGAGGGAGGACATGAGGAATGCCAGGGTCTGTGAGGAGAACGAGAAGACTACAGTCTGCACTGCTGGCGATGTATGTCAGTCGCAGTGGGAATGACTCCAGGAAGAACTTTCCAGTAGCCGATTGTGAAGGAAACAGAAGGCGAGATTCAGAAATGACCTTGCCACTTAAGGAAGCTATTGCCTGGTTTTCCTGAATTAGTCTTCCAATGAGGTCCCTGGTCTAAAGGAGCCTTGCCTGTGTCCTCTTGGGGATGTTCTTGGTCCTCAGTTCTGGCCATGCTGAGGGACACAGTGGTAGCTGCAGCCTCACCTGGCCTGACTCACCTGGCCTGCCTCACACGACCTCTCTTTGTTTCAGTCAAGCTGGACCCACCCTCTGATCTGCAGAGCAATGTGAGCTCGGGGCGTTGTGTCCTGACCTGGGGTATCAATCTTGCCTTGGAGCCCTTGATCACATCCCTCAGCTACCAGATGGCCTTCAAGAGGCAGGAAGAGGCCTGGGAGGTAACATGGTGGTAGCTCCCAGGGGGTCTCCCTCCTGGGACTGGCTAGAGTCATTGGTAAGAACAGAGGCGGGTCAGAGCTAGACACACATGTATGTGCTGGCTACATGCAAACCTATGCTTGTGTGTACGTGTGTCTCTGAACGTAACATGTGGGTGTACCCCTTCGCACATGTGGGTTTATATGTGAGTGTGTCTTTGCTTTGCACTTAGATGGGTGAATGTGCTAGGCAGAGTGTGTAAATGTAATGGGTGTGTACATGTGCCCATAGATGTGTGTGAGTGGGTTTGTTGGTGCCCATTCTTTAGGACCCTGAACTCAATCAAATGCCTGCAACCCTGCAGCAGGCCCGGCTCAAGGACCATATCGTTGGAGTGACTCGGCTCATCCTTGAAGCAGCGGAGCTGGATCCTGGTTCCATCTACGAGGCCAGACTGCGTGTCCAGATGACTTTGGAGCATTACGATGACATGACAAAGGGGGACTATCATAAGAGCCACTGGAGTGAGTGGAGCCAGCCCGTGTCCTTTCCTTCTCCCCAGAGGAAGAGACAGGGTAGGTGCCAGGTGGCAGATGCTTTGTCATGGCCCGGGCCATGAGTCACCATGAGTAGTGACTTCTTTGCCACGTGGACTTAGGGGGACATCTTGGCGCCGAGGCTACTCACAGCCATGGACTCTTTCTGCCCACAGGCCTCCTGATCCCACAGTGGCAGTGGTCAGCCAGCATCCTTGTTGCTGTGCCCATCTTCCTTCTGCTGTCTGGCCTTATCCACTTTCTCTTCAAGCTGTCTCCCAGGTAGGTGGCTGATGCACGTGTGAAACCAGGGGACCACAGCTGCCTGCTCACGGTGCAGATGTGACCTCTGGAGCTGTTGGCTTCATCTGGGAGCTAAGGATACAGTTGGTTGTTTCTAGGCCCTGACCCCATTATTGGGGATAGGTCTGCAAAAGGATGAAGGCCGTGGTGTAAACGGATACATAGGGCATTGACCAGAGAGGGCACTGTCCTGGGGTTTGTCTAGAGGCTGGCTTTACTTATCTGTTCATTTATGATGTGTGTTACTATTTGGTCTTATGTGCTCTTCATGCCTCAGCCTTCTGGGTAGCTAGAATAGTAACCACGTGCTACCGTGTCCAGTAGCCCTGTGAGGACAGGTTTGAATACAGTAGGCACATCTGGTAGGTAGAAGGGAGCTCTGGAGCCCTGGTCTTGCCAGTGACCTAGGTTTTCTGGAATGTGGCACTGGGAAAGTCTTCTATCTGGGTCCCTTTGGCTCAGACTTTTCTATTTTTGGCTGCAGGTTGAAGAGAATCTTTTACCAGAATGTCCCCTCTCCCGAGGCATTCTTCTATCCTCTCTACAGTGTGTACCATGGGGACTTCCAGGTGCGTGCAGGGAAACTTCGGGGAGGCGGGGTCAAGTGTGGTATTACCAGGATGGACATGGCTTAGAAATCTGCCTTGTGCGTGCAGAATCTAGGCTCAGACTGGGGGCATGAGCCAGCATGGGGGCTTTGTTCGTGCTCTGAACCTCTTACATACATAGTAGGTTTACATTTGTGCCCTAGCTTCGGTGGACACTTACTGTGCCATCTAAATGGGTTGGTGTTATTGGTCAGCTCCCTGGGATGTAGCAGTGGTGGACGGTGTGAGATACAGGGGCATTTTGTAGAGGCTTCCAGGCCCAATGACAGGCAGCAGTCTTTGGGAGGTTCCACAGGGTCCAGTCTCTAGTTCTGTGTGCAGTTGCATGGGACGGGGGTTGGGGGGGTTGGGGAGGGTGCTGGCTGGCTTTCATAAACCAGTGGCCCTGGGCTGAGGAGGGCACCGAGGGGCCTGAAGACCTCTCAGGGCCTTTTGCTGAAGCCAGAGGTTTCATACATGGGAGGAAGGTAGAACGCTTTGGGCACAGGCCCTGCTTGGCTGTAGGAATGCACGTTGGGGCTTCCTGGAGGAGGGGGTCTGCAGGGGAGAGAGTTGCTCCCAGAGTGAGTCCAGAGTATTGCCGCCTGAGCCTTCCTTCTGTGCGGATGCAGACCTGGACAGGGGCCCGCAGAGCTGAACCCCAAGCAAGACAGGATGGCATCAGCACTTCATCGGGAGCCTCAGAACCCAGCATCTGGGAGACTGTCGCCACACTCACCTATAGCCCTGTGCAGTTTTCCAGCCTGAAGTGGGAGGCCACAGCTCCTGGCTTCCCAGAGCCCCCAGGCTCAGAGCATGTGCTGGTGGCACGGTGCCTGGAGTTGGAAGGACAGCCATCTGCCTACCTGCCCCAGGAAGACTGGGTCCCACTGGGCTCTGCCAGGCCCCCTCCTCTAGACTCAGACAGCGGCAGCAGTGACTATTGCATGTTGGACTGCTGTGAGGAGTGCCACCTCTCGGCCTTCCCAGAGCACACGCAGAGTCCTGAGCTCACACAGGCTCAGCCTGTGGCCCCTCCTGTGTCCAGCAGGGCCTGACACCTACTAAAGGATGTGGACATTCTCATCCCTCCTATTCTCAGACGTCACCAGATGCGGTCTCAGTGTATCTCAGCTAGATGCACCATGTCTGTTTTTGGGGAGATGAATGAAAGGCCCTGGGGCTGACCCTTGGGCACCGGTGGAACTCCCGAGGGGAGGCAGCTGTGTGTGGATCAGAGGCTATGTGGATGGAAGTAACAGACTGTCTCACCCTGCTGCTCGGCCTCTGTGGTGGGGATGTCTCCACGTTCAGGATCTTAACATATGCCTTCTCTTTTTTCCTCTCTCTGGCTTTTACCCAGGCCTGAAAAGAGAATATGACAGGCAGCCTGGTCTATCCTCATGCCCCAAAAGGGCTAGCCTGGGCTCAGTGACACCAATGAGACAACATTGGTGAAGTGTCTTTCTTTTTCAGTGCCTTCCCAGTTAAGACTGGAAGGGACGCTTTTGACCTTGCAGACTATGGGTGGCTGGGGTGGAGGGAATGGTGAAGCTTTGAGCAGGTGGGGTTGTCTCTTTCTGAGCTTTTGGCGTTCCAAGATCAGCTGGAAGGAGTCTCAATCATTCAAAGACATCTTACCAGTTTGGTATTTTCTTTCCTGGTGCTGTGATAAAGCGCCGTCACCAAAAAATGGCTTACACCAGGAAGAGTCGGTTTTGGTTGAAGGTTCCACAGGTGTGGAGGCAATGGCCAATGGCCGCAGGAACAGGAAGCTGAGAGTTCACATCTCAACTGAAAGCCAAAGCTGAATGACTCGCAAATGCTGCCCCGCCCACCGCATCAAATGCTGCCCCACCCACCGCAGCAAGTGAAGCCCCACCCACCGCAGCAAGTGCTGCCCCGCCCACCGCAGCCAGTGATGCCCCACCCACCGCAGCAAAGTCCACCACCTAATGATTCCACAGCCTCCCTAAACAGTGAGAGAGACCAAGTGTTCAAATATCTGAGACTATGGGGGACATTTCTTATTCAACCCCCCTCACCGCCTCCTGTCCCCAACCTTTCACTGTTCCTAGGAGAAAAGCTGAAGCCAGGGCCACGAGACAGGGTTGGGAGTGGCTATTTCTCAGCAGCTGTGGCCTGTAGGACACTGATACCCCTAACTGCCTTGTGGGGTAGCCCCGAGAGAGCAATGGGTGGTCTAGGCTGTGACGGTTATCTTCCCAGGCTTGCCCTAACAGAAGACCAGAAACCGGTGGCTAACTATGGATATGTTTTCTCTCTGCTCTGCGGTACACAGGTCTGGAATGGAGACACCAGAAAGGCCGTGCTCCTGGAGGGAAGGGTTAGTTTCAAGCCCTGCTTCACGTTTATTTCCCTCTGAGCATCCTCTTCCATACTGAGACTAGGTGCTACCCAATGGCAGGGACAGGGTCTCATACTCTTGCATATAAGCAGAGATTGTGACCTAGGAGGCAGAAACAGGGTGATCAGATGACCGCGTTTGTGCAGATTTTGAGCCTCAAAGCACAGGCCCAAAAGAAGTGTGCCCGCTACTTGGAGGGTTTTTAAAGGGCAAGTATGGAAACAGTGTGAGGATGATTTCCGAGCTTGTAACACTGTACAAGAGATGGCCAAACTACTACACGGAGGCCATAGAGAGCGGGGAGGAACTGCACCATTGTAGGCTCAGAGCTGGTGTTCTGGGCATGCTAACAATGCTGACCCCAGGGAAAGCATTGTCTTTTAGGACTGTCCCTGGCATAACACTCTAGTTAGAACAGAGAGAGCTGAGTATCCTTGCCGTCCAGTTCCCTGGCAGGTGGAGGTTTAAAAACAGTGACCAGGATATTTAGAAGAAGTTGACATTTCTCAGGTAGAAGAGATGTTCAGTTTGTCGATAAGCTATCAACTATTTTAAATTTATCTTTCATTTAAATAATTACCTGGGTTTTTTTCTTTTTTTTTTTTTTTGTAAAGATAGGCACTGAATATATACCTGCATAAAAACTATTCTTCTACCATTCTCTTCTTGATCTGAGGCTTACTGCCACACTGTAGAAACCAGTCAATGTGAATCAGCACCAAGGTCTGTGTGCTTTGTAGGCTCTGGACTCATCTGTGCAAACAAGAGTAAAATGTTCCAAAAAGCAGTTGAAGACTTAGGAATCCTTTTGTTATACTCCTGTAACAGCATTCACAGGCATTAGGGCCCTAAGAAAAAGAAGTAAGATACAGTTTATCAGAGTAATGGTCAGCAACTATTTGGAAACAGAGTAACTAACCCTGGGCAGTGGTTACTAGACAGTCACCTTGCCATTGGACCGGCTATGTGATTCACAGCAGTTACTTAGAAACCTGAGGAAGGATGGAGAAGTTCTGCAGCAATTCACTCAAAACACAACAGCAACAGCTCATGAGAAAGATTCATTTTGCCAGGCAGTGGTGGCACACGCCTTCAGTCCCAGCACTGGGGAATCAGAGGCAGGCTGGTCTCTGAGTTCAAGGACAGCCTGGTCTACAGAGTGAGTTCCAGGACAGCCAGGGCTGTACAGAAAAACTCTGTCTCAAAACAAACAACAAAAAAAACCAAAACAAACAAACCAAAGTTTGTTTTTATTTAAAGAAAACGTACATAGTCTGAATAAAGCATTTTGGGATCCATTGTCTGGTCTCTGCCATATACAGACAACAAATTCCCAGGAGTGAGTCTCGTTTGGTTATAAAGATCGGTGTGTTTTCTCCCAGAGTCTAAGGGCAAGGACGAGAAACCTCAGATGTGTATCACAATTGGATCGTTTGGGAGGTGAACCTTCTGCATAGTTCTGTCTGTGATGATTTGTTTCCACACCAACTCATGGCATCTAGAAAAATTTAAGCAATAAAGGTTTTTCTGGGACGGGGGCTGGGTATGGCTCAAAGCTCGAGTGCTTTCACCCAGCAGAAGAGACCCTAGTTAGTGCCGTAAGAAAACATACCCATATCATTATATTTGTGCCTTTCATCTCTCTAGCAATTATCTTGGGGTCTGAGATGTGAATAAAGGCTTTCTATATTCCTTACATCTTCAAGTAATTATATTCTCTTATAAATAGATAAGTATACTGGGCTGTTCTTTCATGTGAGTATTTTAATAAAGATTTTTCCCCCATTAAGAACTGCTTTGTGGATAGGTGTTTTGCTTGCCTGTTTGTCTGTTCAACTTGTGGGTGTGTGCAGTGCAGAAGAGGGAATCAGATCTCCTAGGACTGGAATTACAGATGGCTGTTAGATACCATGTGGGTGCTGGGAATCGAACCCTGATCCTCTGGAAGAGCAGCCAGTGCTATTAACTGATAAATCATCTCTCCAGCCTCACCTAGGCCTTTTACAGTGAGTGTATCTACAAGAATTCTTTCCAAAGTGAACTCCAACATCAAAAAAAGCTTATGTTTTCATTAAAGAAGTTACTGTGTTTCTCACATTTGTAGGGGTCTTCTCCAGTATAAACCCTGCGACGTCCTGTAAAACTTGAACATTCATAACATTTGTAGGGTTTCCTCCAGTGTGAACTCTGATGTTCACTAAGGACTGAACACTGGCTAAAGGATTTTCACGTTCTTTTGTTTGTTTGTTTGTTTGTTTTTGAAGCTGAGTTTCTCTGTGCAACTATGGCTGTCCTAGAAGTTCCTCTGTAGACTAGGCTGGTCTTGAACTCAGAGATCCATCTGCCTCTGTCTCTCCAGTGCAGAGATTAAAGGTATGAGCCACCACTGTCTGGCTGTCTTTTGAGATTCTTTACATCTGTAGGACCTCACTTCTGTGTGATATGTATATGTAATTATATACCTATTAGGCATTATTGCATATTATACATAATTACATATCATGCTTAATAGAGCATGAACACTATTAAAAACTTTTGCATTCTTCTACATGCAGACATCCAGTTAGACCAGCACCATTTGTTGAAGATGCTTTTCCATGATATGGTTTTGGCTTCTTTGTCAAAAATCAAGTGTCTAAGGGTGTGTGTGTTTATTTCTGGGTTTTTGATTCGATTCCATTGATCCCCCTGTGTGTTTCTATATCAATACCATGTAGTTTTTATTACTATTGCTCAGTAGTGCAGCTTGAAGCCAGGGATGATACTCCAAGAAGGTCTTTTACTGTCCAGGATCATTTTGGCTATCCTGGGTGTACTGGCTGGTTTTGTGTCAACTTGACACAAGCTGGAGTTATCACAGAGAAAGGAGCCTCCCTCGAGGAAATGCCTCCATAAGATCCAGCTGTAAGGCATTTTCTCAACTAGTGATCAAGGGGGTGGTGCCATCCCTGGGCTGGTAGACCTGGGTTCTATAAGAAAGCAGGCTGAACAAGCCATGGGAAACAAGCCAGTAAGTAACATCCCTCCATGGCCTTAGCATCAGCTCCTGCTTCCTGACCTGCTTGAGTTCCAGTCCTGACTTCCTTTGGTGATGAACAGCGATATGGAAGTTTAAGCTGAAGCTGAATAAACCCTTTCCTCCCCAACTTGCTTCTTGGTCATGATGTTTTGTGCAGGAATAGAAACCCTGACTAAGACACTGGGTTTTTTTGTTTTTCCACATGAAGTTGAGAACTGTTCTTTCAAGGCCTGTAAAGAACTGTGTTGGAATCTTGGTGGCGATTGCATTGAATCTGCAGCTTGCTTTTGATGAGATGACGTTTTCACTTGTTAATCCTACCAATCCAAGAGCATGGGAGATCTTTCCATCTTCTGGGATCTTCATCAATTTCTTTCTCCAGAGACTTGAAGTTCTTGTCATACAGGTCTTTCACTTGCTTGGTTAGAGTCACACCAAGGTATTTCATATGTGACTATTGGGAAGGGCGTTGTCTCCCTAGTTTCTTTCTCAGCCTGTTTATCCCTTATGTAGAGGAAGGCTACTGATTTCCTTGAGTTAATTTTGGATCCAGCCACTTGGTTAAAGGTGTATTTCAGCCGTAGGAGTTCTCTGGAATAATTTTGGGGGATCCCTTATGTATACGATCATATCATCTGTGAAGAGTGATACTTTGACTTTTTCCTTTCTGATTTGTGTCTCTTTGATCTCCTTTTGTTGTCTTATTGTTCTGGCTAGAACATCAAGTACTATATATTAAAGAGACACAGAGGGCTGGAGAGAAGGCTCAGAGGTTAAGAGCACTGACTGCTCATCCAGAGGTCCTGA
Source organism: Micromys minutus (assembly GCF_963924665.1). Lineage (NCBI taxonomy): Eukaryota > Metazoa > Chordata > Mammalia > Rodentia > Muridae > Micromys > Micromys minutus. The sequence continues at coordinate 14,003,102 of NC_137966.1, read as the reverse complement.
GTTCAATTCCCAGAAACCACATGGTTGCTCACAATCATCTGTAATAGGATCTGATGCCCTCTTCTGGTGTGTCTGAGGACAGCTACAGTGTACTCATATGAATAAAATAAGTAAATCTTTAAGAGAGAGAGAGAGAGAGAGAGAGAGAGAGAGAGAGAGAGAGAGAGAGAGAGAGAGATACAAAGAGAGAATGGGCAGCCTTGTCTTGTTCCCGATTTTAGTGGAAATGCTTTTAAATTCTCTCCATTTAATTTAATGTTGGCTATTGGCTTGCTGCATACTGCTTTTATTGTGTTATAGCAGGATAGCTGGGCTCTGGAGGTGCCACATGGCCCTAGCTCTGGTTGATTGTGTTCTCACACTGCCCTTTAGGCATCTGGTTTTCCCTGGTGTTTACTGGATGACCCTGATGGGAGCAGGTCTTCTCGGGAATGTGGGGGAACCATGGGCAAGACAGTGGAGGTCAGGGTGCAGTCATCTGTTGGCTGTGACCCAGGGAGACCCCACTCTGCAGGTATGTCTCAGGCACAGTGGAGGACAGCTGTCCCAGGCAGACCAGCTGGGTGATGGGCAGATCCAATTAGGGTAGGTGGTTGGGCAGGCTTTCAAGCTGGTTAGTTTTGAGGCTTTTAGGGTCCTACCAGGCTCCTCTAGACTGAGGAGCAAGCCCAGAGCTAGACAATGGGGCTCAGGGGACCTCAAACCCTGAGACAACTCTTTTAAAGGAAAGCATTTGGTTAGGGGCTTGCTTACTATTTAGAGCAGTGTATCTCAACCTTCCTAATGTTCCTCATGTTGCGGTGACCTCCCAGCATAAGATGGTTTTCATTGCTACTTCATAACTGTAATTTTGTTACTGTTGTGAATCATAATGCAAAGATCTGTGTTTTCCAATAGTCTTAGGTGTCCCTGTAAAAGGGTCAAAGGGGTTGCAGCCCACAGCTTGAGAACCACTGGTTTAGAGAGTTAGTCCATGATCACGGCAGGAAGCAGACAGGCATGCTGCTGTAGCAGGGGCCGAGAGCTTTACATACTGATCTGCAGATGGCTGAGAGAGAGAGAGACAGACAGAGACAGACAGACAGACAGACACAGAAGGAGAGAGGTGTGGGGGGTAAGAGACACTGGGCCCTGGCAACTAAGCGTTCAAATATATGAGCCTAAGTGGGCCATTCTCATTCGAACCCATACAACCCACACCACACAACAAAGACTGAAAGAGAACCTACCAAGTTTAAGACGATCAATCACCTGCTGCAAAGTTAAAGACAGAGGCAAAAGGAGGTTCCACAAATCAGAGAGGGAATCTTGACAGCTGTCATAGAAAATGACCTCTCCCAGGCCAGCGAGTAGGGTGCGTGTACACACTTGCTCACAAGTGAAAAAAAAAAAAAAAAAAAAGAGGCCTGGAAAGATGGCTCAGTCAAGAGCACCCCTGCTTCCTTGCTTCCCAGCATCCACACAGTGGCTCCTAACAGTCAGGAACACCAGTCTCAGGAGCTCCAGGGCCCTCTTTTGGTCTCCACTGACACGGGGCCCACTCAGAGAGCACAGTCATATAGAGAAGAAAAACACCCACACCCACACAAAGGAATCTATCCAGCTGGGCAGAACTCACAAATGTACTTGGAGATGATGTCGTTGGGGTTTTAAAAGCAACACTGTTGAGACACCCATTTAGGGAGAAAAACAAAGAGAAAAACTACAGTTTTCTGATTTCCCATCTTTTTTTTTTTCATCTTTCATTTGTTATTTTAATTTCAAGTTTTAATTAATTTAAGTTTAACACATGTGATAATATATCATTCTTGGATTTTTTTTCTTTAAAATGAAAGGAAGTAATAAAATGCATGTTCATGATACGGAGGCAAATGCAGTGAAAGTTCAGGAGCGTGCTCTACTTCACCCAGCTCGTAGAGCAGGGATCTCAGTCCCAACGGGAGAGCCGTCAGCCTCTGTGCAAGGAGAAACTAAACCCATGGCTTTCCTTATCAAACACAATGCTGGACTCAAGTTGTGATGATAGGAAAGCAATTCACAGGGGGCAATCCTGGGTTGGGGTGGGGAGAGAGAGAGAAAGAGAGAGAGAGAGAGAGAGAGAGAGAGAGAGAGAGAGAGAGAGAGAGAGAGGGAGGGAGGGAGGGAGGGAGGGAGGGAGGGAGGGAGGGAGGGAGGGAGGGGGAGGGGAGGAGGAGGAGGGAGAGGAGGAGAAAGAGAACTTTAGTTAGAGAAGGACATTCTTAGCTGTAAAAGGAGAGCTTCACTGTACCAAGAACACCAGTGGCCAAAATAAAGAAAAGTAAAAGCATATTTTAATCTGCTCTTGAGAAGACATCAGTTGAAGGAACGCCAAGCTGCGCGCGCACCTACGCAAACGTCTGCCAATGGGGTACTAGGAGCTCTTTGCGCTCTAGGATGGAGTTTGGTCTTCTGTGCGCCATCTCTCAGCGCAGCTCCTTACAGCCTGGAATGAGTCATTTCATTCACTTGCTGTGAGATTCTCCTGGGAAATGTGTCTGCCCCGGACCTGACCATGCACGTTTGCAGCGCGTCACATCATATTTCTTTGGAGGCTCCTACATTTTTACAATGGGTCTACATCTCCAAATCTCTTAAAATTTCTACAATTCTTAAAAGTTGTGAAAGTTTCAACCACTCCCCCCCTTTGGTAAAATTTCTGGCCCCCTTTCCTTTTTCCCTTCTGGAACTAATATAATTAAGCAAATTTTTATTTGTGCGGTGACATTTTCATATATTCAGACAACGTACTTTGATCACATCTACTCTCTGCTACCCGCCCCTAATGTTCCAGGGAACCTGCAGCCCGTCTCTCTCCAAGCTTCATATCTCTACTTTGCATTTATTGTTACTGTGTCCCTGAGTCCCCTTAGTGACGGTAGGCACACAAATGTGTGGTCACCCACTGCGGGGCATGGGCAACCTCTCAGTAGCAAGGTCCACAAAGAAAAACTCTCTCCCCTTTGCAACAGTATCAACTGCCAGTGGTTCTTCCAATTGGGTTGAGGCCTCCCTGTCCATCCATCCTTTCACATACTCGATTCACTTTATTTATTTACTAAAAAAAAAAAAAACCCTTATGTGGCAGCCACAGCTGGAGCCTGGGTCCTCTGAACAGAGACTATAGTGTGGGTTTTCACAAGATGATCAGTGAATTCCTGATGAGAAGACTTGGTGGATACAGTTTCTTTCTAGAGGTCAGTAGATACAGGTCTTAGAGATGGCATCAAAGGTGGCCTTGGCAAAGTTGCCCAGGGTGGCAGTGCAGCCTCTGGCTGAAGTGTAGCAGTCATCTATACCGGCCATCATCAGAAGCTTCTTGGGCACAGGAGCAGAGACAATGCCAGTGCCTCTGGGGGCAGGAATGAGACGCACCAGCACAGAGCCACAGCGGCCTGTCACCTTGCATGGGACAGTGTGGGACTTGCCAATCTTGTTCCCTCAGTAGCCTCTCCTCACAGGGACGATGGAAAGCTTAGTCAGGATGATGGCCCCTCGAATGGCAGTGGCATCCTCCTTGGAGCACTTAACACCAAGACCAATGTGACCACTGTAGTCCCCGATGGCTACAAAAAGCTTTGAACCTGGTCCGCTGGCCATCCCGAGTCTGCGTTTGCACCAGCATGATCTTCAGAACCCCATGCTTTAGAGATGCGCCCAGGAAAAAGTCAATAATCTCAGACTCATTAATGGGCAGGGAGAACAGGTAGATCTCCTCCAAAGACTTGATCTTCATGTCCTTAACCAGGCGGCCCAGCTTGGTGACGGGGATCCACTGAAGGAAGACATCAGTCAAAGGGCTGCCTCTCCGTGCAGGGGAGCGACCAGCCCGCCCCGCCGGTAGCCCAGACCTACCTCCTGGTCTTCAGCTTTACCTCCAAGAGCCTCCTAGTCCTCTACTGCTAAAACCGCTGCTGAATCTCCTTGACCGCTAAGAACGCTGCCGAATCCTCCGGCCTCCTAATCCTGGGCCCTCTGGCCTCACCTGCCGCTTGGTGTTTTCCCAAAGAAGTCCCTGTTGGAATTTTGACTGCCTCGATCCTGGGGGAGTCTTGTGTAGGCAACCAAGGCTGTGTGCGTGGAATGTACACTAGTGATGTGAACAGGTTCTATAAGTGAGAGATTCCTGGGGGCGGGGGGAGGGTGAGAAATAAAGACTATAGGAGAGTTTGGGAGCAGAAGTTCCTGGACAAGCTGATGCTTTCACAACCAAGTTTATTAAGTACAGCCGGGTTGGGGGTTTAGCTCAGTGGTAGAGCACTTGCCTAACTAGCGCAAGGTCCTGGGTTCGGTCCTCAGCTCCGAAAAGAAGCACAGTATCTTATGTTCGTTTAGCAGGGGGTGGGGTGGGGCGAAAAAAATGGGACAGAATCAGCAGAAAGCAATCATATGGTGCTGCACAAAGGGAACACAGGACGGCTCAAGTGTGCCATGGACTGAACACACAGCGATCTGGGGGTGCTAAGTCCAGTCTCTTCGGGGGTGGGGTGGGGGTGGGGGTGGAGTTAGATTTCCACGAACTGAGTTAAACCTTAACTCCTTCAAGACCCAGCCTGGACTGTGCCACGTCTGACCCTTGGTGAGAACACCAGAGTCTTGCTGCTGTTGCCTTTTTGATCAAGGCCCCTGAGACATGGCCGGGCCTGTCTGCCAGCACAACAGTCACGTTCCTTCTCTTGCTCTGGCTTTTACACTCTGTCCCGCCATCTTCCTCGAGCCTTGTTTGGGGAGAGGTTGGTACGGATGACGGAAGAGGAGCAGAGGAGTCACCTATCCTCAGGGCTGGCTCTGTGCTAACTCCTACCCACTTCAACAAGACGTTCCTGCGACCACGACTGACAACCATACATGGACATAAACCTAAACATAAACACAAACACAAACATAAACATTTACAACGGAATTTGGCAGGGCGACCGTTCAGTGAGACGCCACCGGAAGCTTCCCTTAGCAGCAAAGACTTCCCAGTCACAGGCTTTTGATGACATTTACAGTACTAGGCATGAAAGGAAAATAAAATCCCTACTGTGAGCCAGACGTAGTGGCCACACCTTTAATTCCAACACCCAGGAGGCAGAGGCAGGCAGATCTCTGAGTTTGAGGCTAGCCTGGTCTACAGAGCGAGTTCCAGGAAAGTGAGAGAGAGCTACACAGAGAAACCTTGTTTTAACACACCCCTCCATAAGAAAAAAATCCCTACTGTGGAGCAGACCTCAGGCACAACCACCAACTATGGTGCTACTATTGTATTGATGGGCCTATGGCGCCTGCAGGTTGGCACTGCATCATGTAGGGTCGAACACTTGGTAAGTCCACGGATGTCTTTCCCCTCCCTGCAGCCTGTACCGCTCCCTCCAGCACCGTGAAGGAGCCAGCAGGGAGGGGTTCCTGGTAAGTGTAAGACTGATTTCTCTATGTCCTGTAAAAAGAAGCCCGACAGGGGTTTGTCACTGGTTGCAACCAGAAGGCAACGGCAATAGAGTGTATTGATTTCTGGGCCTCTGGGGTCTCCCTGCCCAGTGACTGCTAGGGAGGTATCCTGTGCCCCGTTCAGATTTCCCCTTCCCAGTGAATGTTTTCTGGGGGCGCTATTGCCCATTCAAGGTAGGGTACCTCTGTTCAAATTCATTTTTAATATTATATATTTTTAAAAATTAGCTTACAAATGTGTGGATTTCTAAAATGGTTCTTGTACACCCTTAGCTCCCCCCCTCCATCCCCCTATCCCTCCACCTTCCTCCCCATTGAAACCTTTAACCCCGAGTATCCCACGTTCTACCAGACCCTCTAACTACATCTTTTTGCTTGAGCTTCAAGACTTTCATATGGACTTTTCAAAAGTCGGGGGTGCTCCACAAATTTCACAGGAAGATACATTGACCTCTGCGTCATTTCAGTTTTAGGATGTATGCAGCTGCTGAGAGTAGAGGGGCCCATAATTTGGTAGCTGTCCACTTGCTGATGTCACATCAGAACTTACACTGTCTGGTTCCCATCTCATTCTCTGCCTTATTTAACTGCCTGTGCTGGCAGCTACCGATCTCGGATTTCTCAGTTTAGTTCTGGATTTACGCAGTGCAACTTTTTTTTTTTTTTTTTGGCTCTCGGTAATGTGATTTCTTGTTAACAGCACAGGTTTTGTGATTTTTTTTTGTTTAGATATATGATTATGTATTTTTAAAAGTTCTTATGCCTCTGAGAGTGGTTATTTTGAATTTTTGGCCAAGTAACACATTACTTAATGTGTTTCAAAAGATGTTGGAGACATTTATGGCATCTAGTAAGAACTTCATTTTAGGGGGTAGACGATTTCTAAATATCAAGTCTCGGGGCTGGAGGGACAGCTTCGCAGTTCACAGAGCTTGCTATTCTTGTAGAGGACCCAGGTTTGGTTCTCAGCACCCACGTAGCAGCTCATAACTGTCCACAATTCAGGGACCAGACTCCATCTTCTGATCTCTGTGGGCAAAGGGTACACACAAGATGCACAGACATACATGCAGGGAAAACACATACACATAAAATATAAACATCTAACCCTCCACCATATTGGCTAAGTATTCAACCAAAGAATTCGTTATTCTAACATTTGAATAACATTTGCAAAAAGTAAACCTTCTTGGCTTGGCTCAAAAGAACATTTTTTTTTTTTTTTTTTTTTTTAAATACCAGTCAGAGCAGAGTTGTGTTTGTGACTGGAAAATGAGATTCTTTTTACTTGCTTATGTATCTTAACTGGTTTGTCACACCAATGTGTTCGGGTGGGTTCCTGGATGGTTATTTTCTTGCTTTGTTGAGTTCAGGATCCTTCATGTGCAGGGTGTGTGCATAAATTTAATGGGTAGTAACTTTCGGCTGATATTTGAACATCAACGGGCTTAGAAATCGGTCTTTACTGTCCTTTACGCAAGGGAAGCCGTTTACGAACCAAGCAAGACATTCTGGGGATTTATGAATTCTTGGTGAGGATGGCTGGGTCTTCTCTGGATCTCCTTATTTCTCCAATTTTTCTGGTTTCAGCCTTTTAATTTTCAACTCTCGAGCTCTGTCTCCCTCTAGTGTCGCACCGTGGTAATGCAGCCTCCTGAGCGCTCTGGCGAGATGGAGCGTTTTCTTGGCTTGGAAACCCCCAGCCTCTCCTAGATTCTACAGGCACCCAACAGCGTAGGGACAGAAACACGCCCCCAACCCCAATCCTCAAGTCCAGGGCATTGACTGCACGTCACATTTCTATTTCTATTCCGAGGAAGGAGCTGCAAAGCGGAGTCTCTGTCTGCTTTCTAGAAGAGAAGAACAGCGCACACATGTAAAGACGTTTCCAGCTGACTTCGATGCCATTCTCACGGGGGGGGGGGTGCTTACCTGGTTAGCTTCATTCTTTAAATGCACATTTTTGGGAACACGCGAGTCCACGGTATTCACATCCCTTCCACCCCTCCCCCTTGCTCCTCCATTTCCTTCCATTCCCCAACAATCTCCTAAAGGAGTCAAAACCTCTTCTTTCGTTACTGCCACACACAATCCATTTAATGCATCCCTGCGTGCGTTTAGGGCTGATAATTCAGGATGGGGAAACCTACTGGGGCTTGTCCCTCCCACAGCGGCCTCTGACTGCCTGTAGCGCTTTGTAGACACCAATGATTCTCAACACACAGGTTGTGATGCCCACAGCAGTCACCTACGACCATGGGAAAACACAAATATTTACACTACGATTGAAAACAGAAGAGAAATTACAGTTATGAAGTAGCAACGAAATAATTCCATAGTCGCCGCAACAGAAGGGTACTAACGGGTACTAAAGCATCCTGAGCTACACCCATTTAATTTTTTCGGCACTTTAAGAAAATAAATTTTGGGGCTGGCGAGATGGCTCAGCGGTTAAGAGCACTGACTGCTCTTCCTAGAGGTCCTGAGTTCAAATCCCAGCAACCACATGGTGGCTCACAACCATTTGTCATGAGATCTGATGCCCTCTTCTGGTGTGTCTGAAGACAGCTTACCCATAACATAATAATAACATGGTGTGTTATTATTAATAAATCCTTTTAAAAAAAGAAAATAAAATTTATCCTATGTATTCTCACTAAGCAGGTCTCTGTAGCAGTTGGTTCATCTCTTCTACTCCCCTGCAGCAGCGCGCGCTCCTTGCTACCCATCGCAGTGCTCTGGATCCTTGAATGAAAGGTTTGCACAAGCAGCCTTCTATTTCAATATGTCTTAATCAGCTCAATGGCTGGGCGACTCCCAAACTTCCACGTTGCTAACGCCTCCCCTCCCATACTCCCGAATCATTACTTATTACAATCTATATGGCATCTTTGCTACCCCGGACCCAGGCCTGCAGCCTTCCTGGGCCCTGATCCCTGACTCTTACATGCTGGCACTCACGTGAAAGCAGTAGACAGTTGACTGTAGACTCAGTTACAGCCTCCGGGGAACATCTCTCACCTCTCTTGTGCGCTCTCTCTGTAAAAGGCTTAGGGATTCTCTTTAAGGGGTGATTCAATCACATGATAACTACTTTTGCCTGCCTGTGTGTTTGTGCACCATGTATATGCCTTGCGCCTGCAGAGGGCAGAAGAGAGCATCAGATCCCCTCAATCTGGAGTTACAGATGGTTGTGAGACACCACGTGGGCGCTGGGAATCAAACCTGGTCCTCTGTGAGAGCAGCCAGTGCCTTAACCACTGAGCCTCAACCCCCTTGGTCCTTTTTTAAAATGTTGTTTTGAACAATCAATCATTTTTCTATCACTTCTTCATCTGAAATCTCCCAAGCCCTTCTCAAGCTCCCGAGCTCCTGTAGTGATTGGTGGTTTCTGAGGAGACACATCGTTTCTGCACTAAAATTTGCACGTTTCCAGTTAGTTGGCCGATGGGGAGGATGGGGAATGTGAGCCCGTGGTTGACGGTCTAGTAACCGCTTGCCTGTCAGCACCAGGAGGAGCTGTGGAAAGGGTTTCTTGGGCAGAGACCTCCCTTACAGGCCAACACTAGTGGACCCTGGTAGGGACTTGTCTGTGTCGGGAACTGGGTGGACTGGGAAGCATGGGCTGGGCGGTTGGCCTGACAGAGTCCTCCCCCATCAGCAGCTGGGGCTAGGCAGCTGGGGAAGTTTGGGCCAGATGTTTGGTGCCTAGCAGGTCCTCACTTGTTCACTGTAGAAGCTAGGGGGGTGCTGTCTGGGTGGCTGAGGTCTGGGGACACCTTACCTGTCATGCAGGGGGACTGTCATCATGGAGTATTTTGATGTCATAGTGTGGCATTATAAGGGTGCACAGGGGCACTATGATGTCAAAAGCCAACATTGTATGTCATAAGGGATCATTGGGATGTAACAGTTGGTTATTGTGATGTCATAATGGAGCCTTAGGTCTTATTGGTAGAGCATAGTAGTGGTGTATTGGGGCACCATGACGTCAAATTCAGTATTGTTACAATAGAGCTTGTCATGTCAAAATATAGCATTGTGGTAGCAACAAGCATTGTGATGTCATGATTCATCACTGGCGTGGTACAGTCAAGCATGGTATAGAAAAAAAACAAACAAACCAGCATTATGATGTCAAAAATGCAGGTCTGCAATGTCCCAGGGCAGCGTGGTGATGTCACCACTGTGGTGTTAGGGAGCGTTTTGAGGTGTCACAGTGAGGTCTTTGTGCAGTCACTAAGTGTATAGTCACATCACAATGCTTGCTTGTGACATGACTTAGCTGTATCTGAACACCACAAGGCTTCATCTTGACATTACAGCGTCCCTCTGTGAATTGCGATGCCCCACTAGGACATCCTCATGCCACGCTGTAAAAACAACAACAAAAATACATGAAGGTTGGGTGAGGATGTGGGAGGTGGGGGAGGGGCAGGGAAGGGGTAGAAAGGAGGGGGCTGAGTGGTAAGAATGTATCATATGTGGTAAGAATGTATCATGTGTGATAAGAATGTATCATATGTGGTAAGAATGTATCATGTGTGGTAAGAATGTATCATGTGTGGTAAGAATGTATCATGTGTGGTAAGAATGTATCATGTGTGGTAAGAATGTATCATGTGTAGCAAGAATGTATCATGTGTAGTAAGAATGTATCATGTGTGGTAAGAATGTATCATGTGTGATAAGAATGTATCATATGTGGTAAGAATGTATCATGTGTGGTAAGAATGTATCATGTGTGGTAAGAATGTATCATGTGTAGTAAGAATGTATCATGTGTAGTAAGAATGTATCATGTGTGGTAAGAATGTATTATGTACAGGTGTTAATGGAGAGGAGATTTAATTTAATCATGAATTTTCTATGGCTTTAGGATGTTTTCTTTCATTTATAAGAGCTGGGGGAATATGTGCTGGGAAAAGAGGCTACACAAACGGCTTCTACAGGCTAAGTTCCCTCAATGTTGCACATGACCCTTGAACAACCAAATTCTGTCAGCGTCTCATATGCTCTTGAACACTCTTTTTTCTAACATTCGTCCTTTTATGTCATTAACACAACTTTATATACCAGAAACATATGGTAATCTACTTTCTCTCTTGTTCCCCCCCCAAGGATTTATTTACTTTATGTGCACGAGTGTTTTATCTGCATGTATGTCTATACCGACTTAAGGGTCGCTGTGGAATGTGTGATGACACCAGATAGAAAATCTGTCATATGCAGGTATAGGATGTAGGTTACAGGGACCGAGCTACCATAAGAATCCCAGCAATGTCAGAGATCTGAGACAGCAGGAGTGGGGCTGTCCGCTCCCCACCCTCTGTGCCTGCTTTGGAACACATAAGCATGACCCCCCCCCCAACTGAGAGGACCACCTTGGCCAGTCAGGTAATGCAGTACCTGGATCCGCCTCTCCATGCTAATGAAGCATCTCAGTAGCCTTAGCCTTCAGCCTTTCCCTTCCTGGATAGCCTCATGGCCTTCCCCAAAGTATATAATCCCTGGTTCACCCCGAATAAAGCATATCCGTTCACACACATCCCCAATAAAGAAATGTAAATAAGCTAAGGTCATTCCACAGAGCTGCCTCATTATCGATTGCCATGGGAAAGGCCTTTGCCTAAGATGCTAAGGCTCCTGCAGAGGGACTTTCTCTCTTTCCCCCCACTCCCCGGCATTCTGTACTTGCTCCCAACTGGGCCAAGTCCTGCTCATCTCACACCCACTTTTGTTAGGAAAAAGATGAAGAGAGTGTGAGGGGGGAGTATGGCCCATTGAGGTGCGGTAAGGCCTGGGGGAAAGGGGGATGCCTATGGGGGGCCCATATTGGGAATCCATTCCCCCTGAGGGACCAGCCACAGTACGGTGGTATAGTACAGAATAGAGTTTATTCAGGTCATGGTGGGGGTTAAGAGGGTAGTAGAGGCAGAGAGAGAGAAGAGAGAAGTAGAGAAGTAGAGGCCGGCCATGAGCATGTGGGGAGAGAGGGGGGAAGGGAATTGAGTGGGGGAAGAGCAAGAGACCATGAGGCCAAGAGAGCAAGAGAGAGCAAGAGAGAGAGAGAGAGAGAGAGAGAGAGAGAGAGAGAGAGAGAGAGAGAGAGAGAGAGAGAGAAGAGGGCAAGCACCCCCTTTCTAGTGTCAGGTAACTGGGGCGGAGCATACCTGGCTATTGCCAGGTAACTGAGGGGTGGGGTTTACAGAATCTCAACAACTTTCCCCTTCAAGTCTGGCTGCAGTGGCTCTCCTGAGGGAAACACAGGCTGTGGATTCCCAGAGCCAGACTTCGTCCTGTGTTATTGGCCTCAGCACCTGGCAGAGAGGCAAAACCTGGGACCCACAGTAGGAGTCACCAATAAGCTACGTGTTCTCAGTGAGTAGTAGATGGAACACATTTCTAGGCTGCCGAGCACATTTTCAAAGGCTTTATTTTATTTTATTATTTTTTTATTTTTTTACAGAAGAGAATGCTCTGGGAAGAGCGTGCCCGCGGTGGAAGGAAACTGACCTCCCAGTAAATTCTGCTCCGGAGTCCTGAAGAAGACAGTCTTAGGCTTCTTAGAATCATCAGGAGCTGAGGCCTCAAAGGCTGCTTTTTACATGGTGAATACGAGTTAAGGGTTAGTGAGGAAAAGCCTCCAGGTTTTTCCCCCCACATGCCCAGAAGGCAAAATTCCAGCTACCAGGCATCCAAATATTTCCAGTTTAAATAGCAAAGGAAAACAGACAGCTTCATAATGTAGCAGAGGGAAGTCCTGAGTCTCCAGGAATTGATTTCTTTTGGAGCAGCTTTTCCCTCCTTCTAGCGATGGATAATGCCAGCAACAGACTGCTTGCTGCCTGATCTAGAGAGAGTTAGGAAATCTGCAACGTCCACTCAGTAATAGGCATTTAAAAAAAAGACTTTTATTTATTTTATGTATTTATGAGTACCCTGTAGCTGTCTTCAGACACACCAGAAGAGGGCATCAGATCCCATTACAGATGGTTGTGAGCCACCATGTGGTTGCTGGGAATTGACCTCAGAACCTCTGGAAGAGAAGCCAGTGCTCTTAACCACTGAGCTATCTCCCCATTCCTGAGTAATAGGCATTTTAAAGAGTTGGAGAAAAAAAGCCATTTCCAGCCAACAGGTACAATGTCAGAAAGAAAATCCAGCTCGTTAGTCAACATAGCAGCCCTTCCATGCTGTTTGGAAAAGACCCTGTTGGGACTGGGATGAGAAAGCCCTTCATAGTCTCGGGCATTTGGACACGTGTGTCCAGCTGGTGGCGCTGTTTGCAGAGGTTCTGGTAGCATAGCCTTTCTGAAGGAGGTGTATTGATGAGTGCAGGCTTTGGGAGTAAGCCTCCCCTCTTTCCAGTTCATTCTCTTTGGTTTTTTTGCTCCCAGCTTGTACTGGCTGGTTTTGTGTCAGCTTGACACAAGCTGAGGTTATCACAGAGAAAGGAGCCTCAGTTGGGGAAATGCCTCCATGAGATCCAGCTGTAAGGCATTTTCTCAACTAGTGATCAAGGAGGGAGGGCCCAGCCCATTGTGGGAGGTGCCATCCCTGGGCTGGTAGACCTGGGTTCTATAAGAAAGCAGGCTGAGCAAGCCAGGGGAAGCAAGCCAGTAAGTGACATCCCTCCATGGCCTCTGCATCAGCTCCTGCTTCCTGATCTGCTTGAGTTCCAGTTCTGACTTCCTCTGGTGATGAACAGCGATACGGAAGTGTAAGCCTTATAAACCCTTTCCTCCCCAACTTGCTTCTTGGTCATGATGTTTTGTGCAGGAATAGAAACCCTGACTAAGACACAGCTCAAGATGTAAGCTTTCAGCTAGGCCTTTAATCCTAGCACCCAGGAGACAGAGGCATGCATATCTATGTGAGTTCTTGGAAAGCCTGGTCTGCATAGAATTTCAGGCTAGCCAGGGCTACATATTGAGACCCTGTCTCAACAAACAAGCAAACATGCAGACAAACAACACAAGCTCTTAGCTTCCTGCTTCTGCCACCGTGACTGTAGGTGGTCTCTGCACTTACCAGCCATAACAGACTCTTATCCCTCTGCAAACACAAAATGTTCTTCTACAGGCTGCTTTGGCCATCTGTCTTATCACTGCCACAGACAAATAGCGGATACTTTCACTGCATCAGCACTTGGACAGCTTAAGACCTTCTATGGACCTTAGCACCTATAGGACCATCAGAACACACATTATGGGGCTATACACAGGCACCCACCAGACCATAGGAAAGGAACTTTGGTTCAGAGCTTACACAGTACCCAGCAACCTGAAAACCCAGAGTTTTTTGTAGGAAACTCCTGAACAGGATTCAAGCAGCACCCTAGATGTCAGTTGACCTCCGGAAGGTCCGTCAAGAGATAAGACCAGCATCAGAGACTCCATTGCTACACACTGACCAGATCACAGCTGCAGCCCTATCTCCCTAAAGAAGGCCTGTAAGAGAGAGGAGAATTGCCCGTTTCTGGTACTGTCAGCTGTGAGACAGGCTTCTGGAAGTGGTCAAGGAACACTGAGAGTCAATCCAGGCCTCAGGCCAGGCAGTGTTTCATAGTGTGCATTCCTTATCTGGAGCGACATAGTTACTGCTCTAGTGAAGAGGCACCATGCCCGAGGAAACTTATAAAAGAAAAGCATTTAAATGGGGGTTTGCTTACAATTTCACAGGGCCAATCCATTAGTCCAGTTCTATCATGGGTGGAAATCACGGCAGCAGGCAGGCAGGCATAGTGCAGGGGCAGTGACTAAAAGCTTACACCTAATTCACAAGCAGAAGGGGCAGAGAAAGAGGGAGGAGGAGAGAAAGGGGGATGGGGAGGGGGAGCAGAGGGAGAGAGGGAGGGGAAGGGGAGAGGGAGTGGGAGGGAAGAGGGAGGAGAAGGGGGAGAAGGAGGGGAGGAGAGAGGGAGGGGTAGAGGGAGAGAGGGAGGGGGAGGGAAGAGGGAGAGGGAAGGGAGGGGGAGAGAGAGGGAAGAGGGAGGAGGAGAGGGAGGGGAAGAGGGAGGGCTAAAGGGAGAGAGGGAGAGGGAGGGAAGAGGAAGGGGAGGGGGAGGGGAGAGAGAGGGCTAGAGGAAGAGAGGGAAAGGGAGGGGAGAGGGAGAGAGGGAGAGGAAGGGAGAGGGGAGGGGGAGAGAGGAAAGGGTGGTGTGAGTCACCTAAGGCACTTACTGGGATTTGAACTCAGGTTCTGTGGAAGAGCAGCAAGTGTTCTTAACTCCTGAGCCATCTTTCCAGCCCATATTGTTAATTTTTCCTTCATACAGAATTTAGTTCACTTTTAATCAACACCTTCTTATTCCCCTCTAACCACACACCCCTTCTTGTGTTCAGGTATGTCACCTGAACACACTTGGAAACATGTGGATGTATGACTGTCCATATAGCAGGACAACATGCCGTGGGCCATACCCCTGAACAAAGCTGACTTTCTCCCCTGGCAGCTGTCAACTCTGGTTTCTCACTGGGGGGTGGGAGCCTGTGAGATGCCTTACGTTTGTGCTCAAGTGTCTACCAGGCTGATGTCTCGTGTAGGGAACCGCAACTCTCAGGAGCTCGTGAGTACAATTGCCTGTTGAGCTCAGAAAGAAATTGCTTTACAACTCTCCTCCCAACCTCTGGCTCTTACAGTCTTTCCACCCCCTCTTCCATGATGTTCCCTGAACCTTAGGGACAAAGGGTGTGACATGGATGTCCCATTTGGGAACAAACACTCGACAGACTTTGATCATGTGTGGTTCTCTGTGTCAATCTCCATCCACTGCAAAAAGGAAGCTTCTGAGCTGGACCAATCTATGGCTGTATTAGGATTTGGAGGACAGATGCTATGTCAATTAGCAAAAAATGACCATAGTAGGTACTCCCTAGGGTTCTTGGCCAGGTTTACAGTACCAGGGATCAGTTCTTTACTGTGGAGTGGACTTAAAACCCAATAGGATAACTGTTGGTTACCTTTAAGACATCCATACCACGATTACACCAATGGATGTATTTTGTCAAACAGGTCGTTATTGTAGCACGGGGCGCTCAGGGCTGAGTAAGAACATCGACGTCTTTTCCCTCCTGGTAGCCTGCTGGAGATATACCAGCTGGCCATCAGGTCGAAATTGAATCCAGTACTGACTCGATTTCTCCAAGCCCTGTGCTCTGTGTGTGCAGTGCCTCCTCATGGTTGAACCAGACACATACCATACACACGGGCTGACAGCACAAAAGCCAGACCGGAGGCACTGTCCACAGTGCTGAAGCCTATCCCTGATTCCCTTCCCTACCGGGACCAACCAGTCAGCACCAGAGACAGTGGCTTCACTTGCTAACGCATGGGCAGCCCACACAGCGACTACCCCAGCAAGCCACATTATATATGTGTGCAAACCAGCATCCTGGGACCTCCTGGCTGCAATAGCCATGAAGCTGCTTATCATTTAAAGGCTACAGTCGGATTCCTTTGAACTTGGTCCTCTCAAGGGGCTTGCTTCCTTACTCAGCTCTGCAAAGACGCACCATTTGCGCCACGGTGCTTACCAAGCCGGCAGAGACAGGCTTGGGAACTCTTTCCAGTCTCTTCTGAGACGAAGGCGACAGGGCTGACCTTTTGCCCCCCCCCCCCACAAAGCCTCACACTATTCCCGCAGGCTCTGGAGGCTCTGATGGCTTTGCTTCTCTGCTACATTGTTTCCAGAGTTCATAGCTACCAGACAGACCAGACCATGTGTTTTTTGCTGTGTCTCCTCCTCCCTTGAAAGCAGAAACTGGCTTTTGTCTCCCTCAGTCCCCTGAATGACACTACTAGTAAACTTAGTTAGTATAACTTAAGCAAGGGAGTCAACAGAAGGTCATATGAATGAATGAATGAATGAATGAATGAACAAATGAATAGATATTTCCCTACTAACTTGTGATAAATGCTGGAAAGGCCTGGCTCAGAGTCAAGGGATTTGGGTCAAAGTTTTTTCTCTAGAACCATTTTCTTCAAAAGTCATCTTGCCTCGTGTGTGTGTGTGTGTGTGTGTGTGTGTGTGTGTGTGTGTGTGACCCATAGATGTCTTGCTTTCCCACACATGGGAAAGTCCAAGTGGTCCCCAGTAAAGGGCTACCAGGGCGGCTCTGTTCTCCTCTCAGAAGCAGGCTTGTTAGTGGGAAGTAAAAATCTTATCAGAGTCATTCCTGGGTTCCAGTCTCAGATCTCGGTCTCTGATCTGTGTGAGCGTTTGCCCGCCCCAGCCTCAGTTTCCCCCCTGCTCATAGCAGACTCAGTCTTACCAGTGATGGGTTGTGGTGAGGTTAACCGTGGACAGGGCACTCTGGGTGTGACCTGAGAGCACTCAGCCCTGAGGGACACTTGAGGAACTTCCATTTTCCTCTCCACTGCAGACTGCATGCTGCCCTTTTTGGGGAACTGAGGCAGGAGAGTGAGTCTTCTTATCTACAAGTATGGGGCTAACTGAGACGTGGGAGCCATTGACTCTCAACATCTCAACTCTAAGCCCCAAAACCCACCCACTGCCAGTGTGATTTTGAACAGGAGGCCCCTCTGCAATATGGTTCCGCTTGTGAGCACTCAAGTGCAGAAGGCTGGAGCTCAAACAAGTTCCAAACTCTATGCCGCCTGCAGAGGCCCGTGACCTAACACAGAATGACACGTATTTAGGCCTTTCTGGGTCAGGCTCTTGGGCCATAAGTAATTTCATTTCATTTAGATCATTTTTTAGTTTAAAAAGATTTATTTTATTTTTTAATACTGTGTGTGCCTGTGTGGGTTTGTGTAGTTGCCTAAAGAGGCCAGAGGAGGGCGACAGACTCCAGAGAGAGGACAATCCAGGCAGTTGGCGGCTGGAAACGAAACTGGGTCTTCTTTCAGAGCAGTATGTGCTCTTAATCGCTGAGCTTTTAGTCCGACTTCATTAAATTTAACCTTAGCCTAGTCTTTGTTGGAAATCCCTGGGCTTGGTGCAAAATGGTGGACTCCCTTTGTTAGTGAGGGTTCCATTTCTCTATCTGGGGGAATCCCGGACCTCACACCTCCTACCTGAAGAGTGTCACATAGCCCTTAAGGAAATCATAGGTCCGATCAGAAAGCCATTCCGGAAGCATCTGAGATTCCTAGAATGCCTTCACATGCTAATGAAGTGCCTGGTACTTAAGCCTCCACCCTAACCCTAAAATTGTCCACTTTTCATATTCCTATCCTCTCTCCAAAGTTGTAATAAGCATCACTCACCCAGAATAAAATTGAGCTCTCTCTTTGAAGCTGATTCCCCGATATGACTGTCATTGTCACACTCATAGGCTGTTCAAAACCCTTCTCCCTTTGTCATTATGGGCCAGTGGCCAACAGCCCCTGGGAGAAGTGTGGACAACAGAACTGCTTGTCTTCTCAAAGATTTATTTATTATATTTATATAAGTATACTTTAGTTTCCAGACACACCAGAAGAGGGCATCAGATCCCATCACAGATGGCTGTGAGCCACCATGTGGTTGCTGGGATTTGAGCTCAGGACCTCTGGAAAAGCTGTCAGTGTTCTTAACCACTGAGCCATCTCTCCAGCCCCCTGCTTGGTTTTTTGAGACATGGTTTCTCTGCATAGTCCTGGCTCTTGCTCTGTAGACCAAGCTGGCCTTAAACTCATGAAGATCCACCTACCTCTGTCTCTCCAGTGCTGGGATTAAAGGCATACACCAACACCACAGCATTCTTAACTTAGCTTTAAAAAGCAGGCATCACCATTGTGGTTCACGGAAGACACAGCTCCAAGTCCAAAAATCACATACAGCTTTAAGATGGCAGATCTTGGATTCACACCCAGGGCTACCTAAACCCCAGCTTTCTCCACTGCACTGCAGACAGACCTCCTGCAGAAGGGATCTATGGTTTCCTCCCACATCAGAGGTTTCCAAGTCAGTCTTGAAGGCCTTAGGCAAGACGCCACCATCAGTAAGGGAGGAAAGTGGATAGGGTGGGAACAGCAGAGCTAATATGGGACGGAAAGTGAGCTCCATTGGTGAGAGTGTGAATAGACCCAGGGCGCCATTTTCAAGATATTCCTTAGGAATTCTCTGACACCGAAATTCCCAATTATGTTTACAGGTAATGATTTTTGGTTCCTGAGCCACATCATACAAATGCTGGCCAGAGGCAATATTAGCTAATGTGGATCCCGGCTCTTCTTCTCCTCGCCCCTCTTCCCTTCCTACCTCTTCCCCCTTCCTGTGTGGGCTAAGCCATGCCCCACCAGAATGCACTCTGTTGTAGTTTTTAATCCTGGCATTTCAAAATGTGTCTGCATTTAGAGACAAGTCCTTCAAGCAGGCAGCTAAATTAAAAAGAGTTGATTGCGTCTCTAACATGACTGGTGTCCCCCTGAGGACAGGAGATTAGCTCACAGTGCCAGGAGGCAGGGCAGACACGAGGAAGCAGGGAGATGGTTCCATCGGCCAGCTGAGAGGCGCTTCAGAAGGACCCAGCCTGCCTGTCCTGATGCCAGACTTCTGGCCTCAGTGGTCAGAAGATGTTTCCTCCAGCTCATTGGGCCTGCGGGATTCTGCTCGTCAGCCCCAGGGAGGGAGCTAGAACCAGTTTTCTTTTCTTTGCTTCTCTTTTATCCTTTTTTCCTTCCTGTCTTTTTTCCCCTTTCCCCTTCCCACCCTTCCATGTCAGACAAGAACCTAAAATGACTGAATTAGAGAAGAAAAGAATGGTTTCTGGGCGGATTCGTGTCGGAACTGTCTCTAGAAAGAGATGAAAGCAAGCCCGCCTCCACACACTTCCGACGATGCCGGCCAAAGGTGAGAGATGCCACACTTTCAGCGTCTGCTCAAGAGTATGGCATTGTTAGAAACGGTGTTTGGAGGTTTAGTGAGGTCCCAGGAACGTCCTCAAACGACAAATTGTGTTCTTTGTCCACTAGGTTGACTTCCGAGGCAAGGAGGAAGGAGGCAGAGGAGCCAGAGGCAGGAGAAGGAACTGGCAGTGGGTGGGTCGGATCCTGTGTCGCCCATCCGCGGATACCCCGGGAAATGCTACCCTCCGGCTCACAAATGGTCCGGTGATTGGGTGGAGTGCGGTGGTGGTTCCTGCCAGCTTCTCCTAACACAATTTCCCTGCCTGCTTCACAAGCCCGTGCTCTTCATCCCCATTGTAGTCTTGCTGAAACCGAAACTGAGGCCACTTGGGGGATCTTGGAGCCAACGAATAACGAGTGGAATTGGAACTCGGGTTCACGGGCTCTAGCACACGCTCCAGGCACAGCAGCCACCCAGTCCTGCCTGCCCGGATAATGTGGAATACGTTATGATGAGCACAGCAGCAGCCGCAGAACAAAGGAGCTGCGGGCTGTGTGCACAGAGCGGCCGAGCCACCAGGGGGCGCGCGCACGGTCGCCTTGGGCGCGGTGGGCTGGTGTCAGCTCCCGTATGTCGCTAGTGCCTTAGCGCCCCTCTTCCTAGGCTACCTTCCTCCTCTCACAAAGCGAAGAAATAGCTTTTCATCTTTCAGGCAGGGTTAGCTCATGGCTTTTTCTGCCCCACTCCTCCTTTTTCCTCCTACACACCGAGCCAGGCATCACTGGCCACTGCACAGCCCTCCCCAGTCTGGGCCTCCCACTCAGCAGTGATTGCTTTTGACAGTGTCAAGTGTAATCCTCAAATGCAGAACTGAGCAACCCTGTATCAGAGGGAACTTGGAGAATCTCGTGGGGCCGGGGCGGGGCACCTGGGCTTCCAACATCTGGAGAATGGTTAGGGTCCACGACTTATCCATTGCTGACCTCGGAGGGGGGGGAGGAGTCTGGGAAGATCTGATTATGTACCCTACCGTCAGTCCCCCATCATCACCGCTTGCACCATTTCACTGTTTCCAGATTGTTCTCTGTTGGCTAAGCCTGTGAAGGTTCCCAGAGCCTTCGACGCTCTCTCCTGAGCTAGGTGCACAGGTGACAATGCAGCTAGGTGAGCCCCCACCAGTGGCCCGGCTTGCTCCACACCTCACCCTGGATTCAGCTGGCTTGGAGCTGTTCTCCTTCCTGGAAACCATGGCTGAGTGCGTTCCCTCCTGTCACGTCATACGTCTCTGCAAAGAAGAAAAGTTGCCATGTCCTTTTTACTGGTGTGTGTGTGTGTGTGTGTGTGTGTGTTGGGGGGAGGGGGTAAGACCTCAGAAAGGAGGAGCCTTTCATGACTCTCCCTGTGAGGTTTGCCAGGTTCCTACCTTCATCCTGGACCCTGCCTTTTTGCCCTCTCTTCCCTGACAATTGGGTGGTGCAGCTCCCCATCAGTGCTGTTCAATTGATACAGTTCCAGCTAACCCTCGAATACAGCCACAGATCCATCAGTGATGGGAAACGTCTGAAGAACATGTACAGATGTCTCCCATCACCACCCCACCAACAACGCAGCATACCCAGCTATTCACATTTTATTAAGTATATCAGGTCACCCAGCAATGATTAAAGATGCACAAGAAGATGTATTTAGGTTATGCGCGAACACTCTGCCTTACATCAGGGAATTTTGATAGCTTTGTGTAGGCAGAACCCTTGGGTTTCACAGAATGTCTGGTTTATGTTCTTGGGTATATTACTGAGACTTCTGGGTAGCTATGGCATAATGTACAGGAAAGCAATCTATAGGTTCAAACATTTGTCTTGATTTTTAGAGATCTCAGCTATATGGAAACTTTCCATCTGTAAGGCAGAGAATTTTTAAAAAACTTTGAAGGGAGCGGCAGTACCTACTGGGATACTCTGTTTCTGGGATACTTAATTATTAAACAAAAGTCTCAGGGCCAGGAGTGGGTCACCTCCTTACAGCTGATGGCCAGAGAGACCCTTCAAAGAAATGCAGGACCTCGCCATTCTTCTTGGTTCCCACCAGATACAACCCCATTGCTGAAGATTTCACCTGCTCTGGCTGCAAGATATAGGAAAGTTAATCAGAAAAGGAGCAGGCAGCTTCTTCCTCGCTGGCTGGCATTCTGAGTGACAGAGGAGCTTTGCAGTTGGCTAGGGGGAAAGCGACAGTCTTGGGAGAGGCTTGTGGACTCCGGTATCTAAGCCTGTGTGGGTTACCAGGCAAGATTACCCACAGGTGCAAAAGTGGCCTGCCCTTTTGCAGGGATAACCAGCTGCTTTTGCCACTACATCGGAGGGACTCAGATGTGTCACTGTAAACCTGGTCAAAGCCCATGGCTGTGGCATTCATGTGTATTTTGTATGTGTGTGTGTGTGTGTGTTTCCTAGGGGGAATGAATCTACTCACCGTTGTTTTGCTAGCTAGGCTTTCTATTGCAGGGACAAAGCACTATGAGCAAAAGCAAGCCTGGGAGGCAAGGGTTTATTTGGCTTAATTCATCATTGAAGGAAGCCAGGAGAGGAACCCAAACAGGGCAAGGAACCAGAGGCAGGAGCCGTGGAGGAGTGCAATTGGCCCTGAGGGCTGGCCAATTGGAGTTAAGAGCAGCCCAGATGAGACACAGTATGTAATAACTCAGGGTTATTGATAGGAAAGCCAATTCTAACAGCATTGAGTAAAGATATCTGACCAACTCTGTTTAAGGCCTATTGTAAATATAAAGGCTGTGAGTGTTTCTTTCATCTGGGAACCGAAATGATCAAAGTCGGGGTAGAAACCCCTGGACCGGATTTAACACATAGGCCCCCAACACCTGCCGAAATGGGACCAGAGAGCAAATCCACACTTAGTCCATAGTTCCAGGAAATGTCCTATGTGTACTAACCAACCTTGCCTTTTGGTCTCTGTAGCTCTGCTGGCCTGCAATAGACTAGGTTTTGGCTTTAAGCGTGTCTGTGTGGTGGGGTGACCTCTTACTGGATCCCCAGAGACTAAGATGCTGGGACACTGGGGGCCTCGGATTCCCCCTCTGGGGCAATAACATGGAACATGGTAATTTGTAGGGGTTGCATGCCTGAGACCTTCCTATGAACTTCAAGGGCCCCATGGACTTCTCCTGCCTTTATTCCTACTGTCCCAGAGGCGCCTGATGCCTCCACCTAAGAAGAGAAACTACTGAAAGCCCCTCCTGGTCTGGCTTTGCTTCAGTGCCGACTCTGCATGCTCCAGATGTGTTGTGCAGAAGCGATGTGCACACACCCATGGGCCGGTTGCCATAGGCTCACACTTTCAACTGGCCTCCAGAATTCTGGGAGCTGTGTAATGATAGAATGGTCACCGTTATCGTCAAAGGAGCCCAGATATCCAGCAGGCTGCAAAAACTTGCCCACCTACCAAAGGGTCCCACACTCAGCTGCTCTCAGGGGGCATTCTCAGAAAAGTGACTCAGGCAGCACCTTGGCCACCCAGCCCAGGAAAAGTTAGCTCCTTTTCTGAATTTGTACCTCTTGGCATTCCGATACTTAGGACTCAAATGACCTCAGCCTGAGTCTCCACATGCAATTCCTGTGCGTCCATCAAAGTCCGCTCTTTTGAATGTCAACCTCTGTGAATGTTCTCCAAGGCCCCACCCATAACCGCCGAATTCGGTCCACTGTCTCAAAGTGAACTCTCCCTTTGTCTGGGCGTCTACACCCCGTGGCCACACTCACATGGAGGTGGTTATTCTGTGGGATGCAACAGACATCCTCTATGGAAGCATAACCTGAGCTCTTCAAAGTCAGAGAAGGCACCCGAGTCCTTTTGTGTCCGAGCATCTTGCACCGTGCTAGGCAAAAGGTAGATGCTACCAGCCCTTTGTGAGCTGGAGAATGAATGGGTAAACGGATAGCCGGAGTGTTTCTAGGATGCTCTGTGGTGTAGACTGCATCCGATTAGGACTCTTCATTCACCAGGGCCCAGCTGACTACACACCAGAGCCTCCCCGTTATGAGGTGCTGGGTTCTTTATTCACTGTCGTTAATTTTTTTTTTCTCTCCATAAAACAATATGATCCCTTAGTGCTTTCCAAAGCACACCAATCAGCATACTAATCACCCTAAAGTGTCAACGGAATCTGCCAATTTTACACATTTGCATATCTTCTGTAGGGCTCCGCCTTCCCCTCCCCCCCCTTCCTTTCATTAGCTATTCTTGGAAGAGCTACTCAGCCTCCATATTGTTCAAACGGGCTTGATTTTTCTTTCACTTTTGTAAAGACAGATTTGCAGGATGATGAATGAGCACCCTGGCAATTTCATGCATTTCCGCTCTGTACGTCGACCTTACATTTATTCCACCCGCTCCTCCTGGCTCCAGATGGTGTGGCAACATAGCCTCAGGCAAAGATACAAAACTCACTCTCTTCCCTCCTCCTCACGCTTTCAGCCCCGGCTCTGCGGTGCCAGGTTTGAACAGCGCACGCACGGCCCTCTGGCAAACGTTGCTTCGCTTGCAGATTGCGCCGCTGCTTAGGAACCTGGGAGCGCGAGCAAGACAACGGGGAATGTCACATGCCGTGGGCTTTGCCACTCCACTCACTGCCCCCTCATATAAAACCACAGGGGAAAGAGAGGTTGATATATTCGCAGATGTTTCCCCCCCTAAGCGCTTCATCCATTCAGGAAGCGGGGCGGGGTGGGAGGCAAGCGTCTCAAGAGAAGACGCACAACAATGAAACAAACGCCCCAGGCTCCTCGTGACAGATACAAAGCATCGCGTCGTGGAGAGCATGTGTCCATCTTGGCACTCTGTCGCCTTCTGTCTGAAAGGTGACCAGAGAGTCATACAGATGAAAGACAGGCAGGGACAAAGATACCAGTGATCTTTTAGATATAGCTGCACCTGCCGCCCCATCTCCCCCAGTTAAAGAGGAGCTGGAACAGACCCCAGGGCATGTGAATTAATTACAGGGGCAGGCGGGGGAAGAGAAACTTTCCTCTTAATTGTGAGACTGGACCAGGAAACAGGTTAGGCATGGTGAGGATGTGGTTGGGCAGTGAGGATACCCTTGACACTCACGATGCTGCAAGTTGGACCTGACGTGCCCTCCAAAAGCCTGTAGATACTCACTAAACTTGATTTGAGCCAGTGGCAACATTGGGAGGGGAACTCGTTTGGACAGACATGGCTGAATGTAAGGTTGTTAGGTCGCTGAGGGTCGCAGAGGGTTGTGGGACGAAACTTGTTCATCTTCTGTAGCATACGTGTGTGCATGTGTATATGTGAGTATTAGTGTAAGTGTGTGTGTGTGTGTGTTTGTGTCCAAGCAATTAGGTAAATGACTTTGCTGTATCACATGTCCCCTGACAGAACACATTGCCTCTTCATAGACTGGGCCAACCAGCCACAGATAAAATCCTGTAAAGCTGTGAGCCAAATCAACCATTTCTTCTAAGTTGATTACTCAACGCCACAATGGCCACGGGCCCTTTGGAGTAGTGGGAAGTCAGCTGGACCTAGAAAACCCCAGAAACTAATAGTCCTTATGACACGATGCTACTTCAGAACACAGACACTGGCAGGGAAGCAAGGGAACCCTTGACCTGGGAGAGAAAACCCAGAATCGACTGGATTGTTCTACTTTGAGACTCTTTAGAGCAGACTATCGATTGGAGGGCGTGGCTAGTCATGCCAGCCAATGGTGAGCCACATAGAAGAGATTTACAGATGTGATTGCACCCGGGGTAGTTCACCTCTGCATATCTTAAAAGCAAAGTCACAGGATCAAAGTTCCTGTAAATCCTAGGCCCTCAGGTAGTTCCTAGACCCTCATATCTTTGACTCTGCCCATCTGCCATCTACATGGTTCCCTGCGTCACAGTTTTAGACAGAAGGCACGGGACACCATGAGTTCCTGCCGATAATCTTCATCTGCTGCTAGGAGTTTGGGCTTCTGTGTTTTCTTAGAGAGAAATACAGAAGGCAGCCATATATTTTCTGCACTGGCCACTTTATGCACTAAGTATTTCAGTATCTCCTAGCCTGTGAGGAGACCTGAATTGTCTTGTCCTGTAAGCTTTCCAGTACCTCACCAAACTAGGGGTGATATCCGAAAGCCCCAGAACAGGTGACCACAAGAAAGCATCGTACAAAAAAGCTCCCGGTGTCTTCGATGTGCATGCTTGTGGGTGTATAAGATTTTATGCAGGGAATGCAGAGACAGACTAGCATTTGAGGAGTGGGTATTCTGCTGGTTTGGATGGCAGAGTCTTCCTTGATCACTAGCTTTTTCATAGAGCATTGCCAAGGAGCATCTGGGACAGTATCAGCAGAAATAGAATCAGACACTTTAGGTCACCTGTAAGCCTAAAATACAGCTACACTTGCAGACCCAGAGAGGGAGCTAGTCCAGAAAAGTTGTCTTTCTTATTAATCTTCATTCTCTGGGTCTGCACCTGCGTGTTATTTCTGCGCAAGGGCAGTGAGAACCCACCTGGGAGGAAGAAGAAAGCATACGAGAAGCACCACCTATGGTTCCTTGAAACTGGGGGATGGGAAGAGAGGGCACAAGACAGGAGGTTAGATCTTTCGATTTCAGAAGTGTCTCATTAAAAATCCCAAGAGGCAACTGTTTGGAACCAAACACCTCGGTTATGTCCCAAAAGATCAGGGCAAACATTCAAAACATGGAATCAGTCATAGTGGCATGGCAAGAAATGAAGATTAGAGACTGAGGGGCCGGAGAGATGGTTCAGTGGTTAGAGTACTGGCTGCTCTGGCAGAAGACCCAGGTTCAGTTCTCAAAATCCCCATAATGGCTCATAGCTATCTTTAACTCCAGTTCCAGGGGATCCAGTGCTTCTGGGGCTCCTGGGGCACCAGGTATGCATGTGGCATATATATATATACATTTATTCAAAACACTTTTTTGATGAAATAAAGTAAATAAAAAAACCTTAAAGACTGATGCCCACAACGGACCTGTTTTCAATTACTGTGATAACGGCTTTCCCTCTGGTAACTTTCCTTTTCTTTTTATCTTGGTGACAAACACCATGAGGCTTAGGGGAGGAGAGGGTTCATCTTATCTTATATTTCCAGGACATAGTCCACAGTCCATCACTGAGGAAAGTCAGGGCTGTAGCTAAAGACAGGAACTGAAGGCAGGAACCACTGGAGGAAAGTTGCTCCCTGGCTTACTCACAGGGTCATTAGGTTCTCTCTCTCTCTCTCTCTCTCTCTCTCTCTCTCTCTCTCTCTCCCTTTTCTGTCTCTCTGTTTCTCTCTCTCTTTCAGACAGGGTCTCTCTACTTAGTCCTGGCTGTTCTGGAACCGCCTATATAGATCAGGCTATCCCCAAACTCCCCAAAGCAGTCTGCCTCTGCCTCTCTAGTGCTGGGTTCAGAGACATGTGGCACCATGCCCAGCTTGGCTAGCTTCCGTACACACCCAGGCTTACCTGTCTTGGGATGGACCCTCCCACAGTGAGTTGGGCTCGTCTATATCAATCAACATTCAAGGCAGTCTTCCCAGACACACCCACAGGCCAATCTAATGTAGTAATTTCCTCAACTGAGACTTTTCAGTCAGATGACTGAAGGCTGTGTGTCATGTCACAGACTGCTTGTGACATGTATTGTCACTGATGTGTTAGCCTGTCTATGGGAATTGGTGGGTTTTCTTTTTACAGTTTTTAACATTGTTTCTTTGTTTAGTATTTTTGAAATCTTGATCGTAGCATGTTGTAGAGATGGTCTTCTTTGGTCATGTCTATTTGGTGTTCTAAATGCCTTTCCTTCTTCTTCTTCTTCTTCTTCTTCTTCTTCTTCTTCTTCTTCTTCTTCTTCTTCTTCTTCTTCTTCTTCTTTCTCTTGTTCTTCTCCTCCTCCTTTTTCTCCTTCTCCTTCTTAAAAGATTTACTTATTTCATGTATGTGAGTACACTGTGGCTGTCTTCAGACACATCAGAAAAGGGCTTCAGATCCCATTAGAGGTGGTTGTGAGCCACCATGTGGTTGCTGGGATTTGAACTCAGGACCTCTGGAAAGAGCAATCAGTGTTCTTAACCTCTGAGCCATCGCTCCAGCCCCTAAAATACCTCTTCTATTTCTGCTTGTTTCTCTAGATTTGAGAAAATTTCTAGTGCAGTTTTACTAAATAGATACTATATGCCTTTAGTTTAAAAAATATTTTTAATTTAATGTTTTATGCCTTTAGTTCTTATTTAGCCCGGGCATTTGATCATATCCCAGAGTTCCATTTGCTATTTTCTCCTTTATTGATGCTTGAGAGCTGTCATCCCCGGCCCTGTGTGTCCCTGATGCTCCTTCCTTTCCGAGTTTGGCTGAGACTGTTCTTATGTTCACCAAGATGTTCATTTCTATTTTTTTCACTCTTATTCTTTTCTGAAGTTTTCTTCCAAGTGCTGACTTCCTCCTTTTAAAATTGTATTGACTTATTTTTATGTATATAGGTTTTTTTTTTTTTACATGTGTGTCTGTGTACCGTGTGTGTGCCTGGTCCCCGCAGAAGCTAGAAGGCATTGAGTCCTTTGGAATTGGAGCTACATACAGTTGTGATCTGTTACGTGGGCCCTGGGACTTGAACCTGGGTCCTCTGGTTCAAGTCCTGGGTTAGCTAGTGCTACAGTGTGAGCTGACTTCTTTATCCTTATTTCTGATTGTCTCCTTCATCATGGTGAGCTCCCATCTATGTTGCCAAATTAAATCGAGTTAATCATCTTGTGGCACCTATGAGGCCACTGATCGCATTCACTCATGGATTTTGGAAATCTTGTATTTTACCTATTTCCATGTCTTTGGGTTCAATAGAGAGAGAGCTGTGCTGCTTGGAGGAGTTCTGCTGACTTGCTTGTTCCTCTTTTTGTCTTTTATCTTGTGTTTCTGTCCTGTGGTTGGGTACCTGTTTGTTTGGATCTCTCTGTCAATTTTAATTGAGGAACCTTTTTATTAACCAGCCTAACCCTGAGGGCTCAATTCCCATTCACTCAGTTTTGAGAAAACAAACGGGTACAGTAGCAGTTTACAAGAGACCTGGAAATACACTTTCTGATTTTATTTAGCACCTGACACGTCCATAGTTTCCAGAAACCAGAAAATGAAAAAGACTATTGTAAAATGTCCTATGAAGTTAAAAATTACCTAGAATATGGATGGAGAGGTGGCTTAGCAGCCAAGAATGTTGGCTACTCTTGAAAAGGCTCCCACATTTCTGTTTATAACTGTAACTCTAGTTCCAGGGCATCTCATGCCCTCTTCTGGCCTCCCAGGAACCTGGTATACATGGAATGCAGAGATATGCACATAGGCAAAACACCACACACACACACACACACACACACACACACACACACACACGCACAGGCACACACACAGACACACAGACACACACACAGACACACACACGCACACATACACACACACTTTTTATGGAACCTTTTACTGGTTCTCTGTGAATTTCACATTATGTAGAGTCAATCCTACTCACCTCCCTGTTCTTTGTATCCACCCGCTGCCCTTGAACCTCTACAAACAAAACAAAAAATAAATATATAAAAAAAGAAATGGGCTGGAGGGATGGCTCAGTGGTTAAGAGCACTGACTGCTCTTCCAAAGGTTCTGAGTTCAAATCCCAGCAACCACATGGTGGCTCACAACCATCTGTAATGAGATCTGATGCCCTCTTCTGGTGTGTCTGAAGACAGCTACAGTGAGCTACAGTGTACTCACATAAAATAAATAAATAAATAAATAAATTCTTAAAAAAAAAAGAAAAAAGAAAAAAAGAAAAAAAGAAACAGCGTTAGTTCTGGTTGCAGAGAGACAGAGCCACAGTTGCCACCAGCTCGGGGATCTCTGGCTCTTTTCTCTTCCTCTTAAATCTGGGTGTCTTTTATGAACAATCAAGAGCAACAAAAACCAACTTGTCAGGCCAGCGTTTTAAAACCAGAAGAAGAGATGAAAAGGAGAGGTTTGACCCCACTCAGTTTCAAGACTGTATTATTCAAGGCTTAACTGAAACAGGTCCTGATTTGGAAGTAGTAGCTAAGTTTCTGATGCTTCTGGAGCAAAACTTGACTTCCGCTGCTATGCAGAAACACTCTTTGACGTTCCGGTGGCTGGCGGGATGCTGGCCCAGGTGGTACACAGATGTCTGATGTCTGTGCGTTTGCAGCACAAGAAATCCTTAGAGACCATGCAAGCGTTCGCTCAGGTTTTTAACAAGTTAACCAGGCGCTACAAATACCTGGAGAAAGGTTTTGAAGATGAAGTTTAAAAAGTTACTGCTCTTCCCGAAGAGATTTTCAGAGTCGGAGAGGAACAAGCTCGCCATGTTGATTGAGGTCCTTCTGGCTAATGGGATCTTTAATACATCCATTCTTAACAGCCTTTATAATGAGAATTTGGTTAAAGAAGGGGTCTCAGCAGCTGCTGCTGTAAAGCTCTATACATCATGGATAAAGGAAAAAGATATCAATGCGGTTGCTGCGAGTCCTCGGAAAGTCAGCGTGGACAGCAGACGGACGGAGCTGTTCCCTGCCAATAAACAAAGCATTGAGCGCTTCACGAAGCATTTCACTGAGGCAGACTTGATAGAGCTTCCGGAGTATGTCCGTAACCAACAGACCACTGGGACTCGGAAGGAACTCCAGAAGGAGATTCAGGAGCAGGTGTCCTGCGGCGACCCATTCAAAGACATGATTTATATGTCAAGGAGGTGATGGAAAAAAAATAACGTCCCAGAACCAGGTCATTGGGATAGTCTGGTCAAGTGTGATGAGCGCTGTTGGGTGAAACAAAAGAGGAGCTTGTAGCAGAACAAGCCGTCAAGCGCTTGAAGCAATACAGCCCTCTACTTGCTGCCTTCACTACTCAAGGTCAGTCTGAGCGGACTGTTACTGAAGATGCAGGAGTGTTGCCATGACAACACTCACTTCGTGAAAGTCTTCCAGAAAATAGCGGTGCTTTTTAATAAAGCTGAAGTCCCGAGGAGCCCATTCTGACGTACATGGTACAAAGGGTCTTTCTAGAGCAAATGAAGAAGTCTGTAGAATGGCTCAAAACTGCTGAGGAGGAATCTGAGTCTGAAGCCGAAGAAGGTGACTGAAGTTTGAAACTGACATCCTCAGTAAAGCCAACAGGAGTTGTAGATAAAATGTCATGTCTCACGTGTCCTAGTTCTTACATCTTCCTGCCTGCCTGTATCAAACATGATAGAAGGGCTTTCATGGCAGTTTTTGTTTTAACTGTTGTTATGGTTACTGGGAACGTTGGGTTTGGTTTCTGAAGCCATGTGTAAGGAGCTTCAGGAGCCGTAGCATTGAATCTGATGTTGAGCTGGTTTTCTGTTACCTTCCACCTCCTGTATTTTCTACTGGGATAATGTGACGTAAGACCTTCTCCAACAAGCAGTTCACTTTATTCCCTGGTTTTCTATATAAGCAGTTTTCAAGATATGATTTGGTTAAAAATAATTTTTTACAAGAAGATTCTGTTAAAAGTATCCAAAGTCTCAAAAGACAATGATTTGTGTGTAACGTAGTGTGTCCAGAGCCCTGGTCCTCAGTGAAAACCCTGTAGATGACTGAACGCATAACATGAATCCTGGCGTTGGTTATATGTGAGCATTTTCTTATATTAACCTCAGATGTGGTTTGACTTTTGGGTTTCATCCTTCGTAAAGCCACCGGGAGCAAACTTAAGTTTGAGAACTACACGTGGCGAAGGTAGGAAGAAGGAAGTTGAGCCTTTTTTTTCTAGAAACTTCTTGGTCATTTGCATCTTTCCGGGTAGAACAAGCAGAAACTGCTCATACAAACGTTCTACCCCAGGACACAGCTTAGACTCTTCAGAAAGTTCCCACAAGGCAATGTCCTGTCACTAAGCCATAAGATTCTTGGGAGTGCTTTGGATGAGCCTGTTCTAACAGGATCTGGGTACGACTGCATTTCCTTTTGTGAAGGTAAAGGACAGTCCTTAGTGGTTCCCATTCAGTTGTCTGGGCGTGGCCTCATTCTACCTATATACAAACACCTAGTAACTCACCCTAGTTGCCATTCTTTTTGATTGCCATGAGCCAAACATTTTAATTGATTAATCCATCTATTTTGCTGGGTGCCTTCAGTCCTTTTCTTTTTGCTATCCATTTATAGTTATTTGGTAGGGGAAAATGTAACCACCTTTTCTGGGAAAGGCAAAAAATGAACATTTTGAATATTTTTTTTAAGTGGTAAAAGAATATAGAATAATGCCACCAGTGACTTGAGTGGAAATTGCCTGTTTTGAAGGTGCCATTCTTAGAAGTCAAGAATTTGGTAAAGTTTATCTTGAGAATACCATATAATATAATTTGAAGTAAAGGTATAAGCAACCTTAAGAGCATTATAGCGAAAACATTGGTGGGTGGGGTGAATTTGTAAAATGAATGACTTTGATAAAGTTTTATGCACAGACAAATGTATTCATTAGATTCTGGGTAGCGATCTGTTTCCTTTGTAACCTGTAGTCCTAAAAAGATTTAAAAACATAAAGTCCATCCTTCACTTGCAAATCTTTACTACTGGACTTCTTCAAGGCTGTTGTGGTATATATTAGAGAGGAGGTGACAGGTTCCAGCATGTCACTCCTCCACACTGGTCCCTTGTACTCTCTGACCAGGACGATTGCTCCTATGTTAGTTCTGGCACTGGAGTGCTGTATAGAACTAACATTAATTTATCTCGGTGACTCCATGCTGCCTCCAAGTCCTCTCAGATCCAGGCGGTCTGCGATCCATTCCACCTTACCATGCTGTTCCCTGGCATCAGCTCCAGCACCGGCGGGCCATATGAAACTATCATTAATTCATCTTTGAATTCATCTCTCCCGGCTGCCTCTCTGCTAGCCGAGAACTCTGCCCACACTCCAACCAGCCCGACAAATTTAAAACTCCAGAAACTTGTAATTTAACAATGGCTTTATCTTAGATATTCTCAGTAAAATTTACTCTCCACAAAAACGTCCACACCATAAACGCAGAGCCAAATGAGATGATATAATTCGGCCACCTAGACAAGACAAATCCTCCTGTACAGAACCATCCCTTACAAGATATTCATAGCAACCTGTATCTATGCAGAGATGTGCAGAGAGGATACTTAGCTCTGTTAACATGCTGAGGAGAAACAGCAGCGTCACAGTTGTGCTCTGAACTGTGAGTAGGGTACTCCCATTCATGATGAGGGTGTCGGCTGATCCTCATGGCTGTGAGGACATGTGCACACTGGATCATCTGCTCAGAGTTGAGTCTCTTCCCTCAAGCAACTCAAGATCTACCAGGGCAGGGGGTAGAGGCTTGAGAAGTGACAGCCTTAAGTAAAGGTCATTGATTCCTTAGCTGAACATTCAATTAGGTTTGTCTGGTGGGTGATTAAGACGTTCCTTAAACAGTGTTCTAAGAATGAGTAGATGTTGTCCAGGCATAGAAATCAGGCGGCGGGTACAGCAGAAGGAGAGTCCCTGACAAGGCTCAGTGTCTCAAGAGAACAGGTATGCTAGACTGGAAGAGCTAATGAGAAGGTTCAGGGGGCTCTGAACCTCAGGAGCGGTTGGATGACCCTTAAAGAGACTGCACAGAGGCGTCAAGAACCTCAGTCATGCTGTTTTTGACCTCAGTATTGCTTCAGCTTTAGTTCATTTAAAGACCTGGTGTTTCCTTGGCAGATGTTCATGCCTGGGCCAAGGGGTCACAAATACCATGGGGGGCAGAGACATAGTCCAGGCTTGCCGCTCCCTTTGGAACACCCAGGGAGCAGGTAAATTGTTGTTCCTCAGTATGTGGTTGAGGATGTTAATAGAGAACCTTGCCACTTGACTACATGGACTGAGAAAGAAGGATCCCCTCCCCCCACTCAGTGTGGACACCCTGTAACCAGCCATAAGGCTGGCTCCACACAAAAGCAGATGGGAGCCTGTCTTTGGAAGCAGGGAAACACATTCTCTACTGCTCTTGGCTACCTGCACTACAAGTTTGTGATCCTTCAGGACCCGTACCAGCAGCTTCCACATTCTTATCGGTTCTGATGCCTTAGGACTTGGGTAAAACCTTATCAGCCATCCCCTCCCCCATTCTGAAGAAAGCCCATGTAGTGGTTTGCATAGATTTGGACCCCATAGACTCATAAGTTTGAATGCTTGGCCCATGAGGAGTAGCACTATTAGGGGATGTGGCTTTGTTGGAGGAAGTGTGTCACTGTAGGGTGGGCTTTGAGATCTCTATGCTCAAGCTCCACTTAGTGAGAACAGAGAGCCTCCTCCTGGCTGCTTGGGGAATCCAGTCTCCTTCTGCTGCCTGTGGCTCGAGATGTAGAACTCTCTGCTCCTTCAGTACCATGTCTGCTTCCACAATGCCATGCTTCCCACCATGATGATGATGGACTGAACCTCTGAACCTGTAAGTCAGCCCCAAGAGTTGCCTTGGTCATGGTTTCTTCACAGCAATGGGAACCCTAACAAAGACAGCCTATTATGGGGTTTCTTATCCCACATAATTATTAGCCCAACTTTCCCTATAACACCACTCCTTACATAGCGCTCTCTCTCTTTCTCTCTCTCTGTGTGTGTCTCTGTCTCTATGTCTCTTCCTCTCTCTCTCCCTATCCTACTTGTTGTGGAACTCTATAAAAACCCAGTTAAACACTCTGGCCTGTTACAAAACACAGAGAAACAAATTGGGCTGTGTAAGGTGGGACATTAGGCCAGAGTTAGTTCCAGAGTTAATAGTCCTGGTAAACTGGGTCAGGTTCTGTCTGTGGGTTTCACATGAACAGATTTAACCAACTAGAAATTGAAAAAAAAAAAAAAAAAAAACTAACAAAAATGTGCCTGTACTGAACTTGTGTGTTTGTGTTGCAGTAAATATTTAAAAAAATGGATAGCTTATTTCTTTATTGGTCCCGAGGTCTCACTCTGTAGACACCGGACACTTGGGCTCTGTCACTCAGTCCACAAGCCATACTCTCTGCACAGTTCCCGTCTCTGGCAGTTCATTCCACCTGCCCTACTGTTTCTGTCCCGGGTGAAATTACTGCTTCAGCATGTTTCTTTACCCCAACGCCCAACATAAACATGACTTTAAGGCCCGATAGCTTTTCATACAGGTTATATATTCAATTCTCAATCCACAAACCCTCTATACAATAAGCTTACATCCAATGGACAAAGATACAGACTGCCCTTCCATATGATATAAAAGACCCATAAAATCCTTAAAATGTTCATAGTTACCTAACACTGATTAAGTCCATCTGGACCCAGCTCATCCTTCCCGAGCTCCATCTTGATCCTCCTCTGCCCTTCTCTATCCCTTCTCCCTTGACCCTCTCTCTGATCTTCCCTTCCTTTGCCCAATCCCTTTTATTTTACAAATTAAAATGGGAAGAAGGTGCTAATGACGTCACCTGAGTCCTTGACTAGGCAGCCCTTCTTGGAGAAGTGGAACTAACATCAAAGTACAAATGGTTGCAGGACAATCTACAAGGTGTGTGTGTGTGTGTGTGTGTGTGTGTGATTGTTCCCTAAACAATCTGGCACAGGCCAGTAGCTATTTAATACTTACGTGGTGTTTACACTGTATCAGGCACCACAAGCAAGCCAGAGATGATTGTTCTTTGTAGAGGGCTGGAATTAGGCTCTATGCAGACATGACAAGACTTGAAGGGACTTGAGCATTTGTGCACTTTGGTACCCAGGCAGATCTGGACCAGGCCCCTATAGATTTTAAGGATTAATCATATTCTAAAGATTAAGAATGGACTAACGGGTGGAGCCCACAGTT
This sequence comes from Micromys minutus, assembly GCF_963924665.1. Lineage (NCBI taxonomy): Eukaryota > Metazoa > Chordata > Mammalia > Rodentia > Muridae > Micromys > Micromys minutus. Next base: position 13,967,978 of record NC_137966.1, on the reverse strand, counting down.
GTATTTTACCTGAACCACGATTTCCTTTTCTCGTTTTTAAAACATAATTTCTAGTATGAAAAAGTTGAAGCATCAGAAAAACACTGAGGGCTCCTGACCTCCTTTCAAAAAGGAAGACTTTCCAGCCACAGTGTCACAATATTCAGCCTGTTCCACAGGCGGCCCCAGAGTCCAGGGCCCTTTACAAAGAGCAGCTGTTTACCGTCTACCTCATCTGCCTTCCAGAAATCCCTAAATGCACAAGTCAGTCTGCACCCCCCACCCCTGACCCCCGGGGTGGAGAGTTTGGCACATAACAGGCCCTTCACCAATGGGCATTCGGCGTTGTAACAGCCACAGGGACTATTTCATCTCCTTTTCTTTGCAGTTTTCTTGTGCACTGGAAAAAAGTCAGATGATTGTTCAGGTTTTCCTCAAAGCTCCAGACAAAACTAAAGCATGTTAAACCAATCCTGGGAGTGACCCAGCCCCTCTCCAGGAAGATGTGGGGGCTTCTTGATGGGTACCGTAAGCCTTTGCCCAATTTAGAGCCCTGCAAAGGATGATATAGGAGGATGTAGCATCTCCAAGCAAAACAGAAGGTAACAACCAAGACCTATAGTTCACTTCAGAAAAGGCAGAGCCTGCTCCGGCTCGGCTCCAGCTTTGCGGCAAACGAAGACATTTCTCATAGACACAAATACAGCTCCTTTCTCAGGGTCTGTCTTTCCAGGCTTCGGCTTCCCTTCATCTTCTTCCTCTAATTAGCATCCCCAGGGAGCAGGTTGGCAATTACAGCTTCACTGCTGCATAGGGGGCATTTTCCCTTCTTCGCCTGGCTTTTCCCTCCATCTGGACTCCTGTATTTATCCCCAAAATGCCCCCAGAAGCTACCTCACTGCTGTTTTATGCACGGCAATGTTGGTAACACAGCTGTCCCATAAGCATGGCGGAGTTCAGAATAAGGTTAGCGCAAAGATGAGGAGGAAGTAGTGGGCTGGCCAGAGAATATGATATAAGGGAGATATTATTCATTTTGGCTATCAGTCTCAGAGTTCAGCCATCATGACAGGGCAGAGGTGTGGGGTGTAGGTATCTTCTACAGAGGGTAGGAGTGTGAGTCTGAGTGAATGGTGCCTTAGTCAGGGTTTCTATTCCTGCACAAAGCATCAGGACCAAGAAGCAAGTTGGGGAGGAAAGGGTTTATTCAGCTTACACTTCCATATCGCTGTTCATCACCAGAGGAAGTCAGGACTGGAACTCAAGCAGGTCAGGAAGCAGGAGCTGATGCAGAGGCCATGGAGGGATGTCACTCACTGGCTTGCTTCCCCTGGCTTGCTCAGCCTGCTTTCTTATAGAACTCTACCAGCCCAGGGATGGCACCACCCACAATGGGCGGGGCCCTCCCCCCTTGATCACTAGTTGAGAAAATGCCTTACAGCTGGATCTCATGGAGGCATTTCCTCAAGGGAGGCTCTTTTCTCTGTGATAACTCCAGCCCGTGTCAATGTTGACACAAAACCAGCCAGTACAAATGGGCTCTTCCTTTTCTGTTTCTTATTCCACTTGAACCTTTAATTTATAGACAGTGTGGCTCACACTGCAGATAGGTCTTCTTCCCCCTAGTTAGACCCAGACATTTGCTTTTCTAATCTTTTCTGTGCTCCTCAGTTGATAAGCTTGACGATCAAGACTAACTGTGACCGGTGAGCGTAGGCCGTTTGAACCTGATAGAACCTATATTCTGGACTGCATCTGATCCCACTCGGAGTTTATAAAAATCCCTCGCTCTCCTAGTCCCCTGCGTTAACTGTGTTTGGGAGACACCGTTAAGGAGACGAAAGGGTTGCGTAAAGGCTCTGGGGGTGGGAGGGGGTAGCACCAGGGTGGTTTATGTTCCAGTTCATGCTGGGAGCTTCATTTTTAGTTACAGAGTGCTGAGGTGCAGAAACTTTGAAAAGTGGGCGTCCGTGGAAGGCAGTCAGGATATGGGACTACCCGTGGAAAGGATTCCTGCACGCATTAGGACCGGGCCAGTTTCTATTAAAAACAAGTTGTCCCAAGGATGTGTGGCATTGCCTCTTTCATGGGCACTGCTTGAAAGTCTCACAGCTGCCATCACCCAGATGCTGTCAGCCGAGAAACCCTTGGCAGAACCAAGGCGCCATGCTCTTGAATCTCCAGAAGGGTAAGATAAACATTTTTTATCTTGCTCGTCACATTACCCAGCTTCAGTTAGTCATAAAATGCATAAAATGGCTTAATCCACTAGGCTTAGTATCCTTTTAAGAGAAGCAAGGAACACCAGGAGTGCACCTCCCCCCAAGAAGAAGGGCCATACAAGATTATAGCAAGAATGCAGCCATATAAGATTAGGGCAAGAATGTAGCCAGATAAGATTATGGCAAGAATGTAGCCAGATAAGATTATGGCAAGAATGTAGCCATTTATAAATAAACCAAGACCACATTAGACTTTCAGCTTCCAGAGAGGTGAGAAAAGATTCTATTGTTCAAGGTACCTCATCTATGACATTTTTAAAAAAGGACCCGAGAAAAACAAGAAATCATAAGTCCATGTGAAGCCTCATAGGATAAATCTCACTATACAGCCCTGCCTGGTCTGGCATGTAGACCAAGCTGGCCTGAAACTTGCTCTGTAGACCAGGATAGCCTCAAAAACTTACAGAGACCTGCCGTCTTAGGGTTTTACTGCTATGAGGAGCCACCATGACCAAGGAACCTCTTATCAATGACAACATTTAATTGGGTGGGGCTGCCTTACAGATGCTGAGGTTCAGTCCATTATCATCATGGCAGGAAGCATGGCGGCATCCAGGAGCTGAAGAAAGTTCTGTATCTTGATGCAAAGGTAGTCAGGAGAAGACTGTCTCTCAGGCAGTGAAAAGAAGCATTCATGATACCCTCTTCTGGGTTTAGTTTTTAAGTCCTTGCTATCAGGAAGTGGACCCCTCTGTGACAGGGACAATTAGGTAAATTACAGGCTGTGAATTAAGATTCAGGACCAGCTTCCAGGTTATCTGAATGTGGCATAGAGTCTTACTGAGAACCAAGAAATACTGAGAACCAAGACTTATCATACTGTTGGGGTGCATCTGGAGCAACTTATAAAAGCAAATGCTATAAAAGCTAATACATAGGTGCAGGAAGTATGTTGGGTGGTTGGTTTGGGTCCAAGCTTATCGTGGGTAAGTATACAAAGCAGTTCTACTGACTTCTGTTGTGACTGGTTTCCAAGGGCACGGAACATAAGAGAATATGTAATCAATCTTAGCATTAGAAAGTTCCTAGTGGGGAGCTGGAGAGATGGCTCAGTGGTTAAGAGCACTGACTGCTCTTCCAGAGTTCCTGAGTTCAATTCCCAGCAACCACATGGTGGCTCACAACCATCTGTAATGGGATCTGTTACCTTCTTCTGGTGTGTCTGAAGACAGCTACAGTGTACTTATATATAATAAATAAATAAATATTAATTAAAAAAAGAAAGTTTCCTAGTAAGAGCAGAAACATATGAGAAAGCTTCCTTATAATGCAGGCTATCAAGGTAACAGTTACCTAGTCCTCAAAATTTTAGCTAGGCCTTAACATTCCGTCCAGACCTTAATATTCTACCTAGGTCCCAACACACACAACAGGATCCAACAATCAGTTGGCCAAGCCTTGCCAAGTAGGCCATAGTTGTCTGCTGGTCCTTTACTAAAAGAAGGGTATCGGGGCTGGAGAGTTGGCTCAGTGGTTAAGAGCACTGGCTGCTCTTCCAGAGGTTCTGAGTTCAATTCCCAGCAACCACATGGCAGCTCACAACCATCTGTAATGAGATCTAATGCTCTCTTCTGGTCTGTCTGAAGACAGCTACAGTGTATTCATATAAATAAAACAAACAAACAAACAAACAAATAAATATATTTTTTAAAGAAGGGAGTCTAGTTGGGAAGATGTATCTTTTACATCGGAAGTGCCTATCAAGGACCCGGAAGCCATTCTCACAATGTCCCTCTCTAAAGAACCAGGCCTCAAGGCCCTAGGACTGCATGGTGAACAGAATTCTTATTTTGATGATCACCAACCAGCAGCACCTCGTTCGCCCGGTCTCATATTCCATCCAAAGCTCTGTGCTTTCGGCCTCTCTGAGCCCTTCACTTCTCCTTAGTCCCTGCTCTTAGCTGGTTCTAAGAGTCACTAGTTCTGGAGAGATGGCTTTGCGGTTGAGGGATGAACTGCTCTTGCAGAGGACCCAAGTTTAGTTCCCAGCACCCGTGTTAGATGGGTCCCAATGGCCAGGAACTCTGGACACCCTCCTTTGGCTTCTGCAGACATGGCACTCATGAGTACAGACCCAGACAGACAGACAGACGGCACACGCACCTAATAAAAATCAAAGTAATTTTCGAAAATAGAAATCACGAATTCAGAATGTCATGGAGTGACACTCGCCACCCCTAGCACTGACAGAGACAACACATTACATACGTGGGCTAGTGTAACTGTGCATGCCAGTCACTTTCTAGAACTTTGAAGACTGTTTTAGCCCAAACTATCAGCTCTTCCCCTATACGGGTCCCACCAGGAGGGCAGAAGCCCCACCCGGAGGTCATGCAAACTGCTCATTCTTTGAACTGGCATCCCCGGAGAGCCATGAGTGCTGATCTACTAGTTAGTACACTCCACACACCTCCCCACACTCTACCCTCAGAGAGCAGGATTTACTCAAGGTGTAGCCCCAAACTCTTCCAGCCCCAGAGAGCTGGATTCAGACCTGGATCTTCCATGCCTGCTCCAAAGCCTTGACGGGCAACGTTTTCTCTCTTGCTTCAGTGACCAAGCACCAGGACAAAAGCAGGTCTGGCTTGGTGACACTCCATCCTGTAAACAGTGGAGGGAGTCTGGGGGAGGCATAAGCCCCCTTTTATTTTAGTCTCACAAGCCAACCTGAACCCCACCCCCACCGGCTAGAATTATGACAGTGACCAGCACAATCCGGGTGGTCTTAGCACAGGCAACCATGACAGGACGACTCCGATGAAGGAGGAAGGCTAACGTCATGCTCTCAAGAATTATTTCCTCTCAGCTGAGGAAGCAGATGGCAGGAGTCACAGCAGTGAGGCGCTCGTCCTGTTTCATTTTACAAAGCAGGCCTCCAAGATGGCAGCGCTGGTGACGGGGTCCTAAACGGAAGGGCTCTGACCCGGAACGGAAGGGTTGCTATTGGGCAAACAAAAATCCAAACTCAGCATCCCTCAGGAATCTCAGATGGTGGGTTCAAGTTGTCGGAAACACCACCTCGGTCCATCTTACGGGTTAGGTAATTCCCAGGCTGTTCCGGCTTGCGCCTCTCCTCCCACCACTACCTACCCTCATTAATTGACAAGGCTTCCCCTCCCCTGCAGTTCTCACCTGCTGAGAGCTAGCCCAGCAGTTTGATTCTCCAAATATACTTTTTTTTTCTACCCACAGAGTGGTCTAGTTCAGTAGTTTCACCGGGTCCTCACTTAAAAGTAATTAGCACCTGCAGGTGCTATTTAAGGAGCAGTAAAACAGCTCTTTAAAAAACTATTTTATATATATATATATATAATATATATATATAAATATAAAATATATATATAATATATATATAAATATAAAAAATATATATATATATCATGAGTGACATGTATGTGTGTGGGCATGCACATGTAGGGGTCAGAAGTTGTACTCATGGACTAGTGCACCCAAAAATAAGGTGTGGAATATACTGATCATTTATTAAAAACTTTTTATTGATTCTTTGTGAGTTTTATATCATGCACCCCAATCATCATCCCATCCACTCATATCCATCCTTCGCTCTTTCAATATCCCCTCAAAATAAAGCACACGCATGCGCGCGCACGCGCACACACACATGTATACACACGAACACACACACACACACAAGCAAACAACAACAAAACAAAGCTTAGAAAACATCTCGTTGCAGAAGCTGTAGTGTGTCCGTGTGTCCCACAGTACACCTTTCTGTCCAGTCTTCACTTGCAAATGGTCATTGCAATGAAGCATTGGTCTGGTCTCCGGTTTCTATGACAGCATCAATATTAGATCCTCATCCGGACTCCACCTGGTTATCCTGTGTCGTGGAGATCCTGCAGCTTTGGAACAGCAGGACTGGCCCTTTCACGAACCCCAGACATTGGCAGATGATGCAGATTTTGGGTTAGATCTGGACCGTGGTGGCTGAACTGGTCAGCATGCTGGCTCTCAGCACCACCAGGGTGAGCTTTCCAGCACTCCTGCTGGGCCATTAGCTGAGTCAGAGTCAGCTCTCCTGTTCCCATGACAGCTTCTCAGCATCCACACCTCCAAAGCCAGCTCCATTGCATCTCCCAGCCAAGGCACAGGGCCCACTCTCCCAAGTGCTACAGCCTGCAAGGGGCTGGGACAGCTCCCTCACCCTCACACCCCCCTGGCTGACTCAGCTGTACCTTTGCCCTTAGGTCCTACTCCACCGTGTTGTAGGGTCTATTCTGGGTGCTGCTGTCAGTAAGGGGTGGATGGCTCTCCAGCTCGCTCAGGTAGAGAAGTCAGGAGGGCATCAACCTGTCCCCCGATCCCCACCTTAAGAGACAAACTGTGCTGCCCAGGTGAGGTGCAGGTGTCCTGCGCCACCGTCTCGCTGGCAAGAACGGACACGGCACACAAGAATCCTTCTGCTGCAAAACTTTAACGGAGGAAGACCCCGAAGGGTGGAAAAGCACCTAATTTTATACCCTTGAGGGAGGCGGGGGAAGCGTGTCTCTACCTGATTGGCTGCTCGCTGGTGGTCTGATGATTACGCCCCGAGATGGGCGGTGACTTTGGCTCGCCTTGCTCTTCACGCATGCGCATGCGCTTTTAGGTCGGTTTGTCAGTTTTAGCGCACTCACGGCCCGGAAACCGGCGCCATCTCTGCAGGGCCTGCTTTCCCCGAGTGCTGCAGACAGGGAGGGAAAGCAGTTCACCAGCTTTCCTGACAACCACAGGTAGTGAGAGAGAGGGAGGTGGGACGGCATCACCCTGGTACCCAAGGCACCTCATGACATCCTAGTGTCCTTCTCTTTCCCTTTGGGCGTATACTTCAGAGAAATAATGGCAGATGCCATGATCTAGTACCAAGCGCTTTATGAGATAACGTTCACACGATACACTTGAAGGTCTGTGCTTTTCAGGTGGCAAAGAGTGCCTCCCACATACAGCAGGCCAGTTCCCCACATGGCTACTGGGATCACCCAACAGCCCTACCCACTTAAGCCGGCCACACAAGTCAGATTATTGACAAAGCAGAAGCAGAGGCCAAGACTTGACCCAGCCTGAGAAGAGAGCTTATGTCCCACTACGAGGTCACCTCCCCTCAGGAAGGACATAGTGCTGTCTCCATCACCAGTCTCAGTTGCTGATGACTACGTGTGATGCGAATCCTGCTGAGCTGGTGTGCTCCTTTCGGTTTTGTGTTATAAGGTGGCATCCTGTACTAAGGATGGCAGGCCTGGGGGTCCAGCCCACAGAAAGCTGTACAACATCATTGCTTTCTTCACATGGCTATCATGGGGAGCCATGGGTAAGCTGGGAGATGCTATCAGGACCAGTTACAATGACAGGTATAATGAGATGGGCCAGCACAAGGAGGCAAATCCCCTGCATCCAAAATCCATGGTTCCTGATGCCAAGCTGAAGAATGCGCCACTAAACTGAGTCAGACGTACACTGTTGAGTTATCTATACTTAAAAATAACTAAAACTGCCCTTCAGCTAAGGCAGGAAAGTCTCTGCCATGCTCTGTGTATAAGGTATATATAAAACATATTGTGTTCACGGGTAAACTGTGCTTAGACTTGGGTCCAGTCCCCAAGATAGCTTACACATGCATATTATCAAAATTTGAACTCACTACCATTCCACATGCTTCTGGAATGCCCGGCCTATGTTGGGGGGGGGTGTCATGTTCATTTTCTGAGCCACTTTTAAAAACCATGTAGGAGAATCCTACATATAGTCTCCTGTGTAATGAGAAGTTTGTGAGAGGGAATTGTCTTCCAGTCCTTCTCCTAGCCCGAGGAGATGGGTGGTGGTCAAGTGAGCCTGAGAGGTTATGGGCTGTGGGCCACGCCATGGAAAGTCAGAACAAATCATCATCAGCTCTGTTTCCCTTCTCAGAGGTTTTAATTCACAGATTGTCAGTGATAGAGATGCCTTCAGGTCTGGAGTGGAGCAAGCTAGATCAGGAGGATGGAGTGCTCCTGTCAGAGGCCTTTGGAAGAGACACCTTAACCTTGCCACTTCCTCAGTTTATGTCATGACCCCGAGAGGGAGCAAGGCCATCTGCTAGACATTTATCCAAAGACAATGACAGTGAGTACTTAGTAATGGAGTGGACACTGACAAAGGAGCAGACGGCAACGATGAGAATTATGGGTTATAGTCCAGTTTTACCATGCACACATGCATGTACATACACATACACACATACATGCACACACATACACATACATATACACACATGCATGCACACACATGCACACACATACATATACACACATGCATGCACACACATGCACAAACATACACACATGTGCATGCACACACATGCACAAACATGCATGTACACGCACCCATGCACATACATACATGTATGCACACATGCATGTACATACACATACACACATGCACACATGCACATACATACACACATGTGCATGCACACACATGCACATACATACACACATGTGCATGCACACACATGCACAAACATACACATGCATGCACACACATGTACATCATACATGTACACGCACCCATGCACATACATACATGTATGCACACATGCATGTACATACACATACACACATACATGCACACACATGCACACACATACATATACACACATGCATGCACACACATGCACAAACATACACATGCATGCACACACATGTACATCATACATGTACACGCACCCATGCACATACATACATGTACATCATACATGTACACGCACCCATGCACATACATACATGTATGCACACATGCACACATGTACACACACATTTACTAGTGATGATCGGATCAAAGTTGCCATCGCTGAATGTGTATATGACAGTGTTGTTAGTGACAGTCATACTCTACAGCTGGTCACAGCATGCTCTCCACCTTGAGAGCTGGACCTACTGAGTGGGAGCGTCCTGCAACCTCCTTTTTAAAAATTTTTATTAATTAATTTTTTGTTTTATGTATGTGAGTACACTGTAGCTGTCTTCAGACACACCAGAAGAGGGCATCAGATCCCATTACAGATGGTTGTGAGCTACCATGTGGTTGCTGGGAATTGAACTCAGGACCTCTGGAAGAGCAGTCAGTGCTCTTAACTGCTGAGCCATCTTGACCCAACGGCAGCCAGGAGACTGTCTTCTGCAGGCAGTCAGGAAGAGGGTCTAGATCATGGCTAGTCTTGAGTTTATATATGAGGTCTCAAAGCCCCGCCTCCACAGTGACACATTTTCTCCAATAAGGCCACACCTCCTCCAATAAGGCCACACCCCCTTCGATAAGGCCACATCTCCTTTAATAAGGCCACAGCTCCAAATAGTGCCCCTTCCCACAGGTCAAGCATATTCAAACCACCACAACACTTTACATAGCAGTTTATAGATTTTATATAATATACATATATATGTATATATATATATATATGTATATATATATTTTAAATTAAATAACTTTATTTTAAAAAACAGAGACAAGTGTTCAGATTTTAAAAGCATTTTTGTATAAAACTATATGAATATATTTTTTGTAAGTACTTGATTTTTAAAAAAATGTTTGATAGTATGCATTGAAAACTTACTAGTTACAATGAGCATAAAGTACATACAAGACAAAATAGGTTTTATATTTTATAGGCATTTTTTTGGTTTAAATTTTCCAGTTGTTGGTGTGCATAATACAATTGGTGTTATATTTTGATAATATCTCAGAAACTCTTGCTGAACTCTTTCATTGCTGATTACTAAACTTTACTTTTTTTCCCAGTGGGTATTTATGTCCTCTGTATATGATTAAACTACTGGTTTTTTCCCCTCTTACATCTCTAATCTCCTTTCCTTGGCCCCACATCAGCTTTAGTGTAAGTAGAGACAGGAGCTTTCCTTGCTTTGTGTTAGATAAAAAAGAATTCTTTATCCATTCACCATTTAGGGCAGCTTCTAGTGACTCTTTATTGCCGTTTTTTTTTTTTTTTTTTTTTTTTTGTTCGATAAATGTTACCAGGCAAAGGTTTATTTCTGCTATAAAACCCTGGAAAGTCCCAGGCAGAGTTCAAATGCGTGTCATGATCTGCCCACGCTTGCCGGCCAATAGATTTAAATGTCAATATTCTAAGCCAATAAGTTTGAACCGTAACTTTGCTGATGTAACCTGTGCCAGTAAAAAGTATTTTAAAAAGCAGTTTGTAATAGCCCTTCAGGGTCACCTTCTAGTCATTTACCTCGAGGGATTGATTGAGGATTGACCCTGATGCGCTGGAAAATAAACTTCTTGCTTTTGCACGGGGGAGAAAAAAAAATCTTTGTTTTGATTTTAGTCACAAAGTATTGCTTAGTTCTACCAAATCTTTTTTTGTTTTGTTTTGTTTTGTATCTAATATAATCAAGCAATTTGTTTGGTCTTTTAATCTGATAATATTGTAATTTGGGTTAATGCATTTTCCACTGTTGAGTTAATTTTGCTTTCTTGAAATAAAACCAATTAAATTGTGGTCTGTTATCATTTGACCTAGAATTGAACCTGATTTTTTTTTTTTTTAAGTATTGATTTAAGAATCTTTGGGATTCCTTCTTCAGTAAGATGGGCCATGACTGCACGTTGTCCTTTTGATGTTTCCATTTTCCGGTTTAGACATGAAGTTTGTGAGAATCAAGTTTCAGAGTTCGATGACTGTCTTGAATGTCACCTTTACAGAGTATGGAATCAACAAGGAGGCAGGACTTAGGCTCCTCTGTGGAGGAGGATTTTACTGAAGGGATTAATTCTGAGTGGAGGAACTTCCTGCATGGGAGGTGGGGGAGGGGCAGCACCTTCTGATGCTACCCCAGATAGAAGGAAACCTGAGGGGAAAATTAGCCTTTGCCTGCTCATCTTCAACTGTTGCTGGTCTCTCCTTCATCTTATTTCTGCTTCCTCACTGACCCAGCTTCTTTAGTCTTCCTCCGTTGACTGGAGATCACGGGGACTCTAGGAATCCCCCAGTCAGTGACAGATCAGGACTCTGAGACAGCTCTACCTGCTTACCAAGTGCTCAATCTCTTCAGTGAGAAAACAGCCATTGGTTGGATCACCCAGACAGTAACCGGCTAAACAGACATTAGAAAGCTTGGAAGCCTCTCTCATAATCTACCCTGCCTCTGCCTCTCATTTCCCTAGTAACGCTAGAAAGAAGAATCACACTTGTGGCTCCTTAAGATATAAAATACTGTATGCAAAGGTACCTTGGCTTTGCTGAGGCCCTCCAAGGAAAGAGCTCCTCCTCAGGGGCCAGAGAATGGATTCTGAGTTTTATTTCTGGCCCAAGACATTTGATCTGCTCCAAAGCTTAGAAAACAGTCTTTTTCCTTAAATTGGACCTATCAAACACCTGGCTAGACCTCTCAGAAAATCTTCCCGAGCTGAGTAGATGGGAGAAGTAACTGTCACCATATTGAGGTAACGGCATATCCTCTGAAGGCCTCAAAGGCAGTGGTCGGCAGGTCTTCACTGCCAAGGCAGAGAGCTTGTCTGAGTTCTAATTTCAGAGGCACAATTCACCCCTTTCCATCTCTCCTCCCCCTCAGCCTCTCTCTTAAATAACACCCGAAAGGCGGTGGTTTCTCATATTTCTTAGAACGTTGAGAGCCACAGCAACACAGCTCTACACTGATAGTCACCTGAAGGCTCCCTTGAATCAGAGATTCAAGATTCAATGAAGAATGAGTTTCGGAAGACGCTAAGCTGGATTTATTAAACACAGAGAGAAAGGTGCGCAGAGGACGGCGACTTCCGGGAGAGAGTCCTGTTGGGCTTCTTTCCCAAGGGTGTATATATGAAGTTGCTGGTTCTGGCGTGAGTTACGTCTCTTAACTGTTTTCTAGCGTCCGCCTTTCCCCTTTACAGTGTGTACAGGGTAGAGCTCCCAACAAGGTTAAAAGTCAAGAATCCCTCCAGTAAACCAGATCTCAGCATTCTCCCTGAGAAGATGGCTATGGATAGGCCGCCCCGCTCAGAGTTTGCTTTAGTGAGTCCCTCTTACCACGGATTCCTTCTCTTGACTCTGCCGCTCTAGAGACCTTGGCTAACACAGGGAACATTTTTTCTCATCTAAGCCTTTGTGAAGATTCAAGTAATCTCTTCCTTTAATATTGAGTAGACTTTGGTGTTTTATTTATGAAAAAAATCATTATTTTATCAATTTCTGTAACAGCCTTTTATCATCAAAGTTTTCTATTTTTTTTTCCCTTCGGGCAATTTTAATAATTTATACTTTCTCCTATAGCGTTTGTCCAGTGTTCCTGTTTTAAAGTTAATTAACACAAAACTTACTCAGAGGGCCCCTTATTTTAACAATCATTGTAGAATCCTGTGTTTATATCCACATTCTCATTTTTAGTCATTTCTTAAATTTGAATTTTCTTATTTTAAGTTTTCTAATATTTCTAGACGTTTGTTGATTCTTTTAGACGTTCCAAAAAGCAATTCTGGCTTTATGATATTTCTTTATCTTTTTAAAAAATGATATTTTGTTTGACGCTGTTTCGGTCGTTCCGTTCCATCTTAATTGATTTGTATTTACAGGCTTGCGTTTCTTTCCCCCACTTATTTGAAGAGTAAAATTTTTTTTTCACTTTTGCTTCTTTTTCATCTCACGTCATTATTGAAAAACTAAGCAATTTTTCCCCCTAAAGAACAGTTTCATTGTATCTCTTCTATTCTTATTGTCACATTTTTATCGCCAAAATGTAATTTAAAAATTTCATCCGCAATTTGTCTTTAATTCACAAGCAATTCAGATCTTATTTCTAAGTCTCAAACTCTGATGGATTTTATCTTATATGCCGATATAAGATGTGGGTAGGAAGTGTCTCCTGATAGCTTTTGTACTAGAAGTTTGGTCCGCTGTATGATGGTGTGGTGACTTTGAACAGGCGGGGCTGGAGAGAAGAGTGTGGTCACAGGTAAGGAGGCCATTACCCATTCAAAGGATTAGGGTGGTTTTTATGACATCTGTGACCTGAGTTAGCTCTTCCAGAGGGCTGTTGAAATGGTTTGTTTGTTTGTTTTAGAGTCTGGCTGCTCCTTGCCTCTGCTTCCCTCCGTCCTTGCTGCCTCTCTCCATCACTGTGAGGCCATCTGTCAGGAGGTGATGGGGCCAGGGGACTCCCCAGAAGAGGTGTGGCAGCATTTGGGCTTCCGGCCTTCAAACTGTCTCCAGATAAACACTTTCCCTTTACAAAGGAAAAATACCTAGCCTATGATACTTTATCACAGCGATAGAAAAAACGGACTCTTGCCACACTTGTGATTGATAGCATTAAATGACCCCAGCATCTTTCCCTCGAGGCTTAGAAGCCGTTTCCATGGACGTTTCCAGGTAAAGAATATCGACACTCAGATCTCCAGTCAGGAAAAAGGAGATGCACTTCGCTTGCTCGCTCGCTCGCACGCACGCACGCACGCATTCTTCCTTAACATAGAACGTTTTATTTTAAATCACCCATACATCATTCCGGCTTCAGAGGCTTTATTTAGTAACAACCATGTTTAAGACAATGAGCGAGCAATAATGACAATTTTGTTGTCAGAGAGCCGAAAGCCAGCTTGGTACATGGAGTTTTTAACATTAACAACCTCCCTCGGGGACAGCTCTGGTACCTGGCATTGCCTCGTGAATTCAAATCTCATTTCTCCACGCTTCTGGGCGCCAGCTGGAGTTCTCTTTATCGCCAGACGACTTAGAGAAATGCAGCAACCCGTCCATGGTGCTAGTGCTGGTCTGACAGGATGCAAAAGCCAGGGCCTGGGAAACATTCTGCCTTTCCCCTCCCTCTACCGTTTTGTCCACACAGTTGGTAACTGGGGTGTGGGATGAGAATTGATACCTAGGCAGTCAGTTTCTCAGCCATGGGGAATACATGAGTTTCAAGCCGCACTAAAATACCTAATGGTTAGTTGGTTCACAGAACCATGCTTTGGGAACCTTTGGGGTCTGTTCTCCCTATCTCACCAGGTGACTTGCTCATCTAAGCAGAAGCTCACCCTCTGGTTTTGGGCTTTGAGGAAAAGGATTGTGTTGTTGTACTGAACCATATTCCCTGGGGTCCCATGTGACACCCTGGGAACTGGCCTTCCCAGGCCAGGCTGCTTCTAATTCATACCATCCGAAGACTCTGGGTCTGATGTGTGAGTGGGGAAGTTAGGGTCACATCTCTTCGTATGTCATCCTACACATCCATACCTGGCCGTGTGTGACAAGAGGGCACACAAATTATGCCTGTAACCCCACTTCAATGCATGTTTCTTTCCCCACATTTACCCACGGAGGCAGGACACTCTGGAAGCCTATATACCTCACCCAATGACACTGGCAGTAGGCAAGTCCCGGAAGTGGAAGCTCTTTCAAAGAGTGTTTTATGTAGGACAGGCCACCTTTATTTCAGACGGGGAAAGGGAAAATGGAGAGATATGGTACCCAGTAAGAATTCTAACACTGATGGGGTTTGTCCTTGCTGGGGAAAAAGTGACGGCACACAATCATTATAGTTAGTAATTGTGGTAAGATTTGGCTTAATTCTCACTAAAGTGTGAACCTCAGCCTTTTAGCTTTATCTGGAAGCTTGTTGGGGATTCAGATTCCTGGGTTCTCCATATTAAATTGTAGCCAGAGCCTACAGTGAGGTGCATGCCCATTAAAAATTGAGATCAATATAGGGGCACCAGATAGGGCTCTGATTTAATTTTTACACACACAGTTTGTTTTTAAATTGTGTACAGGTCCCACCCATAAGTCTGGGGATGTGTTTATTTATTCATTTCTTCAAAAATTCCAGCCTAGGAGCTACCGTGTTTTGTGTTTGTGTCTCTATAAAACGCATCCACTGATGCTTGGGAGGGGACTTGGCCATAAGGGCAGAACCTCTAGGAACGAGCCCAGAGGTGTTTGTCACCTTCTGCCACAGAAGAACCAGCCAAAAGGGGCATCTGCAAAACCAGAAACCAGCCTTCACTACACACTAGGTCTGCCAGCACCTGGTGTTGGGCTTCCCGGCTCTCAGAACTGTAGGAAGCAAGCTTCTCTTGTTCTTAGGCCGCACAGTTTGTATGTTTTCTGGTAGCATCCTAGAGAGACAAAGCCCAAGTTCACAGTAAGTTAATCCCAGCAGCTGGTTACATTCAGAGCCTTGTTTTCTTTCTCCCTCCTTCCCATTCTTGTGTGCCAATTGACTGATGAATACAGGCACCTTGTCTCTTCTTTCAGTCTACACTCCAGATTCAAGCAAGGATGCTGATTTCCTTAAAAAATCGCCAGTGGGCTGGACTGGAAGATGGCTCAGTGGTGAGGAGCACTGAGTGCTCATGAACAGGACCCGGGTTCGGTTCCCGGTGCCCACGGGTGACTCACAACCATCCACAGCTCCAGTCTGAGGACATCTGACACCTGACCTCCACAGCATTCATGTGAGAAACACAAACGCTTGCACGCACATAAAATTAAATACATATTAAAAAATACCACCAGTGGCTCCTGGTTCACAAAGTCTCAACTACTGTAGCTTTCATGTGCTCTGAGATCTGGTACTGATTTATTTTTTTAAACATATCCAATAGTTGATATTTGAACCACCTTGTTACTCATGGACCCCAGAGAACCGTGTGCCCTTTAAATGGGCTTCTTGGGGGGCAGTTTTCAACCAGAGAGTGTCTCTGCTTCCTCCAGCCTCCTGCCCCTCCCACCTTTAAACAAGACTGTGTGTGTGTGTGTGTGTGTGTGTGTGTTGGGGGGTTCAGTCCTGAGAGTTCGGCCTGATTACCTTATCCCAGCCACACCACAGAACACAGTTGGGACTAAGTTTCCATTTAATTAACATCTCACAAGGGGATTAAACTTCAAACAACAGAAACCCATTCTCTTAGTTCTAGAGGGCAGGAACGGGAAATCAGTCTCTGTTGACTGAAATCAAGAGGTCCTTGGGGCCACCCTCCACCCCCTGCCCTGTGTCTCCATTCCTCATCGTTCCAGCTCGTTCTGGCTGCCCTCTTTCCTCCGTGTGTGGATCCTTCCTTCCAACCTTCTGGCCACATCTTCAGTCTCTTTCTGTGTTATCCTTACCCCCACCTTGGAGGCGGTGGTGTTTGTGCCACCATGGTTGTGTCCTGTGTGCCCTCTGCTATGTCTTGGATCTGAAACGAGCCCCATGGTGGTTGGAAGCTGAACTGCTGACCTGTGAGATGTTAGGAGACAGGAATGAGAAAGGAAGTTAGACTTCTCTCTCTCTCTCTCTCTCTCTCTCTCTCTCTCTCTCTCTCTCTCTCTCGCCTCTCCCTCCCTCTCTCCATCTCCTCCCCCCCCCCCCCCGCCCCCAGTATAGAACAAACCTGAGGCCTTGCCCTTGCCTGGCAATTGTTCAATCACTAAGTAAATCCCCAGTCCTTTGTTACATACCCAGCCACACACACACTTCAAATCAGATACAGTGAGGCCTGCATCCTGTCTAAGTTAGAAGCAGCCAGGGTGAGGCGTCAGATCAATTGCCCCAAATACACAAAACTCAACTGTGCCTTACATACAGTGAAATCATTGAAGACCCAGGTAAGGCCTCAAGGACAAATGTCTTATTCCCCAAAGAATTGGTTCAAGCACAAACAGTCTAAAAACCGCAAACCTTGTCGAGCTTAACCTGGCTCCTGAGGTAAATGGAAGGTTCTCCTATTAAAGGCTACGGTGTCCCTGATACACATAAACTAGCACCTATGGAACCAGAGTGGCTCAGTGAATTTGGAGAACGGAACAGACATTCATACAGTTACGAGGTGGTCAGAATAAGGTTAAACAATGCTCAGAGACAGCAGAATAGGGCGACGCCCACCTCAAAATTCACAGCATTTCAAATCAATAACCCATAAATCCCAGTAAGGTCGTGGGTGTGCCCCTGTGGTAGAGCGCTCACAGAGTACACAGAAGGTCCAGGTGCAATCCCTGACATAAAAACAGGCCAATAGCTCGGCACAGACAAGGACGTTTAGATCCAGAACGTGCGATGCAGGCTGGGAACATGGAGCCAGAGAGCCACAGACTGAGCCACTCAACAGACCCTGCCCAGAAACAAGGGAAACCGGAAACCTCGTCAAGATGCCTGAATAACATCAAGGGACAAGGGTGAATGTATCAACACATGGTACAGAACCTTAACGGAGGGTTTGCACATCGCTGTCCTGGCCGCTCACAGTACCTAAGCGTCCTTGTCCTAACCACTCACAAAACTTATGGGCAGAAGCCCAGGAGCTGAGCAGATGACCTTGGTCTCTGCTTTCGTAACCATGTGAAATGGGGACGTGGCTTAATAAAACTACAGGTATTTCATCTTCACGAATGCGCCAGACTCTCTTTCCAGGTCCCCAAACCACCTGCTAAGCAATGTAGGTGGGGTTAAACTCTAGGGACACATTTCAAGTTTCTTTACAAGAAAGCTCCTTTCAAGCTTCTCCGTCTATTCCCTAGAGACAAAACATTTCCAAAGTTCGTGACTAATCTTATGTGCCCCCCATATTCTAAAACAATGTGTGTATGTCTCGGGTTTTGCTCACTCACTGACTGATGGTTGTTGGATCTTTTTAATTCAAATCTCAAGCTCCTGTACAAAGTAATGGGTACCATGGCAGTGTCTTTCACCTCCCATTAAAAAAAATCATTTGTTTGTTTGTTTTTATGATGTGCACAGGCACATTCCAAGAGAGAAGATGGCACACACGGGGACCCCACAGTGCAAGGGGAGAGGCCAGAGGACAGCTGGTTGTTTTTATTCACCCTGTGGGTCCTGGGGACGAAACTCAGGTCACTGGGCACAGCAGCAAACACTTTAATCCAATGAGACTTCCAGACTTTGTACTGGCCCACCTTCCTCCCTCCCTTCTTCTCTCCCTTTCTCCCTTCCTTCCTTCCTTCCTTCCTTCCTTCTTTCCTTTCTTCCAAGTAGATTTAAATGTATACACTGAGAAACAGGGAGCAATATCGAGATTGAAATAAAAAGAAATTCAGTGAGAACAGTTAATGTGTCTGTAGAACCACACAACACTTTCAATCGTGTTACTAACAGGAAGAGGAAGTGGGTCAAGGAAGAGGAAGTGGGTCAAGGAAGAGGAAGTGGGTCAAGGAAGAGGAAGTGGGTCAGGAAGTATTTCAACAGCCGTTCCCAATAGAGCAGAATGAAGGTCAGATGTTAATTCAATCAGCTATAACTCTTAGCTTTCAATACAGATTAGACAACACTGAGATTTAGTTACATTGTAATTTTCTCTGTTTTCATAGATCCTTTCTAACCTGCCATCATCTCTCTGTAAAATCCCCCCCCCTTTCCTTTGTTTTGGAGACAATCTCACTATGTAGCCCAGGCTTGACCAGGAATTTCCTATATAGACCAGACACACCTCAAACTCACAGAGACCCACCTGCCTCTGGCTCTCTGCCTCCTGAGTGTTGGAAACAGAAGCATCTGAGATCATACCCAGCCCTTCCTTACCTTTCTTCTCTCTCTCTTTAGACTTATTTATTTTATGTATATGAGTACATTGTTGCTGTCTTCAGACACACCGGAGGAGGGCTGCTTCTGTACCACAGATTATGGGAGCCACGGCTGTCAGCGCCCACATCTTTCCAGCGTTCGCTCTCTTTAATGAATCCACAGCATGGTGGCTCCTAGGCTTCGACATCTGTGGGGTTTGAACACAACCTTTCTTAAGGAAGTGTCTTCCTAGCTGCATTTCCCAGCGTGGGCATTTAAGCCTGCCATTACATAAGTAAGTAGTCATTTGTGTGGAAGAAATGAGCAGTTACGTATGTGCAGACAGATCTTAATAGGTGCCGTATGTTCCAGCCCCCTGGTCCAATTGGTTATTAACGCAACAGATGGGGTAATTCAGCGCTGGCATGCTCCTCAGATGCCACCCTCCTCCTTCCAGGCCCGCGTGCTTCTTGGCACCCTCCACGGCTTTGTCACTGCAAGCAGAATGCCACACAGGTCCTCAGTCCCAATGACAATTAAATTGCATTTCCTTAATGAGGGTGCTATTGGGGAGGCCCCACAGGCTTTCGCTGTCAAGGAGCCTCTCAAGTGAGAAAGGATGGGTTTCGAAATAGAGTCCCCTGTGAGAGGCAGGCTGTGTGGAAATCTGCAATGTACCTGAAGGTCAGACGGGGGGGGGGGGGGGGGGTGGGAGGCTTCCTGAGAGGTTGGCACACCTCATTCCCCCTCCTCAGGGCACTTTTCCTGACTGAGCCTGATGGGTTTTTCCTTTAGGGTTGGATCTGGGGTTACAGACAGGAGGCAGCGGGGGCGGGGGTGGGGGGGATGGGGTGGGGGGAGGGCGGAGACTTTGTAGATGCCCTGGATCTCTGGGATGTCACACTGCTTGCTTGCTTTATGCTAACAAGAAACTCAAAGAATATCTCTGTTTAAAACTAAATAAGGTATTGATCACGCCCGCACTTTTCTATTGTAGGTAAACGTTTTCCAAAGAAGTAGTAGGAAACGTTGAAGGAATGGCTAACGGAGTATTTAAAATCTCAATGTAGCCTGGTCTCGAATTTATGCTCGGTGATTGACATCTGTTGTTTGCCAAGATTTTTACTGTTTCATGATCCCCCAAACAACCTCCGAGGCAGAGTTTGTCTCCTTCTCTGTAAATGGGGAAACGTAGCTCTCTAAAGCAAACAGCTAGGAAGTGCCTTACTGACACTTCTTACCTGTCCTCACAAAGGGACGGTTTTCCACACTTCTCACTCTCGCCCCCTGGTGGACAGAAAGGGAACTGAAGTAAATGGCTTTGCTCGGCTAAGGTCACACAGCTAGGAGCCTTAGGTTAGATCTCAGTCCCCACAGGGTTCTCAGTCTTCAGATCTCATCGAGTATCAACAACAGAAAGCTTTCCTTTGCAGTGGTCAGCTGGCGCCCCTAGAAATCGCATCCCAGGCAAAGCTCCACGTTAGGCAGTCAGCTGGGCATTAGCCGATTTTAAAACCATCCAGGTTGCAGATGGAGGTGGTGTAGGTGGCTCATATTTATTCACAGCTGACAAACGTCGGAGTCGGATGACAGGCACAGAGGCACTTGGATATTCTTCTCCCCCAGACTTGCACACATTTGAAATATATTATACTTTATAAAACTTTGAAAAATAGGGTCTCGAGCAAAATACGTTGAGCAATATTTTTAACGTCTCATATGTGTGGTGGATCTGGGCTTCATAGAGCTTCCAACCAGGAAATTGAGATGCTAAGAAACTGGAACGCTACCCATAAACCATCTTACTGCTTATTGTTGGGATTTGGAGTCAGCTGAACATAAACTGAACCCCCATCTTGACCCTTCCTGATCCGGTGAACTGCTTTCATGCCCATGTTTATGATATCTTTCTATTTCCTGCAGGTCTGGAACATTCTTTGTCCCCACTCACATTCCTCATCCTCTAGCGTCCTGCGTGCTTTTGGCCACTGCCATGGGAGAGGACTTCCTTGGTTTTTATCGGAGAATGTACATCTGCCCTCCATGCTGAACTATCTGTCCATAGGTACTATCCCTCTTCCTGGGGACCAGTACCACAATGACACTCAGAAACCCTTTTCGGATTTGAACTGTTTCCAAATGTTTGAACGTTGCCATGGAGTCGGAATTAAACAATGACAGCTACTATCGTCTTGGTTACTTTTAATTATGACACTTATTTTTTTTTCTGTCAGGTGCACAGAGCTGTGTGGCTTACATGGCTTTAGTATGAATGTTCCTATGTAGACAGGGCAAAAAAATTGTTGGCAAAGTTCCAGCTTTAAAAAAAGGGGGCTTTTAAGCATTTTCTTTCTTTTCATTCTTTAAAATTTTTTTTCTTCTCCTTCTTTGAGTCAGTGTTTCTCTGTGTAGCCCTGGCTGTCCTGGAACTCACTGTGTAGACCAGGCTGGCCTTAAACTCATAGAGATTCCCCTGCTTCTGCCTCCCGATTACTGGGATTAAAAGCATGCACCTCCATGATTAGCAAGAAGGGACTATGGATAGCGGCCCAATATGAAGGTGTTTCCTCGGGGCGGACATCTGTCAAGGGCTCTTGGTGTTCTAGTGTATGGAGCCCAAAGCTGATCAACCCCCACCCTTCCTCCTTAAGGAGAAACTTACTTCCGGCTGTGCTTGTCACTAGGACTTGCCAGCCTTCCTGGCATCCTTGTGCCATGTCGTGCGGTTCTGCAGACACCGGCCACAGCAGAGCAGAGATAAAACCGGGAAATGGCAAGAGAAGGTGTTAGAGCAGAAAGCAACCTTGTTCAGCCTGGGAGTCTTGCGTGCAGCAGTTCACAGCAGAGGAACAAAAGGGGTTTGGAACAAGCGCAAATCTTCCATGTGGGGTCAGGGGTGCTCCAAAGCCCTGAGCATTGAGCCACAATGGTGACTTTCAGGATGCCACATCTGCCTGTCACCATCTAGATGCTTCCAAAGGGGAGTGGAACATTCACTATGCAGGCACAGAAACCTTGCGCAAAGAGGTGGGTGGGGCAAGAGGTGGGTGGGGCAAGAGAGGCTAAGTACTATATCTGCCATTTCAACTCCAGCCGTGACTCTTAGTTTACTAAGCCTAGCTCCCAGACACTGCAGTTGCCCTCGCTGAAAGGTGAGAGATAGCCTCTTCTGCTCCAGCAGCCAATTCTAAGTGGGGGCTTCATACATGCGGGTAGATAAAAGCCTTGGCTAGGATAGATTTGGCGCGGGGTCATTCAGGGCAGGTTATGTGACTATGGCTGACGGAATCAGCACATAGGGTTTCTGGGACAATTAATTTTTAAATCAGAAATTGCCTGTCAGGTTCATCCTCCTGTGTGATGTAGGGCTGCACACATGGCTGGACCAAAATCACCTTGCAGCTGACATCTATGTAGCTCAGTGGTTTGAGAAATGATGTGTCGGAGAAGCCAGCACAGCGCTTCCCGGGCAGCAAGTGCAGTGTGTGCCTTTAAATTGTGCACTGTGCACTGGGGTCTGCTCACTCCGATTTGCCCTCCGTGTGTTTATTTGCACGCATCAGTACTTTTTAATATTTATGCGACTTTGAATGTCTTTGGACAATGCTTGGTGCTGAGGACCGTTCCCCACGGCCTTCCCCGGGGCTGCCTGGTCCCAGGTGGCTGGCTCACAAAGGCCCTTGCTTTCAACAGATTTCAATTTTGATATGGCTTTTAAACTCTGCCTTCGGATTTTTATCTTTTTCCATTTTCTTTTTTTCCTTTTTTCCCCCCCAGGACAGCACACGGCTGATTCAACAAGGAGCTTTTTGTGCTCTGCCCAGGAAGCAAGCAAGGTTTGGTCGACCAACCGCGTGCCTTCATCTAGCAACCCCCCACCCCCCCAGCTAAGCTTCCATTCCCTTGCACCACACGATGCAACCACATGGTGAAGTTTTTCTCTTTTTTGAGGGAGTGGGAAGGAGGAGGGTCCCCTTTTTATTAGGTGTTTCCTCACCTCACCTGAGGTTCCTGGAGCCGAACACATAGGGCGGCACTCTCTTTAGAGACCCCCTTCATTCCTGATCTTGGCCCCTCCCCTTCTCAGGCTTCTTCCTTGCAGCTTTCACGGGGTGTATATGGGGGTCTTCTACCTCTGCCCCAGGCCTAGCCATCCTCAGCAGGAAGGGCTGCCAGGAGCCCAGAAGGCTTCTTTCTGATTCTAGGGCCCCAAGTGCCTTGGAATGTGATCTTCTGAGTTGAAGAGGTTGCCCGTCATCCTGGTAGGTTTGACATCATCATCAGTGTGGAAGAGACGGACTAGATACGGAGACTGGAGTGATGTGGCTACGAGCCAATGGGGCAGCAGGAAGAGGGGAAGGATGTGCTTAGAGACATGAAGGAGTGACACAGACCCCGCCAACACCTTGATTTCATTCTTGATACTCTCAGGTCTCCAGCCTCCTGAACAGCAAGACGATGAATTCGGGTTGTTGGAAGCTGTCATGGTTAGTGTTGGTTGTAAACTTGATAGGCTCTGGAATACCCAGACGACAGGCCTCTCTCTGGTCTTGTCTCTAGATTGGCTTAACTGCTGCGGGAAACCCTAACTACAGGCATCATTTAATAGGCTGGGGACCTAGACTAAAGAAAAAGGAGAAATTGAGCACCAGCATCCGTCTCTCTCTGCTTCCTGACTGCGGATGTCATGTGACCAGATGCCAGGTGACCAGCTGCCTCCCACACCTGCCCCCATGCCTCCCCACTGAGAGCACATGTCAGCCTCAAACGTTTGTCAAAAGGAACCCTTCCTCAAGTCTCCTTTGTCACAGCAATGGAAAAATACTTTTATTATCTTTGTGGTATTGATGCAGGAACAGAAGCCAGGAGACTTGTGGTCATTTGTGACAGTAGCCACAAGAGGCCGGGGTTCTGGCCTGGCTTGAGTTTCCTGGAGAACCAAATTGAGAGGCCACGATAAGGAACGGATTCTGTTCCTTTTGCTGTTCCTGACAGTGGGGTTCTGACAGCCGTGATGCTTGAGCCTTCTGAGGGGTGGAGAGGAGCTGTGTTTGGGCTTTGATCTGTTGGAAGTCAGTGAGGGTGTGGCCAAAAAGGTCAGCTGAGTTGCTGTCTGGTTTGGCATGGTCTTCCATGGCTTAGGCATGCTTACTTTTGACACTTATAAGTAGTCAAAACAGCTACTTTAGCCCAGTCAGTACTGCTGTGCTGTAATATGTGTGTGTCTAAAGATGTCCTCAGCCGCTGTCCTGAAGAAGGGTCTCAGAAGGACTGCAGAAGAACCACAGAGGCAATGCTTACCATCCGACAAAGACATTCTTCTCAGGTACAAAAGGAAAAAACTCGGGGGCTGGGGAGATGGCTCTGCAGTTAGGAATAGGCCCTGCCCTTATAGACCCACCTTGGGTACCCAGCATCTACCCTGGGGGCTCAGAATTGACTGGAACTCCTGCTCCAGAAACTCAGCATCTCTGGCGTCTGTGTGCCCTTGCACTCAGTTGTGCATACTGTATGATTAAAAATAACACACACACACACACACATTACTCCACAGGCAGTGAGGTGAGGGTTAGCTTCCCTAGGCAGACGGCCATACCCTCTGGCTATCTCCTTTACTGAGCCAAACATTCCCAGCTAGTTAAGGAGGTTGTTATAACAACCCTAACATTTATTGAGTGTCTGCTAAACACCCAGTACAAGGATTTCATAGAAGGTCTTATTTAATCTTCCTGATAAGCCCCAAGAGAAGAGAGACACATTGCTCTCATTTCACAGGTAGGTTAATAGGGACATACATATACTCAGCTGTTCTGCCCTTTTAATGCTTGTATTTTATTTTATTTTATGTGTATGTGCCTGTGTGTATGTATGTGTACCACATAGTGTGACCCCTCAGAGGTCAGGAAAGGTATCAGATCCCCTGGAGCTGGAGTCACAGAAGGTTGTGTGCTGTCGGTGGGTCCCGGGACTTGAATCCAGGTCCTCTGCAAGGGCGGTAACATCTTTTAACTGCTAAGCCTTCTCTCCAGCTCCAAATAGTGGCCTATCTTAAACTGACCCTTTAAATGAGGTCTAGGAAGCCATAGATTAGTGGTTCTCAACCCGAGGGTATTGACCCCCCCACAGGGGGTGTCGTATCAGATATCCCGCATATCGTGATTCACAACGGTGGCCAAATTACAGTTATAAAGAGGCAACAACATTTGGTAGAGGTCACCACAACACGAGGAGCCGTATTAAAGGGTCCCAGCATTAGGACAGTTCGGAATGACTGTCCCAGATCTGTCCAGCTGGTGCCTGACAAATACCAGACTCTCAGGTCCCAGTGTCCCATTCACAGAAGCCAGCTGGTCACTCTGCAGTAATTCGGGGTCGAGATCCTTCTTAAGAACCCACTATCCTGTCACCATGTAGTGAGCAGCAGGGACTCATGGCTGGCAGGACTGCAGGTGGTACAAGCAAGCCCCGGGAAGACAATTCTAATGTTTCTCATAGAACTAACCACACTCTCAGCACATCCTCTAGCAACGGAGCTGGTGCCCCATGGTATTTATCCAGGGAAGCCGAAAGCAAAACACACAGCTAGTTATTGCCGCTCCAGAAGCAACTTCATAACTAGGAAGAATGACCTTTGGGAGGCAAGTGGATGCGTGAGCGGAGTTCCATCCAGACTAACAGTATTCGGTGCCCAGTGCTAAAATGCAGGGAGCTACTGAGCTGTAGCAAGCCTCCTGAAACATTATAATATTGAGCACAAGTTTGCCCTGCCTCAAAGCGAGGCTCCAGCTTCTAAGGTTGCATGGATTCTCCAAACATTACCACCTGCTGGGAACCAGGGTTCAAGATACTGGGGATGGGGTTGGGGGTGGGACCAGGTGTGTTTTACATCCAAACCACAACAGTCCTAGACACATCCATGATGGTGTCCTGGGAAGGTAAGTGGGCAGCATATCCAAGAGTCAGGCCCTATCTGTCTAAGAACAAAAAGCCCAAGAGCATCATACCCTGGGTGTTGATCTTTGAGGCTCGGTTCCTCCATGTTCCAGCGAGGGCCCTGGCTCTTGAGGATTCGTACTACCCCCTTTCTAGAACTGACTGGAGATGGCTTAGAGGGGAAGGTTCTTGTTTCCATTCTCCCCGGGGGTTCACCATGGAGACATCTCAAGGCATGATTAGTGCGGCACATTAATGATACCTCGCAGTCACCAAACAGAGCCCCACACAGAAAGAGGATGTAATGACAAGCTATGGGAGGAGCTTTGGGGTAACGTAAGGGGAGGAGTCAGCAGTGGCAACGACGTGTGCGTAGCCCTTCCACCGAAGTCCAGGGAAGAGCATCCCTGGTAGAGGAACTGTAGGAAGAGCAGCAAATTCAGCGTTTGAGCTGGTTTGGTGCCCAAAGGCTCACACAGTGGAAACCTGGCTTCGGCAGGGCAAGTGGATGGTGCTGGAATCACCAAGAGGCAGAGCCCAGTGGGAGGTGGTCAGACCATAGTGGCGCCAGTAATAATATCATTGCTAGGATAATGTTATTGTACACTGTGCGAAGATTGTCTTTAGATGATTCAAATGCTGATTTCTGTGCCTGGAAGGGAGTTGAGTACAGGCTAGACCTTGGTATATGACTTCGTCGTATTTTATATAAACACTCCCTCGCTCATTTTTCCATCGCTTCATCAAGAAGCTGATGGCCGATAGCAAAGGCAGGAAGTAGAAGGTGGGACTTCCAGGAAAAGATTGGAACTCTGGGAGAGAGTCTGGTGTGAGAGGATTTATCCACCCGATGTGGAGGAGGAAGACTGGGTTAGGAAGGAGAGGTCACCGACAAACCAGAACTTAGACTAGAATAAACAGGTTAACAAGTTACGAGGCAGTCGGGAACAAGCCTAGCTAAAGGCGTAGGCATTCACAAATAAATATGAGTCTCTGTGTCGCTATTCAGAGTTGGGGCGGGCAAAGAAAGACCATAATGTTATACAGTTCGTCTTGAAGAATAGGTTCTTTTTCATAGGAGTGGGGACGGCAAAGTCAGTCCACAGGCTTTGCTTGCATTGGTAGCTTTCTTTCTGTTCCTCTGCCATGTTATGATCTAGCCAGATGGTAGCATCAAGGTTGCTAGGCTTTCAAGGTTGCTAGGCTTTCAAGGATTGGACCAGAACCATGAGCCAAGCAAATCTCCTTTGTTTGTCCTTTATCAGGCACTGTATGTTCTGCTGGAGCCCATACAACTCACCAAGACAACGTTCCAACAGCAAGTCTGCCGAAGTAGGGAAGCCCCACATGTCTGGAATCCACACTCCCAACCTGGAAGGATATTAGAGAAACGAGCAGGATCCAGACGTTAGTGAGGGTTTCCCTGTATTCCGTAGGTCCTGGGAAGGACACCAGTAGATGCCAAGTGTTGCTCAGTGGATCATCCTGAGGGTACGGAAGACAGGAGTGTGCTTGTGTCTGACGGATAAGGAAGTGTGGGCAAGAGCTGCGGCTTAGCGGCAGGTGGTGCCTGGTCGGTGGGAGGAGCCTTGCAGGGGGAGGTGCTAAACTATGACTGGCAGGGCGGTTGAGTGGGAACAAAGGAAGCCAGGGGCTAGAGCACAGGGGCTGTTGACAATAATGTCGTAAGGTCAGAATTAAACAGGAAAAAAAAAAAAAAAAAAAGCAGCAACGGGCAGGGGGAAAGACAAGAAGTAGATGTGACAAGAACCACACAACACCAGAAAAGGACTCTTTCATCACCTCGAGAATGTATACTCTTCACATGTTAATAGTTCCAAAACTGGAACTCCTTACAGTTTGTGTTTCTAGGAAGGCATACGCCCGCCCGTGCACTTGGCAGTGTTTCCTGTTCTTAGCGCTCCGCCAGAAACACGTTCAACCTCACCACGATGTGGTCCTGAAGAGGTGGGAGAGGTGTCTGGGGGGTGCACTGAGGCTCTAAGACACTTTGCAACTTGAGTCCGGCTTTTCTGTCTTCCTGGGTTTCTGAGCAGGGGCTTGTGACTGCTGAGGACTCTGTTCTGTTGGAGGTCTTCTGGGCTCCCTGATCAAACTCAGGAGCTTTGAAGTTAAAGCTGCACATGGGTAGAAGGCAGAGGACAGCAGCCTTTTGTGGATGGCTGGACTCTCTGGGGGGAATAAACTGAGGCCGGTTGGGAAGCAGCCATCAGTCAGGAAGGGGACTGTGGAACAGCGCTAGTTTCTGTTGCAAAGGAAGGAAAGCGACCATGGAGAACAGAAATGGAGAGTCTGGAGTTTGTTCCTGGGGTTCATCTCCAGTTCAGGGCCCTGTTTCCGGGGCAGAGTGAGTCTCTAGAGGGTCAGAACTACAGCTGGACTCAGCAAGAGAGCTTCAGGAAGTTACATTTGGTCACCGATAATTTAAATCTCAAAATCTCTGAAAGAGGAGGGCAGGGTGGAGACAGGGAGGAGCCCCTTTAAAGTCAGAGGCTTTAGCAGAAAGTCCTCTTTCCTTCAGGGGCAAGAAACCTTAGAAACCTCCCCTGGGCTGGCAGCTAAGGGCTCTAGAGGCAAAAGTCTCTCCCTGCAAATGCTAGGCAGTGAGCATCATTGGGCTGCCCAGTATCTTTAAATAGGGGGAGAAGATTTGAAGCTACAACCAACTTCACATGAATAGTGTATAGATTTCCCTTGAAAGAATATAGGTGACTTAAAAATTCCAGTTAATAGGGGCTGGAGAGATGACTCAGTAGTGGTTAAGAGCACTGGCTGCTCTTCTAGAGGTCCCTGAGTTCAATTCCCAGCAGCCACATGGTGGTTCACAACCCTCTGTAATGGGATCTGATGCCCTCTTCTGGTGTGCAAGTGTACATGCAGGCAGAACTCTATACATAATAAATAACTCTTAAAAAAAAAATCCAGTTAACGTGGCAAGAGTCAACCCAGAAACACAGGGATGTAAAAAAGCAATACGGTGTGGCTTCTCCAAATATGAAGGGCTCTGTAGCAATATGCTCCAGCGAGAATGATTTAGAAAAACTCCCAAAGAATTCAAAGAGACCGTTCATGTGAGAGGGCTCGACAACATCCAAGAGGACAGGAAGGATGCGCTTTTGCCCGCGGAAGTCAGAGGTTCCTGAAGCTATTGTCACAGACTGTTATCAGACACCAAACATGGGTGGTGAGAATCGAACCCTGATCCTCTGTGAAGGTAGCATGGGCTCGTTAAGAGTTAATTAATTAAGCAGTTAATGCTGAGGCATCTGTCCATTTCCCACAATAAAGTTCTGAAAGTGAAAGGTTCAGTCAATACAGTAAAAATGTCCAGTAGAAAAAGTCTCATCAATAGGACTGATCAAGTGAACGAGGGTCAGGGCTGGAAGACAAGGAAGATGTCCTAGTTTGTTTTATTATTATTATTTGTTATTACTATTATTTTGATTTAGTTTTTTTTTTTTTTTTTTTTTGTTTGTTTTGACTAAGTGTGTCTCTCTTTATCCCTGGCTATCCTGAAACTCACTATCTAGACCAGGGTGGCCTACAACTCCCAGAGATCCACTATGTAGACCAGGGTGGCCTACAACTCCCAGAGATCCACTATATGGACCAGGGTGGCCTACAACTCCCAGAGATCCACTATATAGACCAGGGTGGCCTACAACTCCCAGAGATCCACCTGCCTGGTTCAACTGCAGAGGATGGAGAAGTGTGGGCCGTGCACCTGGAAGGGCTGAAGGGCCGATGGCAATGAGCACTAGTAGCCACACCCAGGCCTGGGGCTGTTGCTCAGCCAGAAGGCACAGATAGATGGGGTTTCAGCAAATCATCTGGGCTGTCATACAGCTTGCTCCACGCACTCACCTCCCCATTCTGCGTCCCTCTCAGGGCCTGCTGGTTTGACTCTAAGCCTGTCAGTCAGAGACCCAGGAGAGAAAGACAGTTTCCCTTTATCTGCAGATGCCATGCTTCTCATTCTTAAGCCCCGCCTCCCCATGGGAAAAAGGACACAAAGCTATTATTATCTGAAGAACTAAAAAAAAAAAAAAAAAAAAAAAAAAAAAAAAAAAAAAATCAGCCTTAAGACTCTAAATGTTCAGCATTGTTCAAGTCCCATCTCAACAAGGTAGACGCAGGAGGGGAAAATAAAAAAAAAAGATAAATTCTTGCTTTGTGTAGAAAGTTCAAAACATGGTAATTCACAAAAGAGGTCTAGGAAAATACTCCACATCGGGACACAAGACAGAAGTTCAGCTCTTGTCTGTCACTGTACAGTACCCAGGGGTGACTCCAGCTCTTGAATTCTGTTTCCCCTAGGAAGGCCTCCCCTCATCCAGTCTTCCCTTCTATGTTTTCAGTAACCCTCGGCCAACTGTGGACCTAAAGTTCTAGAGTTTACCTTGGCTGTGGCACAGAGAACAAATCTATTAACTTTCACTACAGTACATTGTTATAATTTATTAGAAACTTTTAATCTCTGAAAGTATCTAGTTTAGACATCAAACTTTATTACAGGTACGTACACAGGGCAACAGCTATGCGGGCTTTTGTAACACGTGCTTTTGCATCATCCTGACAAGATGGTACTGTGAGGTGATCATATTGCTCGTAGAGATTCTAATCTTTTTAGTTGTCATTTTAGCTCAGTGTTTTGCCTGCATGTGGACCACACGCATGCAGCTCCTGAGGTGGCCAGAAGAGGGCGTTGGAATACCCTGGAACTGGAGTTACAGATGTCTGTGAGCTTCCCTGTGGGAGTTAGGAAACGAACCTGGGTTCTCCAGAATGGCAGCCAGATCTCTTAACCGCTGAGCCATTTCTCCAGCCTCATCCTGTGGGACTATAAAGATTAGAAACAATATTTGCGCCTCCCTGGGACCTATGCTCACTCCTTGGGGCTGCCCCTGTCCACTCATTCCTGCTTATTTTGGTCCTAATCACATAAGTTCCCCAACAGCTAAGGGGGAAAAAAAAGCAAATAGCCACGTGGGCTGGTCTGTGTCCCCATGTACAGAGGCTAACCCCCACATTGCTCTTGGAGTTCCCTTCCTTTCCTGCGCCTTCCATTCCAGCCATTGTTAGAATAACCATTGCCTAGTAAAGTGCCCAACCAAACTGTATGTCACCATTCAGGAGGCGAAGGAGACAGAAATGTGTGAAAACCTCAGTCATGCTGGATCTGGGGCTCTGCCTCTGGGGCTTGACCTTTGAAGAAGATTCCATGTCCATTATGGCTGGCACAAAGCCCCCAGACCTGTTTCTTAAGCTAGAAAGACTGCTGTAACTGTGCTTGTGAAGGGCCAGAGGCTTGGGAGAGTATGCTTAATAACAGCTGGAGGACCATTCTCTCTCACCCTTGTATTTTTGTGTCACCTGGTCCCCACTCACCCAGACAGCTGGGATGAGTGTCCTGTGCCTCCAAGAAGGAATGCTAATTGAGTCCTCTCAGCAGATAAAAAAATGCATGTAAAGTCCCAGGGAATGTAATCTATTTGGGAATATATACATAAATGAACTAGTCCTTGCCAAGAAAAGACACAGAGAGAAAACACACACACACACACACACACACACAGAGAGAGAGAGAGAGAGAGAGAGAGAGAAGAACAAGACGAAGAAGAAGGAGGAGGAGGAGGAGGGAATGGGGGAGGTAGAGAAAGGAAGAAGAAACAGGAAAAAAAAAAAAAAAAAAGAAAGAACTGGATGCTGACACCTGCAATTTCATCATGCTCCCATAAGCGTATGGGAGACAGAGGCAGGAGACTTTTCAGAAGGTGGTGGGGGGTCAGTGAGCCTCATCCCAGATGCTCATGGACTACCTTGCCTGGTTAATAGGGCAGTGAAGAGACGCCATCTCAAACAAAGTAGAAAGGCAAGGACCAACGCCCAAAGGTTGGAATCTCCACACCCGTACACACCCATAGTGAGAGAGGAAGGGAAAGAAAGGGGGTGGTGGTGGGGAGGAACATGGGGAGGGAGGAAAAGGGAGATAGAGGAGGAGGGGAAGAGGGGGAGAGGGAGGAGGAGAGGGGGAGAGAGAGAGAGAGAGAGAGAGAGAGAAAGAGAGAGAAGGAGGAGGAGGAGGAGGTGGAGGAGAAGAAGAAGAAGAAGAAGAAGAAGAAGAAGAAGAAGAAGAAGAAGAAGAAGAAGAAGTGGAGGAGGAGGAGGAGGAGAAGAAGAAACCAAAGGAAGCAATTACCAAATAACCTAGGGATTCTCTTTCTGAGTACCTAGACCTATAGCAAAGATTGGAGGCAGGGGCTGAAATGGATATTTAGATATCTGAGTTTTTAGCCATTCTATTTGCAACACTAAAAAGGAGAAGCAAACGAAATATCAACCAGTCCATCAATGCAGATATGAATTGTGTCCTATAGATACTATATTATCCAATTCAAAAAGGGGGATGAAATTCTGAAATGAGGTGCAACTCAGATAAACTCTTGGGACTTATGTTAAGTGTGTGTGTGTGAGCATGCATGTCAAATAAAGAACAAATGATCTCTGATCTTGCTTGCTTGAGGTACCTGGAGCAGTTGAAATGAGGCAGAAGGTAGATATTTTGTGACTAGAGAGGTTGGGGTAGAGAGAAGAGATTTCTTAATGGGTGTTGGCTTTGGGAATATGAAGTTTCAGCAGATGCGTGTTGGTGATAGTCTCCGGGCAATGTGAATGGATGCTTCTGTCTACGCAGCCACACTCAGGAGGCCATTCACAACTGGCTTTGAAGCTGGATATTTTGCTGGAAGGTTATAGCGTACCACAACTAAGAGTTCCTTTTCTCTGCTTCTGCTCTTCTTTTCTCCCTCTTCCATTTTCTCAGACAAGATCTTTCTATGTTGCTCTGGCTGACCTTAAACTTGCACCCCTCCCCACCCCCCACCTCAGCCTCCCAGGTGCTGGAATTAAATGTGTACCCCACCATACCCAGTTAGAAAACAAATGTCTAAGCTTTTCATGGAGATACACAGGCTGGAATCCTAGGGTGTCCACGTGGATTTGATTGGACATTGCCCTTGTTCCCAGAGGGGAGGAAGCAGCCCATCCCAATTCAGAGGCTTGGTCCAGGTTGTGCTCCTATCCTGTGTCCCCTGTCCCCCTGTCCTGTGTCCTCTGCACTATGACGCAGCCCCCAGGCAGCAGACCTGTTGTCTCTTATTCAGGGGCTCTTCCCCTGTTCGGCTTCTTAGGTCCCTGGCTGCTGGTCAGTTGAGGATGGCTCTCAGACTAAGCCAGAAATGGAGCCTTCAGGTTCCTCTCTCCAATCAGTCTTTTCCTGCCCGAGAGGATGTGCTTGAACTTGTTACTCTGCTGGGCACCAGAGAAAGGCAGTCAGAGTGCAGGGATCCTCTGGCTTGGCTATCATTTGTCCTGATGAATGTCAGATCCAAAGCCCATTGTCAATGTGGCAGTGTTAATAGGTGGCAAGTAGAACCTAGTGTGGGGTTAGATGACAGGCCAATATCTATGGGAAGAATTTATGTGAGTCTTACGGATTGAGTTATTCCCAATGAGAAGTGGTCTTTAAGTCCCCTCCATGGTTTCTAGCTTCTGAGAGAGCTTGTTTTCCTTCAAGAGTTCCCTCCATGATGCTATCCAACCCGGTGTGAAATAACCAGGGGGGGGGGGTAACACTCATTGGAGGCTCAGTTGGGGGGTGGAGGGGGAGAGAATCTTTATCGCAGACTTTCAGCCCCTAAATCTGAGTTAAGCAGGCTCCTTTTCTGTGTAAACATTCAGCTTCAGGTATTTGGTGCAGCAGCAGCAGCAGCAACGACAACAAAAGAAACACATAATTGCTCTCTACTGAGCTTGCTTGGCTTCTACGCACACTGTGACCTTGGTCCCCACAGATTTGTGAGATAGATGCTATCATTATGGCCACATAGCAAAGGAAGACTTGTAATTATGAAGCAAGTTACCTGAAGCCTGGTAGTTGCCCCTGGGCAGATGAATACTATATTGGGTCAGAATGACTTTATGCCCAGTGTAGTGGTTTGAATGAGACTGGCCCCAGAGGCTTATATATCTGAATGTTTGGCTTCCAGTGTTTGGAACTGTCTGGGAAGGATTTGGAGGTGTGGCCTTATTAGGGAAAGCATGTAACTAGGGGTGGGCTTTGAGGTTTCAAGACTCACATCATTCCCGTTGTGTGTATCCACCTCTCTCTGCCTTGAGTTTGTGGGCTAACATTCAAGCTGTTCCTTCAGTCTTCCATCATGGACCCTAACCCCCTGTAACTGTGAGCCAAATTAAATGCTTTCTCTCATAAGTTCTCATGGTCATGATGTTTTGTCTCAGCGCTAGAAGAGTAACTAAGACACCTGGCACTGTGGCACTCTCAGAAGGTGTTTGGAATCTGTTTGTTGAAATGACCTCAGCACTTTGGCCATGCAGCATTTGAGCGAAAGGTGGCTGATTTCTAACCCTTCACCATACAGTGGGCATTAGCAGCAGTCCTAGTGTCTTAGTCAGGATTTCTATTTCTGCACAAGCATCATGACCGAGAAGCAAGTTGGGTTTATTCAGCTTACACTTCCACATTGCTGCTCATCACCAGAGGAAGTCAGGACTGGAACCCAAGCAGGTCAGGAAGCATGAGCTGATGCAGAGGCTATGGAGGGATGTTACTTACTGGCTTGCTCCACTGGCTTGCTCAGCCTTCTTTCTTATAAAACCCAGGTCTACCAGCCCAGGGATGGCTCCACCCATAATAGGCTGGGCCCTCCCCCCTTGATCACTAGTTGAGAAAATGCCTTACAGCTGGATCTCATGGAGGCATTTCCTCAACTGAGGCTCCTTTCTTTGTGATTAACTCTAGCTTGTGTCAAGTTGACACAAAACCAGCCAGTACACCAGGCAAGTACAACAGCTACTGGCAAATAATTAACACTTAAGACAGAGCAGCTTAACGGAACGACAGCTCCGTTTGCAGGTGTCCACCTCCCAATTGCTTTCCGGGGGGGAAATGTCTTTACAGAGAAGTGAACGCACTAGAGAAGGTAATGGGCTCATTTGTCGGCATCGTTTGCAGGGAATGAACTCATTTATCTGGTTGTCTTTTTCAAAGCACATCACAAAGTACCAGAATCGACGTATCGTTAGATATTGTGGTACTGACACCTCTTCTCACTGAACAGTTGAGAAAACTGAGGTCCAGAGGAGTTCGGGGTCCTCCATCGAATGACAGATCTAGAATACCCACTATGCTCTATGGCCTTGGCCTTGGGTGCATGAAACTCTGGCAAATATATCCAGATGGC
Organism: Micromys minutus; assembly: GCF_963924665.1. NCBI lineage: Eukaryota > Metazoa > Chordata > Mammalia > Rodentia > Muridae > Micromys > Micromys minutus. Next base: position 13,933,010 of record NC_137966.1, on the reverse strand, counting down.
TAGAACCCAGGACTTCTGGGTGCACCAGGGAGCCAGTGGGTGCCATTTCTGTGCCCTGAAGCCCTCAACTGCAGGTCTGTGGCAATTAGGGTAATAACCCCATTTTACAGATGAGGAAATGGTTGTCTAAAAGTCCCTTGTTCAGGACCCCAGCTATTCTGGGGGTGCACCAGCCAGTTCTGGCTGCAGTAATGAAGCTAAACTGCCAAAGTGGCTGAAAACAACAGAAACGTCTCGTCCTATGGTCCCTGAGACCAGACGTCCAAAATCAAGATAGCAGTAGGGTGGCTCCTACTAAAAATTTCTAGGCTTGTCAATTATCCTCCTCCTCTCCATGCACACATGGTCTCTTTATGCATGGCTCTGTGTGCAAAGCTGCCCTTACACATGGACATGTGTGTTGGGTTAGAGTTTATTTCTCTTTGCTCTGAGGTGCTATGGGTAGGACTCCACCTTACAAATTGAGAGGGATCTGAGACTAGAAACTAGTTGTGTGAAGCTCACAAACCCAGGTCCTTCCTTCCCCTCTCCTCCTTTCCCCACTGTGGCTAATCTGTTCCCCAGTAGCTCTCAGTTGAGGAGTCAGGAATGCTTTCTGGTTATTCTTACAAGAAGGCAGGCTACCCGACCCTCCATAGTGGGACAGTCCACCACAGATACAGTGGTTCCAAAAGCTGTCTCCCACAAAAAGCCAACTACGGAGAAAGGGACTGAAACAGGTAGAGGCAGCCAACACACCTGGGTAAGGCCCAAAGATCCTTGGAGAGGCTGTTCGTCACCCACCAAACTGACTAAAGGCATCGCTGATGCTGTGGGAACCAGGCACCCCACACTGTAATTGGTGGGAGCATAAATAGGTTGAGGGTGACTCCCTGTCTGAGTCACAAGTGCCACTCCACACGGGTGCAGGAGCCACACTTCTGCTCCCACATTTGTACATTGTCACGAGAGCCTTGCTACAGCCTAACCGCTGACATTTGATTGCCACCATTATAGTCCTGACGGGGAAGCGGGTGGGGGGGCGGTAACTATAAGAGGTGGCTGGGCCACCCAGGGCACTGCTCTCAGTTGTCATTGTGTGAGTAGAGCTCTTGTTCTTCAGAATATGAACGCCCTAGCCAGATATCAGCACCACGCCCTTGAGCCTCCAGAACCCAGGGCTGAGTAAACTGGGATGTGTTTATAAAAAGATAAAAAGATAAAGAAAAGATACATCCCGGGGTTCTGCGTCAATGTTAGGAAAAAGATAAAGAGTGGCAGGTGGGGTGGGGGGATATGTTCTATGGAGGTGTGGTAAGGTATGGGGGCAACGGGGATGCCTCTGGCGGACCCATGTTGAGGCATCTCTTCTTCCTGAAGGACCAGCCACACAACGGTATAGTATAAAATAGAGTTTATTCAGGGCATGGGGAGGGGAGTTAAGAGGGTCGTAGGGGCAGAGAGAGAGAGGAGTAGAGAAGTAGAGGCAGGCCATGAGCACTTGGAGAGAGAGGGGAAGAAGGAAATGGGGGGAGAAAGCAAGAGCGAGAGAGCAGCAAGAGAGAGAGAGGGGAGGGGGCAAGAAGCCCAATTTTTAGTGCTGTTGCCAGGTAACTGTGGGTTGTGGTTTACAGAATCCCAACAAACTACTGTGCACAGGACCGCGGTTCGCTGGGCTACAGCACCAGGAGATGAACTAAGAAAGGGGATACAAGGTTCTATGTAGCATCGTCAGACTCGGGCTGGGGCAGAGTGATGGAGTCCACGCCCAGCGTGGGAGGGGCCTGGGCCAAACCTCCAGCACGAGGGGGTGGGTGGGGAGAATGGGAGTGGGGAAAGGGGAGTGGCGAGAAGAAAGAAAATGAGGGAAAATGGAAAGAGAAAAGAAAGAATAGGAGGAGGGAAGGAATAAGGAAGAAGAAAGAAGAGAGGGAGGGAGATAAGACTTAAAACAATCTAAGTTCCTACTAATAGGATACATTCTTCGCATAAATTGTGCTAAGAGTCCTACATTTTAAATACACATCTTTAGAGAACAAGAACATTATTCATGAGCCTTTATACCAAAAACGATGGAACCAAAAACACAGGCAAAACAGTGCAAACCAGTCTCACCTGTGTAGAACCCGGATGTGCAATCACATGTTTGTGAGCAGAGCCAAACTGGATGAGCAGGAAGCGGATAGGGGAGGAAAGGAAACACAAGCTTCGAGTCCTTTTACCGTACGAACGGCCCATTCGAAAGATCACAATTACAAGGACCATTTTTACCAGCAGGCTCACTGGGTAGTATGCCTCCAAGCGAAGGTTGAGTCTTCTAACACTTTCACAAATAAATTCAGCTAATTCTTATTCTCATTAAGACTTCACATTAAACCGAGGCCTGCAAAGGAGGAGGGGGAGGGAGATCACAGAGCAGCTGCAGAGCACACATGTCCCTGTTCCCTCCCTGGGCTCCGTGCCCATCAGAGCTTAGCTGCCCCCCCCACCCCCACCCCGGCGCCGTTGTGAAGGACGGTTGAATCAAAGACAGAAGATGGAGAAGCAGAAAAGCAAGACTTGCTACTAATGGTGCCCCTCTCCTGTCCACCAGGAAGGGCAAGATTCATCTCTGGAGAAGATGGACCATCCTCAGTGTTAGCATTTTGTCTAAGCTCCGCCCCCAGTTACCTGGCAACAGCTCCTGCCTTCTGGCTCCTGATGTACCCCCGTCTCTCCCCATTCCCTTTCCCCCTTTTTCCACATGCTCATGCCCGGCCTCTATTTCTACATCTCTACTACTATTCCCCACCCCCTCCACCTCCGAGCCTTTCTCTGTCTCTATTACCCTCTTAACTCCCCTCCCCACGCCCTGACTAAACTCTATACTATACTGTTGTGTGGCTGGTCCCTCAATAGGAAGAGATGGGTCTGCTGAGACACCCCTTCCCCCACACCTTACCACACATTCACCCACAACATACTCTTTATCTTTTTAACAAACACAATGCTCAGTGTGGACAGTGGTGGAGGACTTAATTACATAATTCCTTCCAGTACTTTCTGACTGGTCATCTTAAAGCCCTTTAAGACGGCTCACACAAGGCTTGGTTTGCATAGGCCTTCAGTCTCAGGTATTTGAAGAGGCTGAGGGAGTAAGGGCAGCTCAGGCTCCAGAGCCAGTTCAAGGCCAGCCACGGGAACGTAGTGAGACCTTGTCTCCAACAGAAAAGTGTAAAGAGGGCTGGGATGGTGGGGCTGGGTGGTGGTGAGAGGTGGTGGTGGGTAATGGGGGGGATGGTAATGGTGGTGGTAGGTCACGGTGTGGTGGTGGGGGTGTGGTGGTGGGTTGGTAGGGAGGTGGTGGAGATGGTAGAGGTGGTGATGTTGGTTGCTCAGCCAATATGGTGCACATGAGGACCTGGGCACAAGTCTTAGAACCCATACACAGAATCCTGTAGAATAGCACATACTTGGGACCCCCCAGCACTGAGGTGAGAACAAGAAGATACCTGGGTTTGCCCATCTAGCTTATGAGCCCCAGTCCAGGAGGAGAGTCTGTCTCAAAAATCAGTGCGAGCAGTGTCCAAGAAGGAGCCAAACCAAGAGACTGTTCTATCCCATGTACACATAAACATCACCTAGTAACCTTGGCCACACCATTTTTTGAAGTCTCTCCATTTTGATTAAATGATGGCAGTTTTTGCCACAGAAGTCGGCACTGCACGCTTGGTCTCCCGGATTCCTGCCCCGCCCCTGCATCCCTCCGACGACAGCTGGTCTGGAGGGATACTTATCCCTCACCGGATGTTTGCTTACTTGCTGCTCACTGTTCTTTGGTTACTCCTGCCAATGGCCAATCTGTAACTGGAAAGGACTAATTACAACCTCCTTCCCCGCCTCTCCACCTTCTGCCTTATAATTACTTTAGCAGACTTCAGGCCTTGACTCTTACAGCGATGTGCTCCGTTTTCTCCCGGATAAAAGCCTGCATCATTTTTAAGTCACTGGTTTTCTTTTCTGTCTCTCATCACAGATAAACATGCACCAAACAAACAATCAAACAAGAAAAATCTCAAGGCTTACCCCCGGGACCCCACTTCCTCTAGCGAGTTTCTGCCTCCTAAAGGTTCTGCATCTTATCCGAACAACACCACCTTCTGGGAACCAAGTGTTCAAACCCATGAGCCTGTGAGGAACATTTCACACTCCAACCGCATGTGCCCAGGCTCAGGCCCAGGCTTCTTTGCCGTCAGAACCCATAGCGACGTTCAGTATTTCTATCCGTCTGTAGCAAACAGACTGTGGTTGGCTGGTTCTATGTCAACTTGACACAAGTCATCAGAGAGAAGAGAGACTCAGCCTCCTTAAGATTGGGCTCTAGGCAGACGTGTAGAATTTTTTTTTTTTTTTAATTTTAGTGATTGTTGGGGGAGGGCCCAGCCCATTGTGGGTGGGGCCATCCCTGGACTGGTGGTCCTGGGTTCTATAAGAAAGCAGGCTGAGCAAGTTATGGGGAGCAAGCCAGTGAGCAGCACTCCTCCATGGCCTCTGCATCAGCTCCTGCCTCCGGGTTCCTGCCCTGATTGAGTTGCTGCCCTCACTGCTTTTAATGATGAACTGCGAGATGGAACAGTGAGTGAAATAAACCCTCCCCTCCCCTAGTTGCCTTTGGTCATGATATTTCATCACAGTAGTGGTAACCCTAACTAAGACAGAGTGTCTCCCTGTAAGGTTGGCATGACCAAGAGACCTTGTCTTTTAAAATATACTTAATTTCTTTATCTCTTTCAATGTCTGTCTGACTGTTTGTCTATCTGTCCGTCCATCCATCCGTCTGTCTTTCTCTCTGTGTAGATATGTCAATACCACACCACATGTGTGGATGTTGGAGGACAACCCTTGGATGCCAGTTCTCTCCTTCCCCTGCAGGTCTGATGCTTACTTCTGAGATACTAGAGTAGCTACAGTGAATGACCCAATGCCTCTCATCTTCTCTTTCAACCGACACACTGGTTTCTGCTATTGGTGAGGGTTCCCACATACTTTTTTTTTTTAACTTGGCCCATTGGGTTTTTAACTTTCTTTAGTTCTAGCTGCCTCGGATAACTTTCCGCGCACGTTTGCTCCTCAGTGGTGTCTGTCGTTGGTGGTGAAACATTTTCTTTGGAGGCAGCAGAAAAGACAGATTCTGTTTCCTAAATCCAGTGTCTTAGCCTTGTTAGGTCTTGTCTTTTTGTTGATTCTGTGGTATTTTTCTGAGTCTCCTTTTGATTATTTGTCTTGGCATACAGTATTTTTGTTTTTCTGTGAACTCTTGGATGTGTTCCTACTTCTCTTCAGAACAAGTATCCTCTGTAGATCTGCTTTAGAGGCTAGACATTCCTTTGATCTGTTTTTTATGAGAAGTTCTCATTTCTGTTTAATTTTAATGGTTTTGCTGGGTGTAATATTCTGGGCTGGTTGTTGTGGTCTTTCAGAACTTGGAAAACACTTTTCCAAACTCTCGGCTTTAAATTTTCTGTTGAATAATTACCTGTTCTGGTGAGTCTGCCTTTATAAATTTGCAGCTCTCTTTATCCTATGTTTTTTTTTTTAAACTGTAATATGAGAGAGGGGGTTTCTTTTCTGGTTCTGTCTATTTGGTGTTCTGTAAGCCTTTTACCTGAATGATGCATCTCTTTCTTTAGGTGTGGAACATTTTCTTCTATGATTCTGTTGGAACTTTTCCCTATGCCTTTGGCATGGTGTTCTTCTGTACCAATGCATGAAAGTGAAGAGTCTTCCATGTACTGTTCACATCGACCTTTATTAACTGGCCCAGTGCCTCTCACCTGGTCTGAGCTGATACTGATTCCCGCTACTGGTGAGGATTTCCACCTACGTTTTTATTTGGCTCATTGAGTTTCACGTCAGCTGATTCATCTCCAATAATTCTGTCTTCTTTCCGAATTCTGTTTTCCTATCTCGTGTTAACGTCTTGTTTCTCTCAGCTCTTTGCTTTTGAAATATATCTCTTTTCTTGAAATATATCTGCATCTTCCTTGAGTTGTTTGAGCACAGTTATAGATCTTGAAAAAGATTCTTTAAAAGTTTTTAATGTATATACATTTTAATTTTGCTGTGAATGGGTGTTTTGCTTGTATGCATGTCTGGTGCTTGAGGAGGTTGGGTAGGGAGGGTATCAGATCCCTTGAGACTGGGGTTATAGGTGGCTGTGAACCACTGTCACATTTGGGTCCTAGAAATCAAACCTCCCTGGACTTCTAGAAGAGCAGCCAGTGCTCTTAAGCAATGAGTCACCTCTTGGGCCTAAACTTCTCTTTGAATTCTTTGTCATCCTTTCCAGGTTGTTTTTGGTACAGGCTATTTTTATGGGATTAGTAATTTGTGGAGGAGACATGCTGGCTTGGCCTGTGATGATGTTTTGAATCTGTACTGGGACTTGTGCACATCTGGAGAAGTTTGTTGGTTGAACCTTCCTTCCTTCTTTTCTTCCTTCCTTTCTTCCTTCCTCCCTCCCTCCCCCCTTTCCTGCCTCCCTCCCTCCTTCCCTCCCTCTCCCTCCCTGCCTTCCTTCCTTCTTTCCCTCCCTCCCTCCCTCCCTCCCTGCCTTCTTTCCTTCCTTCCTTCCTTCTATCTATCTTTCCTTCTTTTTTGCCTTTTTCTTTCAGTGGAAGACTTCACATACTCAAGAGAGGAGTTCATAGGGCTGAGAGTTGGTTTGTCTCTGCAGCTGGTGCAGGGTGTTCCTGGTGGCACAGGTGGCTCTAAACAGGGGAAGCCACAGTCCCCTATTTCGTGCAAGAGGCCATCAGGGCTGGGTTTCTGGAACCACTTTCTGAATCTCAGTGGGCCTTTCTCATAGATTGGCTATTTCAACGTAGGGGTCAGAAGATGACTGTCCTATAACTTCAACATTTACTCCAAAGCTACCGACAAAATGCCATTACCATTGTCACAGTATCAAGAGGTGGGGCCTTGATGTGACTGACCTATGAGAGTTCTGCTTTCATGGGTAGGTTAAGGCTAGGTGGGTTTCCTTTCATGGCAATATTGTCCCACTAAGAGGACAGATTCTCGCTGTTTTCCCCTCTTCTGTTCTCACTTTGGTGACGATATATCATCACCAGACACCAATTTCCCGAGCTTCTCTACCTTTGCAGCCTTCAGAACTATGGCTCTGTCAGTGTCTGCCCATTATGAACTTTCCTTCTCAGGTGTTCTGTGAGAGCATCAAGAGCATCCTCAGGCAGATGACAGAAGCAACTGGGGGAGCTGGGATGGCAGGCCCCCCCCAGCTGTCAGGAAACAGGGCTAAGCAGAATTCTGATGCCCTTGAGTGAGGAGGCAGATTCTTACCATCCAAATAGCCATATGATTTGTCTTAATTAGTGATCGGGGCTGAGAGCCTCATTTGAACGCTAGGAAGAGACAATATGAGAATAATACTAGGAATGTCAAGTGTCCTCAAGGCGAAAGACACTGGGTGCCGGAGAAGGTGTCTCTACGTAAGGATCACCCGGTGAGGGCAAAGAATGTGTGCAGTGCGTGTGTTGGGTCTCAATGACCAGTCACTGTGGTAGTGTTGCTCTTCTGTCCCCCCCCCCCCATGATGTGACCAGGCCACATCTGTATGGTTTGTTAGGATGCACCCCTTAGCATCAGGAGAGAACATGAAGCAGATATGTTTTGATCATAGCCAAGGTCCAACTACAAAGGGAGAGGGAGAATGAGAGGAAGACAGAGAAAGAGAGAGAGGAAGGGAGAGAAGGATGGACAGAAGGAAGGGGGAGAGAAGGAAAGAGGGAGAGAGGCAGAGAGGGAGAAGGGAGAGGGGTTACCACAGTTAATCCAGCTGCTTCTGAGCACATGGGAAGAAGAGTGATCTAGGTGACAATGCTGACTGCAAAGTCATCAGGCTGACACCCAAACAGGAAGCTGAACTCAGAGCTCACCACATTAGAGGACCAGCACTGACTCCATCCTTTGGGAGAGCCGGCCTTACCTACTGTGGATCACGTCGGTGGCCTGCCCTTTGGCAGTGCTGGGATACTTCCTGTAGGTGGCAGCATGGAGCACCCATTGCTGGCAACCTCAGCGTCCACAGCTGTCCTGTGGCTTCAGGGTTTCCCAGTTCTTGAGTCACTTAGCTAGGAGGGCTTCCACCCACTTATGGGTGGGGCCATGCTGGACAAGAGGTAGGTTCTGGAAGACCCCAAGGGCCCTGCTTCTATGCTTTTGTAGGATGAAACCGGTGGGTTTTCCCTTGACACACCACTGCATGGCTGGTTTCCTGATTGAATTTGAGGGCTTCGGTTTTATATTAAAAATGGAAAAATGGAATAAAAGCCAGGCAGTGGTGGCACACGCCTTTAATTGTAGCATTTAGGAGGCAGAGACAGGTGGACCTTTGAGCTCAAGGCCAGCCTGGTCTACAGAGTGAGTTCCAGGACAGCCAGGGCTACACAGAGAAACAGCAACAACAGTTGGAGTTAAAACAAAACAAAACAAAACAAAAGAGATACTGCCCCCCCCCCCCAAACAGATAGGACTCAGAAGAACGATTAGGAGCAGAGAGGATAACCACGCTCTTTAAACTGCTGTAGAATAACCCACACTATAGAAATACAGGTTTTGTTTAAATGAGTCTTTATGGGTTTATAGTGCATTGCGTCACGGCTGCCCGTCTCAGATGCCGCTACAGAGAAAATTCCACGTGAGCACCGTGCATATATTGGAACTTTTTCGAAGAGACATATTTATACCAGGTTTAGCTACTTCACCTTATTTTAAAGAGTGTCGTTGGAGCTAGGTATGTGGCACACGCCTTTAATATCCCAGCACTCCGGATGTAGAGGGAGGTGGAGCTCTGTGAATTTGAGGCCAGCCGGGTCTACACAGTTCCAGAACAGCCAAATTTTCATAAAGAGACTCTGTCTCAAAAAAAAAAAAAAAAAAAAAAAAAAAAAAAAGGTGTCATTAGTTAGGCAAGGTGGTGTATTCTAGTAATTTCATCACTCCGGAGGCTGAGGCAGGAGAGTAGGGTTCCTGGCCAGCCTATGCTCCACCTTTATAATCCCCAGGCTGTAAGTGATTTTACCGGCAGGAGAGGGAATTGTCCATGGCTGGCTGACTTGTAAAAAAAAAAATAGCTGAGGCAGGAATTGAACCAAGGCCAATCAGCTCTCAATGCTAATAATGATAGTAGCTACTGTTGCCATAGCAACGAGGCAGTTGCCACGGGTTTGGAGAAGCCAGACGTGCTGCATGGGTGTGTTTCTCTCCTTAAAGGCTCCTCTCTAGCACTGACTTGCTGAGTGCAACCTCTGTCCCCAGGGGCCGGAAACTGCCGGAGCAACAAATCGGCCTGCAGTCAAGGTTACCAAATACAGCAGAAGTGCAGCTGTCAAGCAGATGGCCGAGGCTGTCTTGCTCCTTCAAGCACCATTACAGGGCTATCGGGATGCAGCTGCAGCAGGCGGAGCCACTCCACCACACTTGGCATCTGAAGCCTCAGCCGAGAACACAGTCCCTGCTGTGAACGCTAATAGCTCAGGCTTGCTCGGAAGTCCCTATTTAGGAGAAAACCAAGGCTGATCTTGGGGACTCTGTTCCATTTCTTTTCCCTCTGAAGTTGTGAAGAGGACTCCTTCCCCTCCTTCCCTCAGGCTTAAGGGCAGTATTTAATTCCCCTCACCCAGAGGGACAGAGGTCAGTCCAAGTTCAGCATTAATTGGCCATCAGGGGGTGAGTAACGATCTCCCTTCCTTCAGCAGGACAGGCCTGCCAGCCTTTCTCAACCATTCATGAATTCACTGAAGTTCACAGTGACTTCTGCCACCGTTGCTCCTCCTTCACACGGGTGACAAGGGTTGCCTTGCCACTCCTTCTTAGAACACAAAACCCTGAGTGCTCCATTCTGTATTCCTCCCGGGGCTCGGACAAGGCCAAAGACAGAGTAGGAGTTTTTTTTTAATGGCTCAGGAATGGAGGCTCCAGTTCCTGGTTGCTGTTTGGGGATGTTTTGAAACAAGTTTCCCAGTGGGACCCAAGTCGGTCACTAACTTGCTGGGTAGCCAGAAACGAACTCTTGATCTTTCTGCCTCTTGAAATTACAGGCATATGACAGCCCTGCCTGGCTTTATCCATCGTTTTCATAACTACCCTGCCGTTACTAGGTGCTTCTGGATTCTTCTCAGCTCTCTGTAGGCACCCCGGGCTCAAGAGTTTTGAGAAATAAATTGGGGTGACAGACATGTCTGTGGCATTCGGCCATAGCAGCCTGGCTGACTGAGGCAAGGCCGAAGGTGGCGTGCGGCTGCTCCCCTGGGAAGGCAAGAGCCAGGATTCCAAGTCAGGAGGTCCATTAGATTATTGTGGGTCTGGGTTTTGACTTCCTGGCAGGGAAACTTTGAGTGAGTCACAGAGCCTCTCTGACGTGCAAGTTTCGTGCCTCCGGTGTAGAGGGGAAGTCATCAGATCTAAGTGGAATTGACGGCCTGGTCAGGTTGTACACACCTAGCTTGGTCCTGCCTCACGTTAAGTCCTGGGGAACTGACAGTGGTTGTTACCCTCATTATACATCCTGGTGGATGTGGCCTTTCAGTTGGACACCAAAGGGCTCCCCAGGCCATGGGGATTGTCACACTGACTTACATCAGCTTCCAGCTTCCTCCTGATCCCCAAACTCATCCTAACCTGATCTCTCACAGCCTTGGGAGGATGTCAGACTCATCCACTTTCCCACAGTGTTTTTAGGAGTCTGAGCCTGAGAGTCTTTCTCCTGTCTATGCACTTGAGAGCTGGTCCTTAGATGCAGGAAACTAGGGGTAGGAGTCTAGCAGGATGGGGAGTCTGTTCACACAAAGGAGGGAGGGAAAGGACTTGGAGGAAAAGAGGAAGGGAGGGGGGGACGGGCATGTTAGGGCCAAATATTCCCCTTCTCCTCTCCCATGACCACCCAGTTCCTTCTTGTTTGGCGAGGGACACCTTAGCAGAGAAAACACACAACTGTCTAGAGACAGGTTTTCCTTTTGGGCTGTTTCCTTTGGCTTCGGTCGGAGTCGACAGACCTACTTAGATTCTCAGCCAGAATCCTAAGGCGGTTATCACACATGAGCATCCATTCTTGGCTTGTTCCCCAAACCCTCCTAACCCCTCAGCTTGCCATTTCCCCAGCCTCCAGTTTTGTTCCACCTGCGCTCTTTCCACCCTCAAGGAACCCTGGCTTTAGTTCAGTTACTTACTGAGCATCCACGCAAACCCTGGGCCTCAAGCTGGCACTGGGGCTGTCGAACTGAGTCCCTGCTCTCGAGCCTCGTACAGATTATCCCGGGCCCTGTTTGCTTTAACTCCTTTATGTATCAGAGCGGTAGCTTACCCACTTGCCAGACACAGTGGACCAGCCTCCGTTGGTTTGAAGTGCTACCACCATATAGGTTAGGGCTAAACTTTGCAGACACAATGTCATATGCTGAAATATTAACCCAGGTGACCTAAACCGTGACCTCATTTGGAAAGGCGGTCATCATAAGTGTGGTTAGTTAATATGGGGTCACGTTGGTGTTCAGGGTCTAAACCAAATGGACTGGTGGCCTTATTATAAGGAGAAACAGCTATACACACAGAGGGAGAAGGTCACCCATGTCCAGATGAAGGCAGAAATCAGGCTGATGCACCAATGTATTGTATTGGAGATTGATGCACCAATCTCCATGTATTGGAGAGGAAATGTCTCCCATCAGCCTGAGACTCTGCATGTCCGTGTGGAACAGAGGCCACTCAACTCTGACACTGGCTGGCTGGACAAACAGAAAAAGTTGGGATTTTTTAACCATAAGCCCTTGAGATTTAATGGTGGTCTGACTACTCTGGTTGAAGTGGCCAGCCTTAGTTTCCTTGTGTAGCACCTGTTGAGATGGCTGTTTTTGGTTTCTTATTTGTTATTTTCTGCCTCTGCCGCCAGATTATTGTAAGAATGGAACGTTAGGGTCCAGCTGCTGCTCAGGCGTCAGTGCGAAGCAGGCTGGCCTGGGTCACCGGAGCACTCTGGTGTCTGGTCAGCACGCCACTGACACCCTGCCCATGAGCCCCTAGCTAGCAGATTTCCAGGGGCTGGGATCTCTTATCTGGGGAAGTGAGTCACATCAAAGAGGGTCTGGTGGTCACATATCTTGCTTTTTACTGCTTCCTCAGCCTCTTGCTTGGGAGTCAGAGATCCTGGCTGCAGGCTTGTACATTGAAACCTCTTCCATCCTGTCTTAGTTCGGGTTTTACCTCTGTGAACAGACACCATGACCGAGGCAACTCCGATAAGGACAACATTGAATTGGGGCTGGCTTACAGGTTCAGAGGTTCAGTACATTATCATCAAGGCAGGAGCATGGCAGCATCCATGCAGGCATGGTGCAAGAGGGGCTGAGAGTTCTACATCTTCATCTGAAGGCTGCTACAAGACTGGCTCCCGTGTGGTTAGGACAAGGGTCTCATTGTCCACCCCTACAGTGACACACTTCCTCCAACAATGCCACACCTTCTAATAGTGCCACTCCCTGGACCAAGCATATTCAAACCATTACACATCCTCAGAAAGGTATAGGAAGAGACTCTGGCTTCTCTCACGTGGGCTCTACTTTTCTTCCTTCAAGGCTCCCGCCATACTGTTTGTCTCTGGTGCTGGGGTCTGAACTGTTCTCAGCATCCCTACCATGCTATTGTCTGTCTGTCTCTCCTCAGCATTAATACATTTATTAGTTACTTCTTGGCAAATAGTCATTATTTATTAATCCCAGTAACGCATCTTGTAGCCTCATTAGAGACCCCTCAGTAAGTTTCAGAAACTCAAATAAGCCAGTCCGTTTTGCCAACTACTAAATGCTTAGAAAGTTCCTTGCCAGGACATCTGCAGAAGAGATTCTGTGGCTAGGAGGTTGGGAATCAGACAGCTGTTACCCACTACCTAAAATGAACGGGATGTAGGTAGATTTGGGGGAAAATGTCTTTGAAGGGAAGTAGAGAAGCCAGAGAGACCTCAGTGGGTTCTGAGAAGGGTTTTAAGGGAGAAACAGGACAGAGACACACCCACCGCAGGACAAAGGAACACAACTCAGATGGGGACAGAGAAACAAAGACCCTGTGTGCTGAGAACAAGGTGGGAAGGGGTGGCTTCTGGCCCACGGGTTGGGCACGGGTGGAGAAGGTCAGAGGAGCTGGATTATCGGGGCTTGGTACAAGAAGATCAGATTTTACCACAGTCACCATCCTTTGAACCTCTGGATCCAAGAACCCACAGGAGAAGACACATTTCTAGTCTTTAACGCCTTATTGTAACAAGCACAGCCATCTCAGCATCAACATTGGCTTTCACCATAAACAAAACAAGAGAGTCTGAGATTTAAAATTAAAAAAAAATTCTCTTCTCTGCTGTTGGTATATCACATAATCACTGAATCCCAATGTCCACATCGGCAAAGTGGGCACCACCAACCTGTTAGTAATTCCTCTAGGCTCCACCCAACAGTTACCCAGCAACAGCTTGCTTCTCTTCCCGTCAGGGGTAAGAGATAGAAGCCCGGCTATAAGGACAGCTTGGCTCCTTTTCCTCCCTCTCCATCTTCCCTCTTTCTCTTCCCCACATATCCAGCTGGCCTCTTCCTCTCCTCCTCTATCTTCTCTATCTGTCCTCTGTTCCCCTTCTTCTGTCTCTACCCTCCTTTCCAGGTCCCTGCTCTGCTCTCTACCTGGCTCTTTTTCCTCAATAAACTTCCCTTTGTATTAGACTGGTTCTATTGTTCAGGGGGAGTGGATCTCGGAAACCCATCGAGGTAAGTATGAAGGCATCCAGGCACACAGCACTGGAGGAACAGTGGAGGAAGGTTCTGGGCTGGAATATCTTAGTCAGTTTGTGTCCTTTTAACCTGCTTTTGCTGTGGATACCATTGCATTAACAAATTATCATTTTATGACCTTCCCTGCAGCTACTCTCTAGCTGCCTCCTGGTGGATCCCTATGAGACAGAATTAGGTTCTGTGTTCAACTGTGCTTTTCCACACAAGCCCCGTCCAGCCTCCACCGGAGCTTCTATGCAACGGGCACAGGGTTCTTGCCTTTGCAGGGCGCTGTGGAGATCTGGTGAGTTTTCTTACCACACTTGGAGGGGCTTTGCCACCTAGAAAGGAAACTGGGCTAATGGGAATGGTGGGATCTTTGGGGAGCCTCTGTCAGACGCCTGCAAGGATCTGGGAGCCCAGCATGACACAGGAAGTCACCTTTTTCCTTCACTCCTTCCTGCCCATCTCTCATTGCTCATTTAAATGTGGGTTCAGATGGGACTCAAAGGAGAATGTAAGTTGTCCCAGAGAGGTCCTGGAGCCCTGAACAACAGCTCTGTTACTCACACACTTACTGCCTAGTACCCCAGAAACCCCTCTGCGTCACACTGTCCCTCATTTCTTGCAAATTATACTCCCTAAGCAGGGACTAAATCCACACAGCCTTTAAGGGCTAGAATTCTCTCAATTCTTTCTGGCACCGGTTTCCATGGCAACCCAAAGCGCTCCTTTGCCACCTTTGAGAATGTCATTAGGTTGTGAGGGGGAGGTGACAAAGCCACAATGTCTCAGGCAGCCTGCCTGGCAGCAGTCTTTTTGTGGCAGGTTGTTTTATTTTCCCCTGAAAGAATACACACAGGCCATTTCCTAGCATCTGACCAACAAATGCTATTCTCCTCTCAGGGGAAAACAAAACAAAAACAAACAACACCAACCCCCCCAAACAAACAAACAAACAAACAAAATCAAAACTAATAAAATGTTCCTCCTTGCCAGTCAAAGAATTGACCAGCTTCTAGTGGCCCAACAGAAATGACCCAGTGAAGAAAAGGACATTGCCTGCTTCATTTTGCTTTCTCTCCTGTCCACTTATTTTACGAGTAAGAGAGCTGGATTTGAGGCGGCGAAAGAGCCTTGTCACGAGAGGTTGGGAGGGGTCTTCAGCTTTTTCTGGACATCTTCAGTGCCAGAAACATATGGGAAACAGTAGCCCTGGTATAAGCAGCCGAGTTTAGGACCCAGGTGCCCGTGGGGGACAGAAGAATGCCAGAGACTGTCTCAGCTGCTCGTTGTTAGCTTGTAATCCTGACAAAAGGCTGGAGGAAGCCCTAGGGTCCTAGTCCATTTCCCATTGCTATAACCAAACGCCACAGACTAAGTAATTGGTAATCCACTAAGAATAGACATTTGTTTGGCTCAGGATCTGGAGCCTGAGGAGTCCCAGAGCTTCCGCTGGCTTCTGGTGTGGCCTCTGTGCAGCGTCTTGTTAGGGCAAGACAGAGCAGAACAGGGTGCTGGCTGGAGTCTTCCTTTTCCTATGAAAGTATCGGTGCCCTCAGGGGTTCCACCCGGATGAGTTCGTCTAATCTAATTACCTCCCCAAAGCACCACCTTAGAAATACCATCAATAGGCTGGAGGTGTCACACACTTCTAATCCCAGCACTCGGGAGGTAGAGGCAAGGGTAATCTTGTAAATTTGAGGCCAGCCTGGTCTACATAGCAAGTTTCAGGACAGCCAGAGCTACACAGAGTGGCTCTGTCATAAAAACATAAAACAAACAAAACAATGCCATCCGTGTCCAAGTTTGAGGATTAGTTTCTAACAGGTGAGCTTTTGAGGAACATGGTCAAACCACGGCTTTCTGGATGGCTCTGCGTTGGTTCCTTATTCTTTAGGTCCCTTTCACCGAGGCCCAGAGTCTTTTTGAACAGTCTGGCCACAATGTCTGCTCAGACAGCACCCTGGGTAAAGTTCAGTCATTATCCTCAGAGTCCCGAATGGTGGGTGTGGGTTTGACCTTCCGGCATGACCCCCTGGAAATTCGCTCATTGGTGCAGCCAAACCGGGCTTCAGATGGTTACCCCAAACACTGTGCTCCTCCTAGCATCTCTTCCTTTGTTTAAGTCGGGACCTCTGCCTGGAACAGGCCCTTTCTGCAAGCTGTGGATTCTTGGCTGCTGACTGAGCTGCTTGCCCCTGCACTCCTCACCTCCTTGCAGACTCCGGTGCACCCCACAGCTGCTCGCTGTTGTGACTGTCTTCTCCACTGACTGGATGCTATGTCTGCTTCACCATTGCCATTTAATACCAGGTAACAGTGCTCGGGATTCCGGAAGGGATAGAAAAAGCCAAACAGATCAACTCATAAAGGCAGAACTAGAGAGTCTGAAAGAGGAGCAGGAATGATCATGCAAAATGCCAGAGGATTGTGTGCATGCTAAACATTGAGCAAGGCGAACTTATTTTGCCTTTATGTCAGAAAAATCTATTAGCTGAATCACCGGTTTAACTGATTAGGAAACACAGGGGCTGGAAAGATGGCTCAGAGGTTAGGAGCGCTGGCTGCTCTTTCAAAGGTCCTGAGTTCAGTTCCCAGCAACCACATTGTGGCTCACAACCATCTGTAGTGAGATCTGGTGCCCTCTTCTGGTGTGCAGAACATGCAGGCAGAATTGTACACATGATAAAATAAAGAGATCTTAATAAAGAGAAAACACTAGGTGATTATTTTAATACATAGCTAAGGAAAAACCTTGACTAAGGAACACTCCTTTAGTCCTGAAATGAACCCCTAACCTAGTGATCGATGCAACCCAAACACCAGCTGTCCTAAGAGATGCAGAAGCCTCCTTCAGTATCCCCTCTGCTCCGAAATCGAGCCAAGTCCCAGCTAATCCAGGAAGGCAAAGAACAAACAAACAAACAAACAAACAAGCCAAAACAAAACCCAAACACAACAACAACCAGAAGCACAACCTCCCAAACAGCTAAACAAAAAACAAACAAAAACCTCCAAAACACACTAACGGAAGAGTAAAATTCCAAACAAACAAAACTGTCCGCATTTGTAGGCCCTAGAAAGCAAAATGATGAAAATGATAACAGAACTAGAAAGAGGCATCAGTAAATGGGAGCTAGAGATGTACACAGCATTTGAAAATGTAGTAATTCCCCTTAGCATATAATAAACAATTATAGAATGTAACTTAAGTTCCTGTAGTAGCTGGTTTTGTGTCAACTTGACACAAGCTGGAGTTATCACAGAGAAAGGAGCCTCAGTTGAGGAAATGCCTCCATGAGATCCAGCTGTAAGGCATTTTCTCAACTAGTGATCAAGGAGGGAGGGCCAGCCCATTGTGGGTGGAGCCATCCCTGGGCTGGTAGACCTGGGTTCTATAAGAAAGCAAGCTGAGCAAGCCAGGGGAAGCAAGCCAGTAAGTGACATCCCTCCATGGCCTCTGCATCAGCTCCTGCTTCCTGACCTGCTTGAGTTCCAGTCCTGACTTCCTCTGGTGATGAACAGCGATACGGAAGTGTGAGCTGAATAAACCCTTTCCTCCCCAACTTGCTTCTTGGTCCTGATGTTTGTGCAGGAATAGAAACCCTGGCTAAGACAGTTCCCATCTGTAATTAAAGCTAAGATATATGTGAAGGATCTATGAATGAGCTTAATAGGAATTGTTTAAGACTTACGTGAAGATTATTATTTAAAAATTATTTTAGATATATTTATTTATTTTGTGTGTCTGCATGTATTTGATGCCCACAGTGTTAGGAAAACGATGAAAAGAGTGGTTGGGGGATACGCTCCATGGAGGTGCGGTGAGGCATAAAGGCAAGGGGGATACCTTTGGAGTACCCATGTTGGGTATCCCTTCCCCCTGAGGGACCAGTCACACGGTATAGTATAGAATAGAGTTTATTCAGGGCATGGGGAGGGGAGTTAAGAGGGTAGTAGGGGCAGAGAGAGAGAAAAAGAGAGAGAGAGAGAGAGAGAGAGAGAGAGAGAGAGAGAGAGAACAAGAGGATAAGAGAGAGTAGGGGGCAAGCAGCCCCCTTTTATAGTGTCAGGTAACTGAGACAGAACATACATAGCTGTTGCCAGGTAACTAGGGATGGACTGGGGTTTACAGAACCCCAACACACAGATGTCAGAAGGGAGCATCAGATCCCTGGAACTGGAGTTCCAGCTGACTATGAGCTGCCAGGTGGGAACTAGACCTGGGTCCTCTGGAAGAGTAGCCAGTGCTCTTAACTACCGAGTCATCTCAGTGAAGAAAATATTCAAGACTTACAAAATGGGGCTGGAGAGATGGCTCAGTGGTTAAGGGCACTGACTGCTCTTCCAGAGGTCCTGAGTTCAATTCCCAGCAACCACATGGTGGCTCACAACCATATGGAATGAGATTCGATGCCCTGTTCTGGTGTGTCTGAAGACAGCTACAGTGTACTCATATAAATAAAATAAATCTTTAAAAAGAAAAAAAGAATACACTGCTATTATCAATAATTTATTTTACTCTATTTTATGCAGTCACTAAGTATCAATGTGGGCTGGAGAGATGGCTCAGTGGTTAAGAGCACTGACTGCTCTTCCAGAGGTCCTGAGTTCAGTTCCCAGTAACCACATGGTGGCTCACAACCATCTGGACCTTCTGTTCCAGGGGATCCAGCGCCCTCTTCTGGCCTCCCAGGGCATTAGGCACACATATCTGGTGCATACGATTCCCGCAGGCACACACATACAAGTAAATAAAATCTTTATAACAGGGTGTTTATCGACTCAGAAACACCTACCCACGAATAGAATAAAATACTATGGGAACAAGTGAACCCGAGAATTCTTTTCATGTTGAGCAGGTGGAACTCAAGCAGCCCGACTTCCTCAGGAGGGGAACAGAGTTAGGCCAACAGTTTTCTGGACTTTATCATGGAACATAGACTGCTACGCAATTATTGACACAAATGGTTCCTCACACACACTGTAAAGTGAGAAGGGTCAGCTGTGCTGTAAAAGGCACATCAATTTCCGTTTCTGATTTAAGACACAATACACCTGCTCCTTCATACTACGGTGGGGCTATTATTGGCTTACAGGCAGTTCTGCTAGGCTCCTCCCAAGGGACCTGGCAATCGCTAATGTCACCACATGCCACCATTAGTACTTGGTACTAGGTGCCCCTGGTGTGGTTTATAAAAAGGACCAACTGCTTGATATCCCAGCCCCCCTTTCTTTCCTTCCTTCTCTATCCCCACTTTCTCTACCCTCGTGACTGCCTCTGCTCCCTCCTCCAGGTTCCCATTCCTCTCCCTTTCTCCAAATAAACCTCCCTTACACCAGATCTGTCACACAGCACAATTTCTCAGACATGATTTCTTGGCATGAGCCTGCCAGGTACCCCCTTACCTCCACCTGCCACATTATATTTCATAACAACTCTGTCCTGGTAAACTATCGTACACTGGACTGTATTTATCACTTTACAAAGTGTCTTGGCCCAGCATTTGGGCAAGAACGACATAATGAAGACCATGTTTTGTAATGCTGTGTTATACATCACGTGTGTCTTGTTAGACATGTGAGAGAGAAAGAGAGATTAGGAATGACTATTTTCCCCACAGCCTCCCTAGGGCTCACTGTTCCTGCCCATCACCACCAACGTACAGTTTATACCTGCACTTTGGTACTTAAAACAATCTCTCCACACAGGGGTGGGGGTGGGGAGTTGTTGGTATCTGTTGGGAGCTCTTTGATCTTCTCCACCACCCACGTCATGGTCCCTAGGCAAACCCCGCCCAGCAGTTCCTTGTCTAGATCTTGGGATGCCTTCCCTCCCAGAGCCATCGCTTGACTAGTCCTCAGTTTCATTTTCCACTGCACTGGGAGTGCTGGTTAGCATTCAGGAGATTCCCCTAGGTGGCTCCCAGGGACCTAGCAACTGCTTACATCATTACATCATCACCTGCCTGCTGCCCTACCTGCCTATGAAAAGACTGCTCACCACCCCAGCTCTCTCTGTCCACCTGTCCCTGGCAGGTTTCTTCCCCTTTTCTGTCCTCTGTGCCCCATCCTCTTCTCTGTCCTGACGGCCTTGTGCTGTCTGTCTGCCTGTCCACATGTCCACTCATCTGCCTCTACCCCTTCTCCAGTCCCTCACTCCCTTCCCTTGCCCAGAAATAAACCCCTCTATACCATATCTGTTGCGTGGCATCATTTCTCAGGGGGACATCTCGGCATGGGCCCGCCAGGTACCCCCTCACCGAATTATATTTTATAACAGTCTTCCCATCTTGGGGGTAGAAAAATGGGTGCCAAGACCACACGGCGGCAGTGCCCCGAGGAACAAACACCTCTCCCAGGACGTTAGAGAGTGTGGGATCCTCGTCAAACTGTCCTCTTTGTTCATCTTCCCCCTTCATTCCTTTACCTTCTGTGTGGTGATTATTCTAATCTGCCAAGCAGTCTCTCCGAGGGCAAGCCCCACGCTGACAGGTTCTTTGTTCCCCATTTGCCATAGACTGAATACCTAAGAGTGTGTCTGGCTTCAGGAGTCACTCAACAGATAGTGCCTGGGTAACTTCCATTTTACAATTTCACAAGTTCCTGAGCAAGTATAAAAGGAGCTGCTTCCTCTGCTCAGCCCACATAACGGTGCTTCCGGAGGGCCTGGACTGAATATTTAGAGCCAGGGGTGAGTACAGCTTTCTGGCCCCAACCAGCAGGACCAGACAAAGGATGCCCTCCTTTTTTTATAGGCACTATCTTTTTTTTCTGTCCTCAGAATTTTGCAGTACCTTTTGAGAGACCCATTTTTGTGAGCCTCCAGGCATCCCCCCCCTCCCCCCAGGCTCCATTTCCACTGCATGCACAGTGTAATCTCCAGGGATGCAGCCTGAGAATTTTCGTTCTCCTATGAGCTGTGATCCCATGCATTCTCAGTATACCAGGCAAGGATTTATCAGACTAATGGTTTTCCGCATCTCCTTCCCGCAGCCAGACTCAAGGAGACTCACTAACAGTCTGTTCATTCTCAGGATGCGGCACACTTCTTGCCCAGAGTGTTGCTTCCTCCAAAGCATTGATTTCTGGAGGTAAAATGCCACATGTGATCTAACCTTTCTAGGTACTAATGAGAACGCACCCATCAGCCTGAGCCGCTGTCGGCAGTGGGGAGACCTGGCCCAGCAACAACCTGCAAGGGACCACTTCAGTAGCCAAGCTCTGACTTCAGGTCGGGTCTCCATCAGCAGAAGAAATAGGAAACCATGGTAGGGACACACACTGGCGTTTCCTCCAGCCACAGAGGACAAGGAAATGGCAGCATCTCAGGACACCGGACAGAACTGGAGATTTGTATGTTACATGAGATCAGCCAGATTCAGAAAGAAAGATGTCTCTTCTTTATCTGTGGAACCTAGATTTTACAAATGCATTACATGTATGATCATGCATATATATATATATATATCCATATATATCATGAAAACAATGGGGGGCATTTAACAAAGGAACGAGACTTGGAGCAGGGAGGGACAGGAGAGGCTAATGGGATAAACTGGTCCAAGTTCCTGGTGTACGAGAACGAAAATGTCACTAGAAAACTGTCACATTTTTTATCAAGAGTATTTGCTGATTATTATTATTATTTTAAGAATAGAGTGGTTTTCAGGAAACATAAAATATTATGTAGGGAGAAGAAAAGTAGTTACTGCCTTAGGTGAGGTTGGGAAAGAAGACAGACTTCTCTAACAGATCTCAGTCTCCATGACTGTAAAGTGGACACGGTCAGCCATCCATGTAGCTCCTGGACTGTTGAGATCGGCACAGAGTCCTGTACTCTCCGGACTTTCCCTTTATCTTGTAATGGGGCCTTTACCAGGAAAACAAGCCTTGGACAGTTATGATGCCTTTTTGAGGGGTATGTGTAAGAATCCCTCAAAAGTCCAGTTGGAGCACAACTGGTGCATTGGGTCAGTCGCTTGCCAGGGTGTGTGAGGCAGCTCTTTGACACAGCCCTGGGAGCCTGCGGCTGCTGCCTGCATTGTGTGGGCAGCGACTGCCTGACAAAGCCCCGTGCTTCATCCTTGGAACTGCATTTTTAGCATCGCCTTCTGAAGATGCTCTATGGCTTTAAGAACATTAATACCTCAGTGCTGGTGGAACATTTACCTGGTGGGGAGAGGGTGAATTTTATAACCAAATAAAGAGGGGGTAATTAAGCCACCTGCGGTCCATGCAAGGTAAGCACAGCTCACAGATGAGAACGTGCCACATGCGGCCAGCAGCTGTCGCTGGGCAGCCTTCTCAGTACACAGTTGTCCTAGCCTAGAGTCCCCTCAGCCACAGGCAGGGTGCAGCCGGGTACTTGTGTGCACACTGGGAGCTACACGCATTTAGCCTAAACCCCCGTTCCTAACGTAGCTGGATCTGTGACCTAAGCGGGTGGCAGGCTGCTGTGGTGGAGGAAGGAATTCAGTACCCAAAGCCTCGCGCTAACTCGTTAGTGAAGCAGGTGGACATTTCTTCACTCACTGCTGTTCTGAGGCGGGGTTGGCAGAACCTCCTGTAGAGAGGACAGAGCAAGAAGACAGCCTGCGCCCCACCCACAGGCAAGGGGGCGGGGCAGAGCGCCTCCATCTTCAGGGGAGAGCAGCGACCCGATGGGTTTCGCTCCACCATTTAAAGATTCCATAAACCGTGGCGGGCAGCATAATTACGGTGTCACTGACGTTCCTGCCATTTACTTGTGTGAAACGCTGACAGGTTTTATCTTTTGAACCTCCCGGCAATCTATTACTTAGGTCTGGCCTCATTGCCTGTTGGAAAGAGCAGGAACCTGAAGCTACGGGCCGCCAGGAAAAACAACGGGGTTCAGCAGGTTGGCACATTGAGCTTGGGCTCCTCCTCATAATGTTCAAGAACGATGAAATGAGGGCACAGCCCCCAGCAGGATACCAGGGAGGGCCACAGCCCATTCGTTACGGTGCCCCTGCCATCAAATGCTTGTCTGTGGTACCAGGTGCATTTGGTAAAATCCAATCTAAAACAAAGCCGTGTCTAAGCCTCTTTGCATTTCAGTTATGGGGTCATTAAAGGTAAAAACCCTTCCAGATGCAAAAGTACCAACCACACACTTCACGTACTCCAGCTTCCAGGGGCAATCAATGTCCGTACACTTCCCCCGGGTTAGCTGACAGTTGGAAAAGAACATGTTTTCTCTCCCTACAAAGACGCCCTTTCTATCTCCTAGAAAACAGGGCGTGCCGTTGTAGGAACCTAATGATCAAAGCCTTCAGAGTTGAGCTGTTCGGCCTGAAGTGTGGGATTGGACTCAAGGGCTGGAAACTGCACCGTATTATAATGGTGGCGTTCTTTCATACTAAGTAGGGACCTCTTGCTGGAAGGAAACAAAGAAAGACATTTTGGAATGGCACGGAGAATAAGAGGCTTAGTGGTCTGAGTGTTATAGGCTGGCAACCCCAGGGGTCAGTTCTTCCTTTCAGTCTCTAGAACACTGATCCTCAACCTGGAGGTCACCTGCAGGGGTCACACGTCAGGCATTTACATTCCCATCCATAACAGTGGCAAAATTACAGTTAGGAAGTAGCAACGGAATGATTTTATGGTTGGGGGGTCACCACGACGTGAGGAACTGTATAAAGGGTCACAGCAGGAGGAAGGTTGAGAACCACTGGTCTAGAGAGTAGCATGCTTTATGAGGATTACACAATAACACACCAGGGGTTGGAGAGGTGGCCTAGAAGCTTCGAGCACTTACTGTTCTCGCAGGTTGGGTTCCTAGCACCCACATCAGGCGGCTCACAACCGCCTGGAACTCCAGTTCCGTGGGATCCAGCGCCCTCGTCCGCCCTCTGCCGGCACATGCCACACGTAATAAACTCATATAGGCATGCACACATATACACATTCATCTAAAATGAGGCAACTCCTAAAGGCAGATGTGTTGACACACATCAATGAAGCTGAGGCAGGAGGATCTCTAGTTGAGACCAGGCTACATAGCGAGAACCTGTCTGGAATAGAACAAAAATCAAACACAAAGCAAAAATAAAACAGCCCAGAAAGACAGTCTGGAATATGTGGTCAGTACCCATGCTCACTCACAGTGGCGTTATTTTATTTACTGTTGTTAGATTTCATTGGACAAAGATGCCATGCGGATGGAGGGACTTAATCTTTCTCAAGGGATACACAGAGAATCTCGACTAGACCACAGTTCGCTTCCTGGTTTATCATCTGTGAACCTGGCTAATGACCTCATGGATGTGTGAGAACTGAGCCATGTAGCTGCCGTTCCATCTGTGGGCGTTTTCTTTCTTGATGAGTGGCTGCCATCACTGCCCTCCATCCCCCCCAGTTGTAAGGAAATAGGGTTTGTCTTGGTGATGAAAAACCCAAGCCAAACAGGGCTGAGAAAGAAAAGAGGAGACTTATTACTTCTTGCAGTTAAGGGAAGCTTATAAATTATTTCAAGACAATGCCCATTCCCATCCCATAGGAAAATGGTCCTTTTATCTAGGAAGTCCATGTATGTTTCTAAGAAGGAACCTTATAGCTGGCAGTGGTGGCTCACACCTTTCCTCCCACCACTTGGGAGGCAGAGGCAGGTGGATCTCTGAGTTCAAGGCCAGTCTGGTCTACCTAGTGCGTTTCAGGACAGCCAGGGCTATGAAAAGAGACCCCGTCTCCAAAAAAGGGGGACCTTGTGATCACCCACTCGTGAGTGTGCTCAATTAAGGATCTCTTTTCTGAGCATGCTAAATTCAGGTCACAATTTAGGAAGGAAAGATGGTAAACACGTTTTCGTGAATGTTTAGTCAAAGGTCATGGAAGACATGTTTGAAAGGTCAAGAGGGCCGGCAGGGACTCTTCTGGCCATGCTCGGTTTTCTTCAAAAGGTTCAGATAAAAGTAGTAGAGAGTGCTACAAAGGCACAATGTGGGATTTTCCCCATGCCAGTGGGGACACAGGATGGGGATCCTGCCCCCCCTCAGCAGACCCCTCTTTGAAGCCACCGAGTAGGTAAAGCTATGAACTGTTTTTGGTTTCGAGTTTGTTATCTTTCTCCTCAGATATCTAATGCATTCACTCCCTTGTCAGGCGGTGGGCTAAACTCCCGAAATAGCCCAGGCTTGACCCAGGGAAGGCATGACTCTAAGACCTGTGAGGGGCAGCTTCTGGGCTATTTAGTTTCAAGCCACCTCCTTTCTCTTCCCAAAGATTCTTCCTCCTTTTCCCTTTCACCAGGACTTCTCCGCCCATGGGGGTGGAGCCAGCCACGCTGTGATGTCAATTAAGGCTTCATGCTTAAATGCTAGTTAGTTAGGGGGGGGGGAGCCCACCCACCAAAAAAGGAGGGAAAAAAAACAGCAAAGGAAATATCTCATTGGTCTAATGCTTTCCCACAGGCTGTAACACGATCACAGCCCCTGAGCAGCACTCCTCCTCCGAAAGCCTCCTCAGGCGTTGTTTGAGGGATCACCGACATTTTCTGGAAATGACAATGAAATTTTGAGGTCAGCAGTCAGTTGCTGTCTAACAGCTCAGGGCTGCTCCGAGGATTCAGGGAGACACGAGGAATGAGGGTAGCCATGTTCTTGGGGTGCCTGAAGGGCAGGAAGCTGTGCTGTGGCCTGTCCCTTTTATACGGAATGCCTGCTTATGTCAAACACTTTGCCCGACTGCCTCCACTTACTTCCCTGACAGCCCTGGAGGCTGCTGTGGTTTATCGGCATCTAAAGACGGATGGAGGCTGAGAAGGGGGTGGGGACAGGATGCACCTGGACCATATGGCACCTGGACCATATGGCACCTGGACCATATGGCAGTGGCAGGTGGAGCAGGACCCTGGACAGGTGCAGGATTCCAGAGGCCGGGCTCATAGGAGCTGCAGAGTAGAGATGACCAAGAGATAAAGGCTGAAGGCGCATGGACGATAATCGTATTAAACAAACCGAATCAGTCTCAGGAAGGCAAATACCACATTTCCTTTTATTTGCGCTTCCTAGATTTTGTATGGGCCCACACAATCGTGCGTAAGTGTATGAATGTGACATCACAGTAGAAGAAAATCTCTTGTAGGAGAAGGAAGGAGACCAAAAGGGCAGAAGAGAAGGGGTTATCTTAGGGTTTCCTAAAGACATATGATAAAATCCTATGGCCAGAGCAAGCTGGAGAGGAGAGGGTTTATTTCACGTTACCGCTTATAAGTTCACAACCCAGGGAAGTCAGGGCAGAAACTCAATGTGTCTCAGTGAAGTCGAAGAGGCCATGGAGGAGTGTTGCCTACTGGGTTGCTCCTCACTGCTTTCTCGCCTGCTTCCTTACACTGTCGAGGGCCACCTGCTCAGGGCTGGCCCTGTCCACAGGGAGCAGAGCCTTCCCACATCATCAGTGAAGAAAATGCTCCACGGGCCAATCTAGTGGGCGCATTTTCTCAGTTGAGGTTCTCTCCTCCCAAAATGACTGTAGCTTGTGTCAAGCTGACATAAAGCCAGCCCAGGGGCAGTAGGGCAGGAAACCATCAGCGTGCTTAGCATACTTATGTAACCCAGTCCTGTGCAGTGCTTGCTGAATAGACACCAATGGAGGAAAATGCCTCCGGGGACCCAGAGAGGACAGAGGAAGAGACCCTGCCAGGTTTGGGAGAAGCAGGAACCCCAATCAAAGAATAATGATTAAGTTACAACCTCAAATCCTCATTAGAGTCCCCAGCAGCGAGGGGACAGGGAAGTGTTTAGAGGCTGGAGGGCTTGGAGGGAGCCTGAGGGAGGGCAGCTGGGAAAGCTCCTCCCTCTCCCAGCCCAGGATAAGGTCCGCCCTGAGGATGGGCGTCTGGGTTTATCTAGCTACTGTCTTGAATATGTCCAGGGGGTCATGGGCCATCCAAGCTGTTACCTGGTCCTCACGGAGGGTTTGGGACGAGAGTGGGCAGTGTCTCCCTTGTCTTGTCGCCATGACAGAATGCCAGACAAAAAGAATTTAAAGGAGGAAGGACTTGATTTAGGTGACAGTCTGAGAGCACTGTCCATCCTGGCCGGGTAGCCATGGTGACAGAGCTCGAGGGAGCAGGAGACTCCCTGTCTTCATTTAGGAAGCAGGGGGCAAAGGGCAAGAATGCTGGGTTACTGTCCTTCTTCTTTCAGTCCAGAATGGCAGCCCATGGTAGCTCTTGTCTTTTGAGAAGCCATTCTGATATCACACTTTCCCAACACCACACGCAGAGATAAAGAGTACGAAATAATCAAGGCGGGTTTATTTTTTGGCCATTTCAAGCGATCATAATCGGGGTCACTCAAAGTTTCAACCCATTAGAATCAGTTTTAAAAATGACTTTAGTCAAGGTCAAATAAAACATGAGTCAGATAGAAGGAGCTGGCTCTCTGGGCTTCACACTGCATTGGTGCTTCTGTGAGCTGCCTAGAACTGAAACGCAGTGGCTCTGGCTCACATTTGGACTGCGGGAGCTTTTTCTGCCAAGCCTCTTCTGGATACACTGATGGATACCTCATAGAAATAAATAAGCAAAGACTCTTAAAGGGACAGGAGACGAAGCCCCCTCCCCTTTGTTGCTAGTATGTGAATGTTGGGAATAACTTCCTGGGTCTCATCTCCAGCAATGGGTCCGAACTGGGCCATTCCTCTTAAGGATGCTTTCTGAAGGGCTGTGCATGGAAGAATGTGTGGGGCAGGACTTGGTCTCCATTCAGGAGCATGGAATAGAAGCACCCATATGCTCAGTTCTTCTGAGGAAAGCAGTCTATAGATGGATGGCCCAGCCTCCAGGAACACGTGTTTGCAGACATCTCCTTTGTGCATTTGTTTCTTTAAAGCTTGAACTCGATACATTGTTTCTACCTTCATGAAGTTCAGCCCCCACCCCTGTGTGTTAGGTGCTCTTGATATTTCTTGGGGTGGGGGAGGAAGGGAAGCAGCATCTTTTCCTTAAAATCCGGTTTAGGATTCTGGTAAAGGTGTGGTAAGTTAATGCCTAGCAGACAATAGTTCTTGCAGAGATATGAGCAGCAGGCAAAAAAAAAAAAAAAAAAAAAATCAAGTGCATTTGAAGCCTCTGGAGAACAATTAAAATAGATGCATTTGTAGAGAGAATCAAAGCACAGAAGGGACCAACATACCAGGAGCCCCTCACCCTTGCAGCTTTAGACTGAGGATGAGCTGGGATCTTACAAGGGGAAACCAAAGGGAAAAGCCACTGTCTTTTGGTACAGGAGTACAGTACCCAGAGAAGTCATAGGGGGAAGAGGGTAGGAGACGGAGGAAGAAGGAGATCTAGGCAAGAGGACCTGTATCCTGTGTGGAAACTTTGCCCTAGCATTCAGGAGAGTTCCACACGGAGCATGCAGGGAGCCGACTCAAAGTAGCTGAATGGGGATTAAGCACTGTCCCGAGAGTCTGGCTACACTGCAGCACAGGCAAGCCACAGCCACAGCCACAGCTTAAAGGTGCCTGGTGGTCTGCAAAGACAACGTGCTCTGCCAAGGTGAAGGCCGACAGCGTGTTTGGGAGCAGTGCAGCAGACCTGTTCCTGAAGCGTAGTAACAAGTAGTTTCAGAATCAAATGGAGTGTATGAAGAACCAGGAAGTGTGCCCCATTTTCAAAGGGAAAGAAAACTCAGCAGAGAACTAGTTAACTCCCTTCCACCGACACTGTCAAGGCGATAGAATGTCCATCATGCAGGTGGAGAAGGTGCCTCTGAAGTCTCAGAGCTGACAATAGACCTTTATCCAGAATACATTAAAAAAACCCTCAAAACTCAGCAAGAAGAGAACAATGTTGAAGGGACAGGCAGAAGGCCGAAGGGTCAAAGATTATGCAAGCCGGTTGTGGTGGTGTGTGGTTGTAATCCCAGTACCTGGGAAGCAGAGACAAGCAGATCTCTGGGGCTCACTGGTGAACCAACCAAGCTTACTTGGGAAGTTCTAGGCCCTGTCTTTCTCACATACACACAATAGGTGGACAGCACCTGAGATATGACACTCAAGGTTGTATGTTCCTCAAACACATGTATAAACAGGTGTACACACATATGCACTCACATGCACCTGCACACACACACACAGAAAGGTCATATTAAGGAAATACATTTGATGTCATCAATGTAAATTAAAGACATGATGAGAAGCTACCGCCACACACTTACTAGAACAAGTAACTGTGATGGTTTGTAGATACTTGGCCCAGGGAGTGGCACTATAAGGTGTGGCTCTGTTGAAGTAGGTGTGTCACTGTGGGTATGGGCTTTAATGCCCTCGTCATAGTTTCCTGGAAGCCAGTATTCTGCTAGCAGGCTTCAGATGAAGATGTAGAACTCTCAGCAACTCCTGCACCATGCCTGCCTGGACGCTGCCATTTTCCCACCATGATGAGAATGGACTGAACCTCTGAGCCTGTAAGCCAGCCCCAGTTAAATGTCCTTATAAGAGTTGCCTTGGTCACGGTATCTGTTAACACCAGTAAAACTCTCATTAAGACAGTAACATAATTAGTAACAAAATGATGGTAAACTTACAGCACAAACTGCTGGGGAAGTTAGGGAGCAACTGAGACGATCCCAGAGAACTGGCAGAAAAGCGGAATGGCATCGTCACTGTGCAAAGCAGCCTGGTGGCATCTTACAAAGTTTATATGTCGCATGACCCAGGAAATCATTCCCGGGTGCTTGCTCAAATGAAGTGAGATGCAGAAGAAAAATACAATAGTGGCTTTATCTGCAATAAACAGAGTCTAGAAGCAGCTTTGTGTTTCCTTAAACAGGTAAATGGATGCATTAACTTTGGCAGAGCCATAAAATGGGATACTGTATGGTATTAAAAAGGAAATGAACATTGACATATTGTTAAGCTTTGACAGGATGATAAACCTCAGGTTTGTTGTGCTAAGCTGAATAAACTATAGTTTCTTCCTGTGCACTGTCCCAGGATACAGTCCCCTGCAAGGAGAAAGAAGATCATTCTGAAATAGTCCGGGATACTGGCGGTGGCTTCAGATGACAGATTCATTCTGTGTCGAGATTCTTTAAATATTACATTTTAAATGGGTGTAATTTTTTTAAACATAGATTTTTGCCTTGATGAAATGGAATTTTAAATCCTGCTCCAAATTTGTCTTGTCCCCACCAAAACCTCTGGGGCACCACGCTTTCTTCCTCTAGACCCCACTGATTGGTGCATTATGTGGTTGACTCTGCTGGCATGTGGGTCTGAAGTTCTTTGTTTTTTATCAAAGATAACCATGTTTCATTGTTCTTCAACATTAGGCACGGAGCCTAGAGTCCGTCCCTACAACAAATACATATTGTGCGCCTGTTATGGACTCGTGAGTGACTAAAGTATAGCCAGAGGGAAGTTATAACCTGGGAGGTGGATGATAGAAAATCTCTGAGTCCCAGTTCTTCCATATACAAAACAGAGGCAATAGTAGGGGTGGGCAGGAGGTGGGTGGGTTGGTGGTTGGGAAATGAATGAATGAGGGACGAAGAAATAGGTGCTGATGGAAGGGTCTGTGGGCAGATAGCTGGTGTGCATTGATGTGGGAGGAGCCTATCCAATGTGGGCGGTGCCACCCTTCGGTAGGTGGTCCTGGGAAAGGTAGCTGAGCAAGCCAGGGAGAGCAAACCAGCAAGTGGTATTCCTCCATAGTCTTCGCTTCAGTTCTTGCCTCTAAGCCCCTGCCTTGAGCCCTTGCCTTGGCTTCCCTCAATGATAGACTGTGACCTACAAAATGAAATCAACTCTTTCCTTCCCAAGTTGTTCTTGGTCCTGGTACTTATCACAGTGACAGGAATCAGAGCAAGTCAGGTGGGTCGGTAGATAGTACCAGGATTGTGGGAAGTGTAGATGGATAGATAGAGGAGGCAGGTTGGAGAGGAAACAGGAGGATGGGTGGGGGATTTCAGATGCTGTAAGCATGCTGCACTGCATGTGGTAGAAAGGAAGGACACGGACATTTGAAAACCCTTTACTATGTACACACTGCTAATTAATGGTTCGTTTGTTCTGAGTTCAACTCTAACCTAAATGATGATGCAGGAGGAACATGGGGCTCAGTGGGCAACCCCCCTGTAAACAGAAAGATGTTAGTGAGGGAAAATTACAGAAGACATATCAACCCATAGCACAGATTCAGAGATGAAGGGGGACATCTAAGCAGAGGACAAAGACTGAACTTTGGGGTGACTGACTGCCTTCTTTCTCATTTGCTATAGAATGTCAAAGACAAAGTGGATATTATAGGATATTGATCCTGCATCTTCCCAGACTGCTGCCCCTGAGTGAAACACAACTCAGAGATTCGATTCCTGCCACTGATATTTGTGGTGGTGGGCTTTGTGAACTCTGGTACTTTTGTTACAGCAAGATGGAGGATGATGGATGGATTGATAAGTAGGGCATAGGTGAATGGGTGAATGGATGGACACATGGATGGTGGATGAATATATAGACCATGAATATATATAGAGAGAATGGGTAGGGGGTAAGGGTGGGTGGGGATGGACAGGGATGGGAAGGATGGGCAGGGGTGGGTGGGGATGAGTAGGAATGGGTAGGAATGGATAAGAGGACATACGGTCATATGGACAGGTGACCATTCAAAGCAGAAAGTACACAGATGTGGACAGGAACCTTTTGTGCATCTTAGCAGTTGTGGGTGTGCACTGACATCTTCAAGGTGGAAGCTCTTTGGGTAGGTTTTCTAATTTTACTCTCACAACAGTCGGGAGGTTCTTTTTAACATCATCTTTATGAAAATCAAGACTCAGAGAGGCCATATTAGGCTTTGCCAAAAGGGCCTCTATTGGGTCATGAATAACACCATATCTTGATAGTGGAGTAGTCTTGATTCCTTTGGCATGACAAACAGTTCTTGGGGGAAAAAGAACTTTAGTTTTCTCCAGAGTGGCAAGATTGAGCATTTTTTGTGTGATTTTTTTTTTTTTTTTTGATGTAGGAAAGGTACAGTGTATTAAGGCAGTTGATCGGTTTGCAGTTCCCACTGATCAGTGATGGTGGGAAGATTCGAAATGGGAATGATATCAGAGAAAGCACCGGCTGCCACGTTCACGCTTTGAAAGCAGGTGGCAGCTAACCACCACCATGAACTTCGTACAGTTGGTAGGGAAGCTGTCGTTACATGCAATGTGTAGGTGTGGACATTGGCATGTCCTTCATCCTCTGCCCCAGACCCCTGACTCTCTGAGCCCTGTCCTCTCTGACTATACAGAGCAGAGACATTGAGTTGGTATAGTCAGGCATGTTCAGCCTGCATCCTATGGATGTGTGTACGTGGGTAACATCATGATAACTTACTTCAAACATTACCAGAGTTTTCTTTTGCAATATTTTTGTGACTTGATCACCTTGTTCTTGAATGTGAACTTCACAGATAACAATACTGTGTCACGATAAGAGAAGGCTAGGCATGTCTTTTGTCCATATATGCAGTGGGCCCTGCCCAGTGGAAGAACCAGATGCTGAAAGGTCTGTGAGAAAGTGTCCTTCTAGAAGTGGGCAGTTGACAGAACTTTTGAACCTCTTGTTCAGCAGCCCCTTGGCAGACTTTATAGTTAGATCCTCAGCCAGCCTTACAGGCTCTGCTTAAGTGACACTGTCTTGTCCACTGTCAGATGGGCTGGCAGCTGTCTTCTTACAGCCATGGTTCCTACAGCAGCATCCTTAGGGATTATCATGAGCCATGTCTCAGCATCACCCAATAGTAGTGGTTTGAGGCAATGCATGAACACACATGGTTGACTCTGCTTCCAAAGATTTTAGTGTCTGTCATGTTTCTTCTTTGGCATTGTGGCACTGAGGATGGGGTTACCCCACCAATGAAACCTCAGATTTCCCTGTCTAGACACCCCACTGCTTCCTTTCATTCCACCTCAATGAAGATGATACTTTTATGTCATTACAAGTAACAGAGTGTGAGGGGACATCCACGACACCTTACCTCAAGCCACTTAGTTTTTTGGACAATGGAAGAACTAAGATCTCTTCCATACTTCTTCTTGCCAGCAGGAAATCTGGTCGACCAGTATGGATAACTCAGCAGGGTGTTCACTTCTGGGGGATTGCCCTTCCTTCTGATCCCATCTGTCTGTCTGTCTGTCTGTTTGTATCACGAATGCTAATTATGTCTCCCCCCAAAACTGCTTGCATGAGAGTGTCCACACATAGCTTCTGGGAACCTGCCCCCAGTTGGTTCTGATTGGTAAACAAAGATGCCAATAGTTGGGAGGACAGAAAGAGGTGGGATTTTAGGATTCCTGGGCTCGGGACCAGGAGGAAAAAGGAAAGGTCCACCACGCTGGGAGTGTGGAGGAGAGGAGAGATACCATGCCTGAGAATAATGCAGGACAGAGAGGCATGCCATCATGTGAAGGATCCTGGGAAGCACGGCTCAGAGGCTGCCCAGTTTGGTATGGAGCAGCCAAGATAGAACACAGACTTTAGTAAGTAGTAACTTGGAATTATGGGTGGGAGGTAAATCCCAGCAGCCATGCTTGTGGTTCCAGATGTGAGCGCCTGGCTTCCTGGCACCATGCCATGCCTTTACTCCACCATCATGGACTCTAACCCTGTGGAACCACAAGCCCAGATAAACTCTTTATTATTTAAGTGTTTTATCACAGCAATAGGAAAATAACAAATGAGAAATCTGTATGTTACTCATAAATAAAATTGGGTGGCATGCCTGAGAGTAGCCAAGAAAGGAAAGGCCTCACATAGTGGGATGCTTAGAGGCATCAATGCCAGACATGCACAGGGGTCAGGTGCTCCAGGAGACATGGGGCAGATGCCTAGGGCCAGAGGTGAGTGTGGACCGATACAATCATGGGTGAGAACAACATGCCTTTCCCAGGGCTTCTAGAAGCCAGGGACCATTGTCATCAAGAGAAGTTGGTGGGGGGGGGGTATATCAGGAAGCCGATGAGAAGTCTTGGTTAGAGATACAGGCCATTGACTGTGACTGAGAGAAGAGGGTCTGGAACTGGAGGGAAATCAGTCTAGTTAGCATCTCTGTCAGACATGGGCAAGAAGGCAGATGGATACAGACGAGGCTCAAGAGAGGATAGTGGCTGTACTGGATGGTTTTGTGTCAACTTGACACAGGCTGGAGTCATCACAGAGACAGGAGCCTCAGTTGGGGAAATGCCTCCATGAGATCCAGCTGTAAGGCATTTTCTCAACTAGTGATCAAGGGGGGAGGGCCCAGCCCATTGTGGGTGGTGCCATCCCTGGGCTGGTAGACCTGGGTTCTATAAGAAAGCAGGCTGAGCAAGCCAGGGGAAGCAAGCCAGTAAGTGACATCCCTCCATGGCCTCTGCATCAGCTCCTGCTTCCTGACCTGCTTGGGTTCCAGTCCTGACTTCCTTTGGTGATGAACAGCAATGTGGAAGTGTAAGATGAATAAACCCTTTCCTCCCCAGCTTGCTTGCTTGTGCAGGAATAGAAACCTTGACTAAGACAGTGGCCATCCTGGGGCTGCAGCCCTAATGTGGGTAGACAGAGAGTTCTTTGTAGGAATGGGAAAGCAGAGAGAGGAGTATGTTGGGGGAGAGTTTATAATGCCAGTTAGGTGCATCGGTGAAGAGGCTTAGCGTTACAGTGAGTTGAGAACCTGCTATAGTCTCGTGCTGGCAAAGCTCACCCAAGTGCTTGTGTCTGTAATGATGCTGACACAAGCGAACACCCTACTGTGCATAAATGCAGTCAGGTGGAGGCGCAGCCCAGTGACAGAACATGTTCTGGTTTGTACAGGCTCTTGGGTTTCACCACCAGCACTGAAAAGGAAGAAAGGAAGAGAGGGGAGATGGAGAACGTTATGATGGGGATCGAGGAGGAGAACACATCGCAGATGTAGTTACGGACAGCACACAGTGTGTGATACTAGATATGGGAATTGCCACTGGGACGTGTGGTTTATTGTGCTATAGTGTGAAGCAACCCGCCCAACCCACGCTCTATGGGCTGCACGCAGCCCAGGATCTCTCTCTATGGATCCTGCCTAAAGCAAAATTATAAACTTACTTGAAACATTCTATTTTTGCAAGGCTTTTGGCAGCTGGATTTCATGAGCCTCTGGTTTGAGCTTTATCAATGGCAACGTCACAGTGCCATGCAAAAGAAATCCATGTAGGCTGTCGCTGTCTGTATACACTTGCAGCTTTGGCTTGACAACGAGGCATGGCTTCCAGGGTTTTCTGGCCGAATTGACACCATTGGATGTTCCCATGCTGGGCGTAGCTTGATAAAACAAAACAGCATTGCCAGAAAGGCTTCAGAGGACCACGGCAGAACACAGGGAAGGGTTCTTATTTGATTGACAGGACTACTTCCACGCCCATCACACCCTCGCTTTATGGCCAGCTACCGCTCCATGTTACAGCAGCAGCTGAGATGTGGGAAGACCCAAGCTTGCATTGTGTTCTCCTGACGATTAATTTTCATAATAAAATCATGCTTCCTTATGGCTTATTGTTTTTAATCCCAGCGTGGCTTCTATAACGTCTCAAAAGAACAACTTCTGGATAAAGGAAGATCGTGGCAATGACCACTTCTTTGTTGAGTAAGGCACGCCGCCTAATTTGTAGGGAATCTGCCTACAAAGCTCGTGATGTGAAAGGCATTCTATGTAAAATGTACTGCCAAGTCTTATGAACATCACCCAGTGTATATGCTAAGGACTAGAGAGCCGCGCTGAAAATAAGTCTTTTTCCAAAGGGAAGTAAATGAACTTACACTTCAGGTGAACGATACTGTAAAAGCCGCTTATGTAGTAGTGTGTTAAATGCCCCCACAAAAAAACAAGCAAAACTGTTTACTGGGTCTGTTAAGCAATCTCTGCAGAACTATGCTCTGAAAAAGGGGCTATTTTTAAACCGCCAGACTATGGCCAGGATTGTGGAAGGACTTGTGACATCTGTTGGAAGCTGTTTGGTATGGAACTGTTGATTTTCATTTCCATGCTGTGCTGATGGGCCACACACGGTCTTTGTCAGAGGCATCAGTGTGACCATCTCACCGAAGGACTGGCTCCTTTTTTTTAAAAAATTAATTTATTTTATTATATATTTACACTGTGTCTGTCTTCAGACATAACAGACAGAGAGGGCATCAGATCTCATTACAGATGGCTGTGAGCCACCATGTGGTTGCTGGGAATTGAACTCAGGACCTCTGGAAGAGCAGCCAGTGCTCTTAACCGCTGAGCCATCTCTCTAGCCCAGGACTGGCTTCTTTAGAACCAAAGAGACATGCAGAAACAGTTAAAAAAATATTAAAGTCATTTTCTTTGCCCATGTAAATATGTCCGGTACAGTGAGTGTGGGGCCTGGCCATGGTAAGTTGAAGAGAGAGACTTGTAAACTCAATAGACAACAGTAAACTCATGTTTAGTGAAGTGTCGTGGTGCAGCATGTGCAGAAACTCAGGTGTAAAACCTTAAAAAGGGACCCATGGTGCACAGCACATCAAGACTGAACTTCATAAAAGCTTTATGAAGGTTGAAATCATCTCCTGCCCAGGACTCCGCCACCGTCAGTTCATGCTGACTATGGCGATTTTTGCTTTTCAGAGTTAGGATGGCTCAGCTGAGGCCCAGTGTTGGAAAGATCTTATGATTTGTGATAGGTCGTGGAGTTATTTCTGGTTATCAAAACCGAAAAAAAAAAAAATCTGTCCAGAACTTGACAATGAAAACCAGCTAACAGGTTTAGCATTTTCAGTGGATCTAATTGCTTATGTACATGAATTTAAATTTGTCTAGAAAGTGAAAAACAAATTACCAACACAGTGTTTCAAATCATAACTTCCCCAAAGAGAACACCAAGAAAACTCTGTTTCCATGTTACATTCTGTTCTGCATGTACTTTATGCTTATGGTAACTAGTGGGATTTTAATGCATGTTATCAAACCTCTAAAAGAATTGCCAAAATGCTTTTAAAAATCTGTCCATGTATCTCTCTTCTTTAAATAAAGTTGTAAGAAAAAAAAAAGAAAGACCAATGTAAGATTTATCACAAAAAAAAAAAAAAAAAAAAAAAAAAAGAAGAAGAAGAAAGAAAGAAAGGATGGCTTCAGTGGTTTCAATCATAATGGCTTCCCAAAGGAATCGAAAAGCTAAGGACAATGTTTCAAATCCTAACAGCCCGCAAAGAGAATGTAAAGACCGCAAGGATTAAAGGATTTTATGAATTTTGTCAAATCTTCTAAACCCTGGACGGCAAAAAATAAGCAGCCCTTCCTCCTAATTTGATGAGATTTTCAAACCAGATTTGAAGATTTCTGGGGAAATAATTGTCCTGACATGTGTGTGACTCTGTTTCCTGTCAGCCTGAGTAGCCATCTGCCAGTTTCCTGGTGGAAGTCCTAGAATCTGATGTTTGTCTTAAAGGAAAACTTGATCACACGTGTTTTCCAGTTTGTCACAGGTGTGGGTAGACCGCCGTAGACTTCACAGATGCCCCTTTCTTTACAATTACATTTTGCTCATGTCCATTTTAGGAGTGCTTATATAAACTTAGAACCAGAATGTCAGATGGCCCTTTGACAGCTTCCTCACACCAGATATTGACACACAAGTATCTCAAATACAATGTCAAACACCCCACTAGGGTGTGTGTTTGTGTGTGTTTAATTAAAATTTATTTATTTACTTATTGAGATGGTGTCTCTTTAGGTAGTCCTGGCTGACCTCAAACTTAGTACATAGACCAGGCTGGGCTCAAACTCACAGAGATCTTCCAGCCTCTGCCTCCTACGTGATGGAATTAGAAGCGCGGGGTACTATGCCTGGCTCTCTCATTAGTCCGATATTGTCTGTCCTCTTTCCTTTGACGTTTCTATCAAATGCTAAGAAATGAAGTTACATTGCTTACGTCTATTTTTATTTTTTTGAATTTATTTTTATCTTATGTGTGGTGGCATTTTGCCTGCATGTGCAAATACAGCACATGTGTGCAGTGCGTGTGGAGAAGTGCATGTGTGCAGTGCGTGTGTAGAAGTGCATGTGTGCAGTGCGTGTGGAGAAGTGCATGTGTGCAGTGCATGTGGAGAAGTGCATGTGTGCAGTGCGTGTGGAGAAGTGCATGTGTGCAGTGCGTGTGGAGAAGGGCATGTGTGCAGTGCGTGTGGAGAAGTGTGTACGGAGAAGTGCATGTGTGCAGTGCATGAAGAAGGCATTGGATTCCCTGAAATGGGAGTGATGTGGACTAGGAGACAACGTGTGGATGCTGGAAATCGAACAACCCTGGTCCTCTGGAAGTATTACCAGTGAGCTTAACTGCCCGACCATCCCTCCAGCCTCTCATTCATTTTCTTTGTTACTGGCCATGCACTCGGGATCTACTCAATGCTTTTAAGTTCTCTGAATGAGGTGCAGAAAATGAAGATTCCTAGGTGAGGATTTGCTGGCTCACCTGTGCTGTCCAATATCACGAAAACTATACATAGACCTTCTTCCCACTTACCGGCTTTTCACCCCTCCCCCCCTACAGTGGCCTCTTCTCTTCTGCTTGACTCATGATGCTTTTACACATCATGGTCCTAAGACACACAGGCTATAGCACATATGTGTATGTGTGTGTACATGCCATGTAGAAGTGCAGCAAGCTGTACCATCTGTGGCTGTACAACCACACTTAGGATGCTATGTAGTGATGAGGCTGCCTAGTGAGGTGCTTCATGATTAAGTCACACATGACTGTAAGTGAATAAATGGGACCCCAGGACCCCTGTAATGTGGACAGCATGTCCCCTGTGACAACTGCTGCACATCCTGGAAGTCACCGATAGAGGAAGCCATTCTTGCCTCCAGTGCTGTCACACACAGGGCTCTCCTCCCACCGTTGGTCATCCAATGGAGCACATTTCTCCAGGAGATGCTTTCTAGGAAAACCCCTTTGACCCAGGAATACATGGCCTTTGCTGTCACGGGGGATCCCACTGGGTTTCTGGGACAGTGCCACCAGGCTGATGAGTCACAGGGGCCAAGGTAGGTGTCTCCAGAGCATGATGGCCAGAAGGCCCTGGCTGGATGCTGGGCAGGATACACACCCCACTTCCATGGCCCTCATCCGGCCATTCTCCATACCCTTCGCTCCCTTGATTGTCTTCTTTACGACCTCTGCATTCCCTGAACTGAAATCCACCAGCAGTGCGGGCGTTCACAAGTGCAGACCTCAGAGCAGCAGAGGCAGGAAACCTGGTCTTGGATCTCACAAGTTGGGACTCCTTGGATAAGCTGTTTCTTGTCTCTGTGCTTGTCTCAAGCTCCTCGCCCACAAAAAGAGCTACTGGCAAGGCACAAGCATGTCCTAATTCTAGCCCCCAGCCCACTTGGCCCATAACAGAGGTAGATCAAATATCAATGGGGTGCTTCCCCCAAGTGTCAGATCAAAGGCCCCTGGAGGTGTTCATAAACTAAACACCCACTTCTCAGACTCGGGAGGCATCTA
Source organism: Micromys minutus (assembly GCF_963924665.1). NCBI lineage: Eukaryota > Metazoa > Chordata > Mammalia > Rodentia > Muridae > Micromys > Micromys minutus. Next base: position 13,893,717 of record NC_137966.1, on the reverse strand, counting down.
TTGTATGTCTCCTGTGTCAGGCTGGGAGACTTCTAACCTGATGAAGCAGGGATGAACTTCAGGTACAGAGGAGTTAGTTATGAGAACGGGCAGGAAGAAATTCAAAGGCTAGGAGGTTTGCAGAGGATTGCAGCAGTGGGGTAGGTGTCAGGGCTGAAGTCTGAAGGGCAGTGGGGGACTTCAGGTTCTGGAGGAGGGAGGAGTCACCTGCGTTGAGGACAGCGACTGACCGATCCAGGACACTTAGAGAAAAGGCAGCAGATACAGAATAAGGGAAAAACAGTGTGAATGAAGGTGTGAACAACCCTCCGAGGTCCTGCAGCATGGAGCCATACATTGGGCTGTCTAGCCCACTCTCTCACACAGTGGGCGTCGTAGGAGCACAAGCTTTGGTTTACGGTTAGTGCCTTTCAGTGGACAATAGATGAAGCAGGGAGGCCATCAAAGCCCAGGTTTCCCTCCTCTCTGAAGTCAGATGCACGCAGATTTATCCCTCAATGCCACAACCACATTTAAATAAGCCTCTTTCCTCTCTACATCCTGAGATTGTCATTGGTGAAGTAACTGTCATCCGGAGATGCACCTTGGGGCTAGAATGAACTTGAACAGCCCCACTGTCCCACTGCACCAACCCTTCCCTTCATCCAATGTACCCTGGTGCTGACATCATCTCAACTCATTTTTACAGCCATTTCTAAGTCAACACTGTCAGCAGCTTCAGAATGAAACCAAGGCCTCCTAGGATTAGTGCTGTAGTCTAGTTGCCTAGCAACAACACCTACATCTGCATCACTGCAGAGCCAGGTTACATCAGGCATTAGTCAAAACAAAAGCAGAAAGGAGTTACAGCCAGTCTCTGGGAGTGGGGGCTTTCATGTGGGCATCGATCTGATATATCTAGCTCTTGAGGGGGCCCAGCCCCCCCCCGCCCCAGTTCCTCAGTGGGACACATATTCATCACAATCTCTTTGTGTTTAAGAAGGGTTGATTGGGCATGTATTAGGTGCTCATAGTCTTCAGAACGGTGTTGATTCCCAATTCATAGCCAAGACTGATGATGCTCAGAGAGAGTAAAACTCAAAGTTCAAATCCATCCACAGATGAGGAAGTAGATGTTCAGAGGGCAAGAGCTGTGCCCAAGATCCCTTGGGATACATGGTGGAGACAGGGCATAAACTAGCTCTCCCTGATATAAAAGCTACTTCAAAGAGAAACTTCTAGAACAAACACCCAGTCTTTCCCTCTATCTCAGGCACATCCATAAAGCAAGTATTGGTCGTAGTAGGAAGTGAGCATGTGCCCCGCACAAGCACTTTTTTTTTTTTTGAGAAGACATTTTTTTTTTTTTTCTCTGCATTTCAGAGACTTGGAGCCTCTGGGAGATTTCAAGAGAACCTGTTCTGTTCAGGACACTGGCGCATACGTGACAACCTGGCTGATGCTGGTTCTACTGTCACCCCATACTAAGGCCTTCAGACCTGAGCTAAGCCAGGAGCCCGGCATGAGGGGAGCCCCCTCAGAGTCATTTCTGAGTGAATCCAGGACTTGCCTCACGGAGTCTCCAAGGCCTAGAGCACAGGGAAGCAGATTTCCCTTAAACACACCTGTTTGGCCAACACCAGCTTCACTCACAGCTGTCTGTGGATGAGAAGCAAACAGTAATCCCCAGTAGGTCACCACAGCCTAGCTTCTAAAGCTCTTTGTTCTGGGTCTCTCAGTGCATGGTGACAGGCTGGCCCTGAATGTGGCAGAGGGTGTCAGGTCAAGTGGCCACTTCAAGCCAGGAGACACGGGAGAAATCCCGGGGCATGTGTTTGATGCTGTAAGGAAGTATGCAGAGGGCCTGGGTAAGGTGGAAGGTTCGTGATCCCATGATTTTATAAGGAGATGTTCACTCGCTTGTGCATTTACTGCTTGAGAACTCGGCACCGCCCCTCCCCCCAGAGCCTTTTCTGGAACTCGGAGTCTGGAATTGGAACCTTAAGTCACAGATCAACTTTGGCAGCCTGACCAGCCTTTCACGGTCATCGGTCCAAGCCACCCTTCCCGGGAGCATCTCAAGGCCTCACTGAGCCACAGAAGCTCAACTGCGATTCCTGTCTGTGGATGTGCTTTTGAAGGTGAGGTTATTTTTGTCCTAACTACCATTGTTAGGAAGATGTCACAGTGCACCGATTGTTCAGGAGCTTTCCTTGGTATCCATCCCACGTTTGCTCCCCCACCAGTGCCTTCACGCTGGGTCTCTCCGCTCGGGAGAGGATTGCGTTGGCTGTGGTGAGAATGCTCAGCATTTGTCAGCTTTGTTAGGACTCAGATCCAGTGTGGGAATGTCATTTGGAGATGGCGTGTCCCAAGGATGCCACTCTCAAAGGCAGGGCCTAATCCCTCTCCACTTGCCACCTCTTTATGTTGAAGAATTTTTTTCTGCATGACCCCAGATGTACATAGAGAGGCATATAAAATAGAAGTAAAAACTAGGCACAGGGCTGGAGAGTCGGTTCAGCACATGAGAGCATTTCTTGTTCTTGCCAGAGGACTAATATTTGATCCCCAGAACCCATATTCAGTTTACAGTGTTCTGGAACCCCAATCCCTGGGGATCCAACTTCTCCTTCTCACCTCCAGGACACTGGGCATGTGTGTGGCACACCAACATACAGGGAAGCAAAACATAAAAAAAAAATAATGAATGAAATAAAAACATAAAAGGTATAAAATAGTAAATCAAAGATTTACTGATAATATGTTACATATTTAACATATTATTTTTAAACACTAGCTTGGCCTTGGTCATATTGGCCTACAAGTAAGCTAGTAGATTATGTTAATTAAGGTTGAAGGGCTCAGCCCACTGTGGGCGGTATTATCCCCAAGGCCAGTGGTCCCTAGACAGATAAGAAAGCTTGAACTAGTGAACAAACTAGTAAGCAGCATTTCTCTAAGGCTTCTGAGTCAGTTCCTAATTGAGCTCCTGCCTTGATTTCTTCAGTAATGGATCTGGGCCTAGAAATGCAAGCTAAATAAATCCTTTCCTCCTCTACGTTTCTTTTGGTCTTGGGGTTTGTCTCAGCAACAGAATAGCAAACCAGGACACTCCCCCAGTCCCTCATGGCTATCCTAAGTGACCCAGGCAGGCACCTCACCAAGGCTTAACACTACAGAGAAGAGGGCTTTAGCTTTTTGCAATGTGGGGTAAACTTGAACCATTTTTTGACTTGTAAGGGGACATTGTCTTTAATAGGTCAGGCATTGTGAATCTGTCCTCCACTCCGGAAGTAGATGCCATCTTTATCTTCCAGGGTTGTTATCCACATACCCTGGAATGGAGACATGCAGAAATGGGGAGAGAGCCATGGAGGAACACCTACTAACGGCACTTCTCAGCTAAGCAGTGACCCAAGGGACCAGGGTCTTTGCCCGTTATGCGTACCACCCTACTTCTGGTTCCTAGGACTTTCTCCATGGACCTGGAGGATACCAGAGACTAAAACATCAGAAGGAGGAGTTTTCCATGACCCTGGCCTCCAGTTGTGTGTTCTCCTGTTTCCCAGGAGAACCGGGAACTGTGATCTAATTGTATGCCCAATCAGAGACATGGTTGCTTTGCTGGATCACTGGGAGGACTTGGCTAAGATGCTTTGATTCTGAGCTAAATTCCACAAGATGCTCCAAGGATTTCTGGGTGTCTTCTGGGAGGCGGGAGTAGGAGGAGGTGGAGATACTGAGAAGAGAGGGGGAGGGAGCACACTTCTGAGTGCATGGTAAAATATTTACTTAACAAGAGAACAAGGTTTGAAAAATTACTTACAGCCACTATTCTAAACTTCAGATTATACTTCTCTGGGATGCCCATCAATCTGAGATGGATATGTTGTTATGAGACTGGGCAGTATTAAGAAAGTAGGCTCACAGTTTTTGGAGATTTAGAACACGGTGCGTGTATTTTCTGGCTTCATGAGGGCATTTGCCTATATCACTATGTGGTCAGAGCTATCATGGCTCGAGTAAAGTGGACATTTCTGGATATGTCCAGTGATACAGACTCATATGGCAAGGCAGCCTCATGTGAAGTTTTTCTGAGGCAAGGCCTATGGGAGGAAAGTGATGTTTGGAAAAAGTATAACTAGGACTCAACAGTCAGTGACAGCAACACTTGCATTTCTAGCTTTGCAACGCTTCGTTGGTTTCACATCTTCGTCTTTGCTGGTCTTCACTTTGTTGAGAGAGGCATGGTGTCCCTGGCTGGCTGGTCCTGGTAACTCCCACTAACTTGTGCTGACTCAGTGGAGGCCTGGCTGTTCCTGCTGGATCCTGCCACCTCTGCTGATTCATGTTTGCTGTCCTGACACTACTGGACTGCTGGTGTCCTGATAAATGGAGATTAAAATCACCCCCTCCCCAAAACACCACTTTTAAGTAGGGCTACATCCCCTTGTCCTATTTGCCATCTCTTCTCCCCTATCTTTGGATGGTGGGCTAGAAGGGGGTTGAAGCATTTCAGAACCCTTATTAAAAGTAGTATTAAAAGTAAAAATATTTAAAAAAATCTAAGCTTACACAGCAGTGCTCCCAAAAATGAGAGATCACATGATGGGATGGAACTAGAGGAAGGGACAGGGTGAGATTGCCTGTCACAACAGCTTATTCACACAGGGACTAATTAGGCTCCCACGAAAATGACATTAGCCCCTTCCAAAACTAACAACACTATCATCTAGTCACCTTGCACAAGCCCCTTCTTAAAGCTCCTATGATCTCATCACCACCCCCCTAAGGACCAAACTTTCAATGCTCAAACTCTTAGGGGACACACTCGGGGCACATTCACACCACATCCAGGATTTTCTGTGTTGCTACCAGGATTGTTTTAGGCAGACAGAGACAGCTGGTATTTTAGTTGCTCTGATAGTACTATGACCCAATACCAGATAGGAACAACCTCAGCATCAAGGTGTGTGTGTGTGTGTGTGTGTGTGTGTGTGTGTGTGTGAATTTGTTCACGGTTCAAGGTAACAGTCATCAAGGAGAGGCAGGTATGGTGGCAGACCAGTCATCCTGGTGAGGGAGGCATGGTGAAACATGGCTTCCCTCTTGGTTGTGAAGCATGCTGTCCAGCTTGCTCTCATCTTGGAAATGAGGAAGCAAAGAGCTCCTTGGGAAATGGTGCTGAGGGATAACCTTTAAGGGTCACCTCTTATCAGCTACTTCTTCCACTGAGGCCTTCACCTTCCACATGCTACGTATTCAAATACACAAATGTATAGAGGACATGTTACTTTTAAAGCATAACAGTTGCTCACAGGACTTCCAGGACATACAGCCTCAGCCTCGATATGTTGTTTACTTTCTTCACGTATAGAGCAGAGCCTGGCCCTCATTACCTGATGAAGAACACCTCAATAGCATGAGTTGAGACTGTTCAAAAGGAATGTGTGCATAGGAGGTGATGTTTGTCTACTTGACAAGAGTTTCAGGAAGTCGAAAGCTGGGGTAGATTGCAGAGAGCAATGGAGCCTATAGGGAAAGCACTCAGAGTCGGCATATTTTATAACTCAAGAAACAGGCAAGACTCTGGAAGGTCCGTGCAGGTATGGTGCCCAAGGCTCTGTGAAGTCTGGGGCAGATTTAGACTTGCAAACTCAGTGGTGGGCCCAGTGACCTTCCTCTACCTCTTGCTTGGTTTTAATTCTCTTTGGTCCTAATATCTGCAAGAACTTTGTCCTAGTTAGGATTCCATTGCTGCAAAGAGACACCATGACCAAGGAAACTCTTATAAAGGACAACATTTAAATGGGGCTGTCTTACAGGTTCAGAGGTTCAGTCCATTATCATCAAGGCAGGAGCATGGCAGCATCCAGGCAGGCATGGTGTAAGAGAAGCTGAGAGTTCTGCATCTTGATCAGCTAAGAGAAAAACTGATCCTTCTGACTGGGAGAAACTTTGAAACCCACTCCCACAGTGACACACTTCCTCCAACAAGGCCACACCTCTTAATAGTATGACTCCCTGTGGGCCAAGCCTATTCAAACCACCACAACCTTTGTGGGCTTTCATGCATTATCCAAAGATGAGTGTTGTTGATGTTTGAGTCTTTACAGACAAGTTGATGTCCACCCAGTCCTCTATCCCTGCATTTGCCAACTGCTATGTGCATCAAAAGTTTGGGAAACAAGAGTTTAGTAACTGCCATGAATCATTTCTTTCCTTCAGAAGACTCTGGCATTGTGTCACAAAGGACCCGGAGTCCTGCTACTTATACTGGAGTCAATGGAAAATAGAGTATTGTACTCAAATGCCAACTGGCAATCTCGAGATTTAAAAACACTTCAAACTTCAAATGAAAACCTCATATTCGTTCTGGGTCTGCTGAAACCGACTCTCCTCTTGAGTCCAGAAACTCAGTTTCGTTGAGTCATCTCAGCCATGTCTTCAAGGCTGACTCAGCAAAGCGGCATGTGTGCTATTACACGAGGAATGTGCTCCGATGTATTGTCTAAATGGTCATCTGCAATGAAAGCCTTCCATGCCTCACCCTGGACACAGCAGTGGCCAAACAAAGGACGCTCGAGCATTGAGCTCCTCCGGGGTCCGCTGTCCTCATGATGCTGGTACAATGCAATGGACGCTAGAAATACTCTTGATGTTTCTCACCCCTATTCAGTCCATCACGTGCCCTACCATTCTTATTCTTCCCTCGGTCCACTGGCATCATTCCACCCACGCCACAACTGACTCTTCCTTCACCCCCAAGCTGAGCTGACCGCCTCCCAATCTGAGAGGTTCACCCCTCTCTCAGATGCACTGTGAGCAGGCATCCTGGATAGTTAACCCGGCCATCATTTCCTTTCCGTTTCTCTTCTTCCCCTGGTTCTTTACTACCACCACCCCATCCTTCTTTGTACCCAGGATACGGTGTCCTATGTACAGCCTTAGGTGGGTATCATTTTAACCAACTAAGCAGCATGCTGTTTTGCATCTAACGCATTTTAGAAAAAATAAACAGGACTATGCCATGAACACCATCTGGCTACTCATTTCTCTTCCTCATTTCGTTTCATGAAGATTTTCCCATCTGGCTGCCTGCACTCACCCTTATTTGTAGCTTCCAGCTCCTGCACAGTGATGCCCAGGTGTCTGCTCCACAAAGGCTACCCACTGTGATGCTGGCCTGGACTCTATTCAGTCTCCTCCTTCCTTGCACACAGGCCTGGGTGTGGCTATTCAGTATCCATTCCTTTGCAGGTCTTGTATGTGCTTACCAGGTCTGTGGCAAAAAAACCTGATGTTCCCATAGGCTGAAAGCACTTAGAATTAAGCATCCATTGCCTTTTGCCTTTCTGATAGATAAAGTTCATTGTTGTGTGGCTGTTCACAACTACATTACTGCTGTTACTACGCAGTTTGAGTCTGGCTTCAGGTACCACTTAGCTCTGTAGATTTCTCCTTTGAAAGCATACCTCACATTCTTGGTTCCTATTGAGTGCCTTTCTTCTGAAAATTGACTTGTACGGGCTCTTTATATATTGCACATTAATAATTGCTTAGTTTGAGATATTTCAAATATTTTTATTTGACATGATTCATCTATTAATTTTTGTTTGAAAGAACTCTTCACTAAGAAAAGCCTCCAGTCTAAGGGCAAATGTTTGTGCTCTGGCTCTTCGGAGCTTCTCGGATCTCACAATTAACTTCTGATCTGAGCCACGAGACAGAAAGTTACCTGTTTCCACAGTGGGGTGGGTAACCCTGGTCCCTGGAACGTGAAGTCGGAACTGAAGGCAAAGCGGTCAGTCACTTCCTGCATGACTTCAAAATCAGAAGTCGCTTCTAGTCACTTTTGTTCCAGTACAGCTTGTTTGAGGAGCTGCCAGAGAAGCAGGGATTCAGACAGAAACAGATTTGGAGGAACTTAATTCTCTGTTTCCCAAGTCCTGGCTTCTTGGAATAGCATCTTCTCGGCCTGTATTTCCGAACTCTTTCTGAAAGGTCATATCTTAGCCACATCACATTGATAACTCGCTTAATTCTTTACTTCCAATTGACCAGATAGGTTACCCAAAACTTTCCTTTAGAGGTAAAACATTATGAGGCTGGAGAGATACTGTGCTCAGTAGTCAAGAGCACTGGCTGCTCTTCTAGAGGACCTGGGTTCAATTCTCGGCACCCACATGGCAGCTCACAACCATCTGTAACATCAGTTCCTGGGGATCTGACACCCTCACCCAGACATACATGCAGGCAAAACACCAAATGCACACGAAGTAAAAACAAATAAACCATTAAAAAAAAGTTTAAAAAGTGAAATGTCACCGGAAAACTGTAAACATAAATCCATATAATTTAATCTGTCCCAAAATAATGACAAAAGTGAACATTACTAAAACTGGGTAAATACAGCTTAGGTGACATCCACACTGAATCGAGGCATGCAGACATGCATTAAGACGATGTAGAAATAAACAGAGCGTTTTCTCCTCAATGTAGCGAGAATGTATGGACATTTAGGAAAAAGAGTAATCTTTATGTGGATTCGTGTTGTTGGAGTAGCAATAAAGCACCACTAAGGGAAAAAACCAAACCAAACACTCCTTTGGCTCAGAGAACAGTCTGGCATAAATGGAAACCTAACAGTCTAGTTGGGCTGGGTCGATTGCCCGGCCAATGGGCTGCTCCTGGAAGGCGGGCTTACCTTAAATTGTACTAAAGAGGAGTGGGATGATATTTCTGTTACTGAGGTCCTGTGCTTTTCCTTCCCAGAACTCCTGCCCTTGATACCCCATCTCTCACAAAGCCATGCAGTCCAAACCATGTCAACTCTCTGTGGCACTCAGGTGTATCATTGCCTTCCTGCCGGATATCCGGTCGGGAGTAACCCAGAGAAACGAGCCCCTGCCAATCCCGGCCGTAGATAGGACAGCTGCCCAACAAAAGAGGGCAGTTCAGGTCCTGCCACTCTTGGCCGCTGCGGGAATAGACATAGGCGCTGGTACTGGAATTGCAGGGATAACTACTTCCATGACCCAGCATAATAAGTTTACTCCCGAGCTTGACACCGTTTTCAAAAAATGTCTGAAGCCATGCTTACAATCCAGAAACAGAACAATTTTCGGCAGCTGTGGTGCTGCAGAACCGATGGGGGCTGGACGTCCTGACGGTGGCCTTTGCCTGTTCCTCCAAGAAGATGCTGTTTCTACGTCAACCAATCTGGGATAGTGAGAAATAATATCCAGGAGCTATAATGAGACATGCAGAATTCCAAGGAAAGTGAGACATCCAATTCCTGGATCTTCAAAAACCCAATGTGGAAGTGGATAATCCCTTTCATAACCCCTTTCCTCGTCATGTTTGCTCCCTGCCTCATTAATCTTGTTTCTACATTCCTTCATGACCAATATGAAAAAATTCTAACAAAACTATTAATCAGTTCCTGTTACAGGATTACCAGCCGCTGTCCACAGAGGAGCCCGATAAGAACGTTTATTGAGTGGACCCCAGTGGGGAAAGTTAGCTGCGCCTCCAAATTGATGCTGCTCAGAGACAGCAAGAAGCCATCAAAGAAACACAATGTCTCTATTTCCCATTCACCATCACTTCCACCTCCCCCTGTTTCTTTCCTCTTTATGGTAAGAAAAAGGGAGGTATGTTGGTATCGGGAACCAGCTTTATGGTTACAGATCACTTCTGAACTCAGCAATGATGGTGACGTCACCCATAGGTGACAGGAACCCTCAAGTCTGTTACCATACATTCCCAGTGTCCACTTAGCTCAGCTCCCACCCTCACCTGTGAGTCGTTACAACACTGACCAAATAAAACGCAGACCCTTCCTGACCTTTGCCCTTTCTTCTCTCTTTTCCCCCTTCTATCACTCCCTTTGTCCTCCTCTGTCCCCATAAACCCCCCTCCTTTGGAACTGTTGTGGCCTGGTGTGGTCTGTCCGGACTCGAGCCACGATTCCAACACAACAGCAGAAGGTGTTATTAGTTGAAGGAGAACTGCTTTTTAAGGGTAGTTAAAAGTAGTTAGAAGTGCTAAGCATCTTCTAAGGTTAGCCTTCCTCAGACCGGTGCCTACACTACTTAGCATTAATGTACCCGCCTCCTAGACCATGGACCCTTTCTGTCTCCCCTTTATTGCCTATCTCTCCTGCCCATCTCCCCCCACCCATTACCCAGCTTAGTTTTTATGCATTCCTAAGTAAGTTGTAAATAGTATTACAGTTTCCTCCAAGCTCTGCACTATACACATAATTAACTGATGTCCAGCATTGTTTATAGTTCTCTTTGAGATATTTTATACTGTTAAATGCATGTACATTTAAGAACTCATTGATGGATTCCTGCCTCCCCCTCCCAAATAGCTGCCCTGTAAAACACAAACACTGAGTTGCATAGAATTTCTATCACCCTAGAACCTCATAACCTCTCCTCCCAGTTAACGCCCCCACCCCGCCTCAGGGGCAGCCAATGACTGTTTCCTATTCCTTTCCTCTCGTGGAACTTTACAAAACTAGAGTCACACAGGCTTTGGAATCACGTTTCTTCACTGAGCATGTTTATTTTTGAGATTCATCCATGACACTGCATAGAGTCATAGGATTCTCTCATCCTTTCTCTCTCTCTCTCTCTCTCTCTCTCTCTCTCTCTCTCTCTCTCTCTCTCAGTTCATTATCCATTTACAGAAATATTTCCATTCATTTTCTCACCCACCTACTACCAAACACTTCTTACGTTTGTGAAAAAATGTTACTAGATATTCTTGTATACAAATATGTATATTCATATTAATTGACTGTTTCATTGCTAGTCACAGAGCAGATGTACCTTTAATTATATTGAGAGAGAAAGACAGACAGACAGACAGAGAGAGAGAGAGAGACAGAGAGAGACAGAGACAGAGACAGAGACAGAAAGAAGAGGAGAGAGAGAAAAAGAGCAAGAGAAAGAGTGAGCAAGAGAAACAGAGAGAGAGAGAAAGAGAAGAGGAGAGAGAGAGAGAGAGAGAGAGAGAGAGAGAGAGAGAGAGAGAGACTTTTCAAAGTATCTGTATTATTCTAGGCTCCCACTAGTAACTTCCCAAGACTGAAAAACAACACCCTTTAGCAAGGCAGACCAGAAAAAAAAGTGAAGCCCAGCCAAGAAAGTGACTGCCTGCGGAACTTTTGCTGTTGCTGGAAGAAGACCACAGGCCTCTCTCAGCTTTTGAAGAGGTTTATAACTCGGCTTGATTTTGCTCCCTGCTGCGTCTCCCAAATGAGCTCAAGCTATGACTGGGCTATGACTGGACAAAGAAAGGCTTAGAGAAGACTGCACTCTTCACACTTAACAGGTACATATAGATCTGTAACTGCGGAATGTTTTCATAACCATTCCAATGTGTTCTTTTGTTAATTTGAACAGGTTTGACCTATTTAAGGTCTGGGCTGAGAGAGGCAGACATTTTCGTGTTCCCTCTGGTTTTTGCATCCTGATGCTGTGCCCACCACTGGGGTCTTTGGTGGTTGCCCCCTACAGCATAGTTCTGAGTGCTGTCTGGAAAGCCGAGCCTGGTGTTGGTGTCTGGCTGTCTCAATGAGGCTGTGAAGTCCTTAATATTCTTCAGCTAATGAGTTTTCCTTTTATTCTGAGTGTCTTCAGCTTGGGAAGAGAGCGTCTTGGAGGGGGATGCTGGTCTGAGTTTGTTTTAGTTGAATGGTTGCAGCGCCAGCTTCAGAATCTGTTGCTTCTGAGCCCTCTAATAATATCAGTGACAGCCTGGTTTCACCTTCCCAGAATAACCACTGGGAAGACTGGCCTCTTAGGCAGCTTAGTGCTGCTTGGATTGAATGTTTCTGTTAAGAACCAAACCTACACTGACCCTTCTGCAAGGCCAAGGAAATTACTAGAACATCACGAATATGAACAGGTTGGAAATTTGCAGAGTCAGATGACAATTTACCCTGGGCTCTCATTAACTCCTTGAATCACCCTTTGAATGCCAGCTGACATTCTTGTTGCTATTAGGTAGGTCCTTTGAAAAGAACAAAGTTTTAGCTCCCACCAACTATAAGGGTGACAACACAGTCAGAAGGAATCCTAGGCCTTCAGCTGAGGCAGTGGTTTCTGGAGGCCAACCCATGGATGTTTCCACCTGTGTATTTAAAAAGTGTCTCTCCACTTATAAATATCTTTGATCTGTTATAAAAACTTCATGAAACTATTACCACCCTGAAACTTGGAATTTGGAGTGATCTGAGTCTGTGTTCCAAAACCATGGTCACTCATACTTAGATTCAGAATAAATTGTCTCCTTGAGACGAGAACGGTATCTGAGGGTTGACATTAAGGTCACACCTGTCATACCTTGTAACAGAGGACAAAGACCCTCTGGCTGGTCAAGAGAAAGCATAGTTGAAGACAGCTGTCAGGTGGGAGCCACTGGAGTGAAGCCCTCCATTGTGGGAGGAAACACCCACCCTTGCTGACTTTCCTGTAGACTGACTGCTTAGTCATGGATCACTGTCTGTCTGTCTGTCTGTCAGACTTAGAGCTAGAATCCAAAATGGTGATATTTGTCCCAGGGTCAGGTTTATCTGAACTAAGTATGTCCTCTGACAGATTCTTTGATTAGGCTGATGGTTTAGATAAACGATCCTGCCATTTAGGTCACATTTTTTTTTTTTTTCAAGCAAGAGATCCTTTTAGTATCCTGGAGCCCAGCAGGGTAACTATAGTCTACAACCATCCCTGGTGTAATTTAAAATATCTAGAGGAGTACACAGACATGTTCAACAAGGCAGAAAGTCCTCTTACCCTTGTGTGGTCCTCAGAAACAGGCACACACACTGAATCATTTGTACGTATAAATATTATGTCGCTCTTAGAACTGAAATGGCTAACAGAAGCTCCAAGGTTTCAAAGCACATATATTTAAGCACAAACTTGCATACAGTAAGCACTATTCTATCTTTTATAATTATCTGAACTTATGCTTTAAGAATGTGCAGAGCAGGGCTGGAGTGTTGGCAGCTCTTCCAGAGGACTGGAGTTCAATTTGCAGAATCCACATGGTGACTCACAGCCTTCTGTAATTAGTAGGTCTGCAATGTCTTCTGGTCCTATCAGGCACACATGGGGGTGCACAGACACACACAAACTACCCATGGACACATAATAAAGTAACAATGATAAAAATTTAAGAAGCAGACCAGTCTTTGGGGATACAAACTTCATTAAAAGAATCATTACTTCAGGAGGACATAAAGTGAAAAATGTTTGAGGTTTATGGTTTAGGCTACCATCCTGACCTCCAGTGGCTTTTAAGCGATTTCTTTCAGATAAATAGAGTACTCTCCAGGGGAAAAAATCTGGGGAAATGAATCCTCAGCTTGTGCCACTAACGTGGGAAGAAATACATCTGGTACTTCCATTTTGGGGAGAGGAAATCCATTTACAAAGGATCTAGTTAGTCCCAGGAGATGGTGCCCAGGTGAAAGGTCCACTTTCAGGGCAGGGGGGCCACTGTGTGTCTTCCAGCTGTGGCTTTTCCAAGCCTTGGTAGAGAGTCTTCTTCCTAGACCTGCAAGATGGGATTGGCCGGCAGAACCTAAGAAAAGGTTTTTATTTTCTCCTCCATACTCTAAGATGCAGACCCGAAGGGTACTGTGGCCCCACTAGTGAGAAATATCCAGCAGCTGTTCCTGCAGCTGGTCCCACAGCTGTTCCCACAGCTGGTCCTGCAGCTGGTCTTGCAGCTGGTCCTGCATCACCCTTACAGTGGACTTGGGGCTGGTTCGAGCTCAGCATGACCAGCTTTCATCTGTGGAGCTGAGAAAAGGGTCAAAGAACAACTAATTAAAAGAATTCCTCCTGCTGCTACAGAAATACAATAATGACTTTAAAAAAAAGATTTTACTCTTTTAATTAAATGCCAACTACCTTTGCTGATTTCAAGCCCAGTATTGCTAATGCTGTTTTAACTAATTCTCATGATTACAAAAGAGGAGATTGAAAGCCAACAGCAGATACGTGAAGAGTTTGGGTCCCGGATTATTTTGTCTAAATGAGGTTTCATTCTTTCTCTGGTTTTCTCAGGCGGCTAATGGTGGGTGTTAGGAAGGGGCTAGGGGCTCATCAAGCCCTGCCCACGCACAGTAGCCTCGCTGTCACAGCTCAAAGACATGTCAAGCATTCTACTGAGAGAGCTTGACTGTGAATCTGAAATCCCTTCACAGGCTTCCCAGTATCCAGCCTCCAAGAAATAAATGCCAGAGCCCAGACCAGAGCTGTTCAGGTTGTGCCCGTCTGCAGCCCTTTCTAACTTCACCCTCCTAGTAGATTTTGGGATGCCCACAGTTCCAGGGAGGGACACACACCCTACCAATGACCTTCTAAGACTCCCCAGGCACCTGATTCTGGGAAGATGACAGCTTCCCCAATGCTCACCTCCCCAGGGAAATTCATAGGATAAGGCTGTCAATGGCATGTGTCTGCACCTGAGTAAGGAAGGGGTACACCTTAACTAAATGTGAACCTCCTCCCCACTTCCCCACATCCTCCTCTCCTCCAAATGCAAGCTCCTCTTCCTCATTCTCTGCCACCAGGGGATCAGAGACAGCCATGAGTTCAGGCAAGCACTATGGCCAACCGTGTGGCATGAAACCTTTCCGTTCCTGAGACTTCTAGGGTGAGACCCCTATTCTGCCTTGTGGGCCTAAACTCTTTTTAGAACTCCCATTATGTTCTTATCTGTCTGTAGTGTGAATGACACTCCTAATACACTTCCTACCCAAAAGCTCTCTCTGCCTCGGTGCCCACCTTGAACCCTAACCTGGACTTTTCAGTGGATGTGATAAGACCACGGTCATAATGACAGGTGCCACCACCTGTGGCCTATCTTCTCACCTACCATGAAGCCCCTGGCTTCACAGACTGAGCCTCATTATCTTTCATTGATCCTCTTTGAGCTTTTGTTGCCTCATGAATCTCAGCCTGAGAGCTTTGTAAGGTCAGGGTCAGGTTCATCCCATCAGCTGATCCAGGAGGCTCGGAACTCTGAATGGTGGGAGGTGAGAGTATCTCGCCACAGCGTGATGGGCCTCTTCACTGTTTATCTTTAAATTGTTATTGTTTTCATGGATGTGCATGTGTGCACTTATGTGCACCTTGTGTGTACAATGCCCACAGAGGCCGGCAGAGGGTGTCTAATCTCCCAAAGCTGGAGTTCCAAGTGGTTATGAACCTTCTGATGTGGGTGCTGGGAAACAAACCTGGGTTGTCTGGAAGAGCAGCCAGTACTCTTAACCTCTGAACCAGCTCTCCAGTCCTGCACCACATCTTAAAGACGAGGTGTACAGGTAAGTCACCATCGGCACTTCTGTGCAATATTAGTGTGTAATAACAAGGATGACCGTACAACAGGCCATTGTCCCGTGCATTGTGGAAGGGAAGGCAAGCGAGTGGAGCCCGGGTGAACTAACCAGAGCCACCAGATCAGATACTACAATACGGTGATGTCGTCAGTTCAGCTAGGAACTCACTGGGCCAGTTTTCAGAACCAAAGTGGAGAATCAAGCTGCCAGCAGCAGAGGTTACTGAGGTAGCTTTGGGTGGTTGCCTAGCAATCTTCAGTAGACCTTGGCTATGGAGGCTGGGTGGCTAGTTCTTGTCAGTTTGATACAAGCTAGAGTCATCTGGGAAGAGGGAACCGAAATGGAGAAAAACACCTCCATCAGATTGGACTGTAGGCAAGTCTGTGGGTCTTTTTTTTTTTTTTTTTAAATCTTTTTATCTATTCTTTGTGAGTTTCATGTCATGCACCACAGTCCCACTAATCTCCCTCTCCCCTTGTATCTGCCCTCTGTCCTTGTAAACTCCTTGCCCCCAAACCTCATACACACAAACAAAATAAACAAAACAAAGCATAGGAAACATGTAACTGTGGAAACTGCAGTATGTCAGTGTGTCCCACAGTAGACACCTCTGTCCATACATCTTTACTAGTGAATATTCATTGCAATGAGTCATTGGTCTGGTTCCAGGTCTCTATCTTTGGTGACACCATCAATATTGGCTCCTCACTGGAACTCCTTCTAGTGATCCCGTTTTTTGCCATGTGTCATGGAGATCCTGCAGCTTTGGACCAGCCTGACCTGCCCTTTCACAAGCTTCAACAGTTCATAGATAATGTAGATGTTGAGGTGGGCCAATTCAGGGATCTGGGCCTGGGTGGTAGCTTGTTTTGGTAAAATAAAAAAAATAAATTTTCTGCTACCTGTTCCTGCATGATCTCACTCTGTGAGCGTCTGCATGGAGCCATGGGCCACTGAACCATATCTGTGCACCCCAGCTGCTTCTCTGCCATGCAGTCCTCAAGTTGCTCTCTCCCAGCTGTCTCCCTGTCAGCTGGGAACTTTGCTCAAATTCCCCACAGCCTGGTAAAACCATGACTCAACAATCAACAATTTATCAAACAGATTTATATGTTAAATTTTCAATCCACAATCCATCCACACAATAAGCTTGCAACCAGTTGATAAAGATATAAATTGCCCACCTAGATAAGACAAATTGACCTATAGAAACCCTTGAAAATATTCATATCTACCTATCACCAATTAAGAACATCTGGATCTAGATTTTCCCACTTCCTCTCCTCCTCTTTCCTTCCTAGACTTTTCCCTGCCTACCCTTCCTTCTCATCCAATGATAGACCGGACCTACCTGTTGCATAGTGACATCATCCTACTGTAACTGAACAGGACGCCCCACCCCCGCGCCACACCACCAGGGTGAGCTCTCCAACACTGCTCCATGTATGTAGGCTACCCAATGCAGCCATTGACAGAGGAAGGGTCAGCTCTCCAACTCTCATGTTCTTGTGGCTGGCTTACCATGTCTTTGCCATTAGGGCCAGCTCCACTGTTCTGCCCAGGTGAGGTGTGGGACCTACTCCCCCAGTGCTGCACCAGATGAGGGGGGTGGGCTACTCTCTTGTTCTCAGCACCGGCTCACCCATGTCTTTGCCATCAGAGCAAATCCACTGTATTATCCAGGCAAGGTGCAAGGCCCTGTTCTCCACTTCTCTGCCAGTGAGGGGCAGGGCCAGCTCTCCTGTTCTCATGACCTTTGGGCCAGATCTTCCAACTATTGTGGTGTGTGTGTGTGTGTGTGTGTGTGTGTGTATGTGTGTGTGTGTGTGAGAGGGGGGGTGTACCTCTGTACGAAGGATACCTTGTGACAGGGCTATCTCTCCTTTGCTGTTGTCCTTGGGGCTGGTTCACTCCCCATCCCAAGGTCAGCTCTACTGCTGCCCAGAGATACAAGTTAGACTCATCTGGGAAGACTGGGCTAAACTGAGATGATGCCTCCATCAGGTCAGCCTGTATGCAAATCTTTGAGGGATCTTTTTGATTATTGATTGATGTGTGCCACCTCTTGGCAGGCAGTTTTATGTTGAATAAGAAAGCGGGCTGAGCAAGACAGTAAGCAGCATCTTGCCTCCAGGTTCATGCTGTGAGTTCCTGCCCTGGCTTCCCTCAGTGATGGACTGTGATTAGGATGTGTAAGCCAGATAAACCCTTTCCTCTTCAAGTAGCTTTTGGCCATGGTTTATCACAATTGAAATCAAATGAAGGCAGAAATCTTATCCAGCATCTGCCTTCACAGGACATTTACTCCATGTCTCTGTTTCCAACTGTCCTTTGTTATGAGGATAACTATGAGATTGTAATATGCCTGGCAGGGAGGAAGACATTCTAAAGAGACACTTGTGTGCCCAATTTTGGCTATCAGACTCTTTAAGCGATTGACTCAAGAAGTTGGCATTTCCCCAGAAATCCCAGTCTGAGAGAAGAGAAAGCTTAAAGTCTGAGCTAGTGAGTGGGGAATTTTCCTCCTGCCAAGATTTGTAACTTAAACAGACTGTCTTGCAGAAAAGTAGACAAAAGAAGTCACATGCCATTGACGGTGGCAGACCCAGCTTGACCAGCCCTGCTTAGTTCTGTCCCTCTACCTAAATCTAAACTCATGTCAGGACCCCATAATGATAGACGTGAGGATTCTGTGGAGTTCTGTGTCCCTTCCCCCAGTGTAGTCACAATGAATGAGTCATCTTTTCCCTGCTTTTCATTATTAATTAGGGTTTCAAAAGGGATTTATCAAGGGCAGGTGGCAAACCTGCCTTGTTGGGGCACACAGGTTTCGAACCCAGGGTCTCATCTCGGTACCACTGTCTATGAAGAGCCTTTCTCCAAGTGAAGCCTGAGATACTGGGGATTAGCACTTAAGCATATCTGTTTATAGGAGTCAGAATTCAACCCATAGCAGAGCCAGGAGCTCTGTACTGGGGCCTGACAGCCCGTGAGAAGACCCATGAATCCGTTTTGTCATCTTAAGATCCTGGGCAAAGGGCTATTTTCCACTTATTTTCAAAGCATTTCCAAATCCTCCAAACATCTGTACCCTTCCTCAGATGACCCTAACAACAACTCTACGAAACAGACAATAATGTGCTCATTTCCAGTGGAGGAAGAGGTGCCGGTAGCGGTGGGACCAGCCTATGGTCTCATAGCCAGAGCTATGAGGCTGGGATTCCAGATTCTGTCTGCCTTCATGTCCAGGGTTCTCTGCACGATACCAATTTGCTAACAGCTTCTTCCTTTTTTCTTCCAGGAGATCACTCATCTGAATTGTGGGCTTTTCTTCTCTTTTCTTAATTAATTGGGCAATTTGCATACAAGAGAATAAATTACTGACAGAGAAAGGCACACTTTCCTAATCAAATGTGTTTATTTAGAGCTGTGGGGGGGGGCGAATGCCAGCGCTAGTGGGGAGACAGTTGAGTGTTGGTTGCTGGTCTTGGAGGGGAGCAGAGCTCATGGGGGAGGGGTGCTCAGAAGCCTGAAAGGAAGAGCAGGTGGGCACAGTTCACTGGAAGAGCTCTTGTCTGGACTGTACAAGGTCCTGGGGTCAGTCCTTAGCGCATCAAATCAATAATAATTAAAAGTAGCAACAGCCACAACAATATTCACTCAGTGAAGTCCAGTGGTTGATGATGTCATTATCCAACTTAATTGATACAGAAATAAAGCATATTTGAAGGGAAGACCATGAAGGCTTCAGGAAATGTGCAGAGTTTGAGGTAACAGATGAGAATTCTTTAAGGGAAAAAGCATCAGGAAGATGTGTCTATGATTGGGACTCCCATGTACAGATCTAGGCTGCAGACAGACTCTTAGGGATTTTTGGCAGAGATTTTTTTTAAAACCCATAGATCCAATCACTCATTCTAGGAACTAACAGGCAAGCAGATCTTGTGTGTAAAAATAGACTATTAGAATTCTGTGACAAAGGTTTTTTTATATAATTTTATTTATTAATTTATTTATATTTTATTGTTTATATTAAAACTGTGAGAAATCTGTAACATGAGATTTGGGAGGACTACAACAGTAGATCTTACCAAGGGACTGAGGAAAATGTTTGAATAACAATGAATTTTTAAACCGAGTCCTGATTGTGAGCTGGAATGTGATTGGTGGATTTCACAGTGTGGAGACAGAGGAGCCCCTGGGAGCAATCCCATCAGAGAGCAAGTAGAACTGGACATTGTGAGCGAAGCTATTATGAAAACCAATTTCAGACCTGATCGAATGTCCCGATGGGTTTCCTTTGTGTATTGTCAAAGTAATTCTGCTATAAGGAACAGAAGCAGCATCTCACTACGATGGTAAAAGTTATTTTTAGCTCAGGGAAGAGCCTCGTGTGGACATGGACAGTTAGGGACCCATGCTCCCTCTCTCCTGTTGTTCTATCATCCTTGAAGGGGGGGAGTCCCCAGCTTCTACATGCTGAAGGATGGGGAAGGTTAGTGAGAAAGAGTAGAAAAGCCCATTACCTACTTAAACGAGCCAACCTAGAAACTCCGCATCCCATACCCCTTGTAGAGGGCAGGGATGACTGACTGGAGTGTATGAAGTCTTCCACATCCATTCACACACAGTGATGATGACGAACATGTATAAAATTGTGGACCCAAGAGGCAGAGCTGGTGATAACTTCCAATTGGAAAATGGAGCGTGGAAGGTTCTAGGGACCTGGCAAGGATTAGCATCAACTTGAGCAGTAGAGATTGCATTGGCAATGCATTGGCAACCCAACCGATTTGCTGAGTGGATCATGGGTACAAAAAGGAGTAGCTGGGCCATGAAGGTACCTACGAGCCAACCTGACAGCTGTTTTATCTGGAATGTGGCTCCTGCGCATCTATGACGTATAAAGAATTACTTGTTAATAAAAACCTATTGTTATTCTCTAAGGCCTTTAGATACTCGGCTTACATAATGCCTCATGCATTATCACCCTCCCCAAATGTTAGCCTTCCAGAATTAGAAAGGGGCTTTGTACACAAGCCCTGGCAAATAAACACAAGGGAAGTCCAGCATACTCATATCAGATGATCCAGTGAGTGTCTCTAATGACATCAGAACTTCCAAGTCTAAATCATTTTCAGGTCTCTGTAGCCCAATAGCCACCAGAGCCGCTTCTTCCAGCAGCTGTTGGGACTAGATCCAGAGATACTCACAGACAAACGTATGGAACTCTACAGAAGAAGGGGAGGAAGGATTATAGGAGCCAGAGAGTCAAGGACACCAGGAGAGTAAGACCCATGGGGCTCACAGAGACTGAAGGAGCTATCACGGAGCCTGCATGAGTCTGTGCTAGGCTTGAATACATGCTGTGGTTGTTTAACTTGTTTTTTTTTTTTTTTTTTTTTTTTTTTTTTTTTTTTTTGTGGGATTCTTTTGCCTACTCTTGAGACCCCCTTTCCTCCTATTGGGTTGCCTTGTCTAGATTTGATGTGAAGGTTTGTACCTAGTCTCATTGTGTCTTATGTTGTGTTTGATCGATAGCATTCTTTTCTGAAGGGAAACAGGAGAGCAGTAGATCTGGGATCAGGAGAGGCTGAGGAGAAGGGGTGGATCTGGGGAGAGGGGAGGCTGAGGAGGAGGGGTGGATCTGGGAAGAGGGGAGGCTGGGGGACTGGGAATTGGGAGGAACAGAGTTGAGGAAGGCTGTGGCCAGGATGTATTGTATGAAAGAAAAATAAACAAAAAGAAAAAAAATTCCAGTATCTAAAACAACTTCCATATAAACGAAAGCGAACAAGGAAGTGTGTTGTAGCTAAGACTATCTTTTCCGACTGTCGGAGAATGAAGAGACAAGCAAGCTGAGAAGGAACACCAGGGTGATCCTGGTGCTTTTCACTGAGAGAGCTCAAAATAGACTTGCGTTCGCTTGAGTCAGATGATGATGGATGAGTGATAGAGGTGACAGATAATAGACACACATGTGTATGAATACACAAATGGACATGCACACACATGCACACACACATACACACACATATTTATTTATGTCATGTCAAAACGGACTAAAAGCAACATGGCTCTGTACTGATGCATACTAAACACCCAAGTCTTGGTTTCTAAGACTCTTGCAATAGGAGAAACTAAGGCTTCTTGGAAACACCTGATTCCGAGGACTAGGAAAGGAAAAATGTGACATGAGCTGGTGGTGTATGAGCTGAGAAGATAGTGAGTAAGTCCTGGGGGTAGAGCACTCACCTGGCATGTGCAGGGCTGTAGGTTGTTCCTTAGCAGTGCAAAATATGCACACACAATACATGCATATACACACACAACTATAGAAAAACATATACACACAGTATATGTACATACATATGTGCACACACATTCATACATGCACATACACATATATAAACACACATACATATATGCACACACACACATATATACACACATCTATACATGTATTCACACTTATGTACACAGACACACGTATATATACATATGCATATGTACATCTTTGCATATATACTCATGAAATTCATGAAATGCACATATACAGGTGTAAATGCATACAATATACACACATATATGTGTGTACATATATTTACATATATAATCACATATAAAAATATATGCACACATATTTACCTATTACTGTGCCCATATATAAGTGTTCTATGCGATTGCAGGGTATACCCTGCATCTGAAAAAGTATTTTATGGTGATATTTGAATGAAGTCTATAGTTTCATTTTAAAAATAATCTATGTGAAGAGTTTGCTCAACATTTTTGCAGAATATGTGACTGTGATGTGATAATTTGATTTTACCATTAAAAATTATATTTCCATACAACTAAATTCAGGAATTAAAACTGTGCGTAGAGAAGGGAAATGGGTCACCCCTGGTTCTGACAGTCTGTAAGTGGGACTAAGGAAGGGGCCACGCTGTATGCTTCCGAAATGCAGACAGGAAGGAACCAGTTTTATGTTATAGGGCCTTCAAGGCAGTTAACATGTTCAACCCACAGCAGCCCTGCTGGAGACTGAGGTGCTTATAAATAATTCCACTTTACAATCAGGGAAACCCAAGCGGTGAGAGGTTTAGTAGTGGGAGCAATTGGTTGTGGCTATTGTAGGTAAATTGTTAAGCATTGTTCAATGAGATCCTCACGGAATGAGGCAAACGCAAGGATGATCCCGGTGTGAGGATGAGGCAGCTGCAGTGTAGAAAGGAGCTGGCAGATACAGGCTGCTTTTCCCCTTCCCTTACCCACACAGCCTGAAACCCAGCCTGGTGGTCACTAGGATCCTCAGATGAAACAAATCCAGGTCAGCCACAGATTCCAGGCACCATCTTTCTTTGAAGGCGGACTGAGATAAAGACTAGAACAGAGGAGGCTCAGGAGAACAGAGGGAGGGACAGCAGGTTTCCAGAGGGCAGCCTGCTCAGTGGAGGGCAACTGTGGCCAGCTGAGCTCTTGGGTCTGTGCTCCCTGAGAGGGGGTGATCCTTTCTGATGAAAAAAACAGGAGTGGGATTTTGGGGGGGGGGTAAATGCTGTTTTATGCTAGACTGAATCTGACTATGGCATTGATGTTGCTATGGAAACCAGCCTTTTCTCTCAACTTGTTTAAGCCTGCTAGATGATGAGGAATTTATCTCTGAGTCCCTGGTCAGATTAGACTGGGGTGGGGTGGGAGTTGAACTGATCACAGCAATTCAGAAGAGGTGGACTCTCAATTTTCCCGAGTAATAACATATCTCCCTAAAATAACTCTGTCCTGACTGCCCGCTGGGACCCCTCCAGCACCGCCATCACTTTCCCCTGACAGGCAGCAATTATCTGTCCCTTCTCTGTCCTCCGGTCTCAACTGTGAGCCTCGGAGCCAAGGCTTTGCTTCCAGCCTGGGGATAGGGAAGAGATCTCAGGAGCAGCCCTGAGAAGCCTTGGGCTCCCCCACCCCCTTGAAGACACCTTCCGGAGGCTCAGGATGCCTGCTCTATGCCTCCCTCCAGAATTCCTTCCTCAAACAGGAACCTGCCCTTCCCAACCCAGGTCTCAGGCTGCCAGAGAACTCACATCTCCATTTTTGGCACAGCGGTGGGTCCCTCACAGAATTCCCTGTGTTGATAAATAGAGAAAAAGGGATGAAAGACCACAGAGGAAATTGGTGTGACTAGCCCAGGCCCTGGCTTTATGATCATCGCTGGCCCAGCAGGACTCTGAAAAGAGGAGATTTTTCTTGACTAAACCTCTGGTTAAAGGCTCCTTACTGCTCAGCCAGTCCCTGCTCATGGAGGGGCTGTGTTCCCTTTATTCTGGTGAGAAGATTATAACTCCACCAGGAATAGCATTAGGGTTACTCCTAGTAATTGGAATTGTCATGGTCTCCCTCTGTCCATTTCTCCCACCATTATACGTATTAAACATGATCTGTCAAGATGAATAAAGGAAAACTGTTGTTTCCTTTTTCTTCTCTCCCCTCCCTCCCTCCCTCCCGCCCTCCCACCCTTCCTTCCTTCCTCTCTTTCTTTCTGGCAACAGAGTTGCAAATTCACTTATGACAGAATGTTTAAACATGTGCTCGTTAAAATTTTTATTTGATTCTGTGTGATTGAATAATGCATCTGGTGTTTACGTGTCGCCTATATGGAGTCCCGGCCTCTGCAAGTGGGATGCTGGCTCACAGCCCCGCCTTTCAAAAGTATAGGGCGGCTATCCAGAACTCTGGAGTGTGAAGGCTTGCCTCTGCCCCCGTGCTTAGCAGTTTGTACGGCACCCGAAGGCAAGGGCTGCGCTGTCTTCTCTCTCTCTTCCAGCCATGCATGGTTGGTCACAATCCCCCCCCACCCCCACCCCAGTTCAGTAATCAGTGTAGAGAGCCTGTTTCCAACTGTATCCAGTCAGTCCTGATCTCTTCCCGGAAAGGCTTGCCATCTGAGGCAAGAAGATGTATAGGCACATACCATAACCCCAGAGCACAATGCAGAGAGGTACGGCTGTTGCTGATGGAACCGTTAAGGCGTGACCAACATACGTGGGTTGCTCCGCTGCTTGCCGCATCCCCTCAAACATACAGCATCGCTGTCTCCGTGCACTTGAAACAGAAGTGTTAGTGACAGTCCGTGGCAGTGATGTCGAAGGTAGGGGTGGCTCCCTCTTGGAACTGCTGAGCACTTAGCACTTGGCATACCAAGGGGCATTTGCTATTCTTAGCACAAAACACTGGGACTGAGTTCAGGCTAAGAATAAGCAAGATCGCATCGCAAGATCGCATCGGTAAAAACCGCAGCCCCGATGTTCTGAGCAGTGAAGTTGTAATTGTGCCCGTGTTGGGGGTCTGACACACAACAGGAAGGGCTCAGGGGTTGTGGGATCACTTGACCTAGATTTAACCCCTGTTTCTCTAGCAGAGCCTACGGGTGCCTCTTTATGCCTCTGGGTTTCAGGCTTTTATCTGTTCAATGGTACCAGTGACCACCACCCAAAGCAAGCTAAGCTGATAGTCACAGCATGGCTCTCTGCCCCCTCCCTGAGCTGCTGGCTAGCCACCACGTGCAACCCAGCGAAGGCCTCAGCAGACCCTTCTTTTGCCACCGACTATTTCTGTATCTAATCTTGTCTCTGAACTTCAGGGAAGTGACTGTATGTGATGGTTTGAATCTGTTCCCCCCCCCCCGCTCCCCCCACAAAAGTATGTTTTGGAAACTTGGTCCCTCACACAACATTATTAGAGGTGAGGCTTAGTGAGAGATTTTCAGGCTGTGAGGACTCCAGCCTTGTGGACGGATTAATGCTGACTATAAAAGGGCTTGCTGCTTGGGGTGAAGTTTTTTGCTCCTGTACACCCCGTCTTTGCCTCCTTAGAAGGTGTCACTCACCATGACATTGAACCTGCGAAAAAGAGACCTCATTTCTACCCATATTACTCTGTGTATATTCTCTCGTACCAACACACAGCAAACGGAAATACTCCTGGTTTAAACCCTCACTACCAGGTTGTCAGCATCATGTCAGGACCACACCCTCTGTCAGAGAAGCAGCAGGGTTTGAAGACCCAGCGCCATGGCAAGAGCGCAGTAGAATGTTTCATTTCCGCATCTCCGAGTAAGGGGAGGAGCTTAGTCATATGTCTGGACTCCAGTACCTTACGCCCCGCTCAGTGTCTCACCAGCTTCTGAGTGTCATGTCATATTCTCAACATGCCAGGAAGTCATTCAGCATGAGGGACTCAGCCTCACTTCAGGCCTTCAGGGTCACATTAGCACCCATCCCTTAAGCATCATCCTGGCAAGCATCATCCTGGCAAGCATCATCTTGGCAAGCATCATCCTGGCAAGCATCATCTTGACAGGGTCTCACCAGGCACTCGGTCAGAACCTCAGGACCACTTCATGTCCTCTACATCACGTGGGACCTCAGTTCATGTCAGAACCTTGGGTTCATGTCATGTCCTCCAAACCATGTCAGGACATCTGTGACATCATGCCAAACCTAAGTATCGTGACAGGACCTCAGCATCGTGTGAGACCTTAGCAACATGTCTGGAAATCTGACGCATGCCAGCACCTCGTAATTATCCCAGGATCTCTGCATCACATAAGACCCCCGGCATCACAATATGTCCTCACTCAGCAGCACATCTGGATGTGAGCACATTGTCAGGCCCTTAGCAACATATCCTGACCTCAGCATCTTTGTTTATGAGTTCCTGAGCATTATGTAATGAAACCAACATTATCTCATGTTATCAGGACCACAGTGTCTGTCACACCAGAACCTCAGCATTTCACCTGTCACTCAGGTCTATTAGGTCCACTGCCTCATGTCCGGCTCTCAAGAGAATAGCATGAGTCTAACGTCGTGTCAGAGCCTATGTAGCATACATACCATGCCCTGAGCATCATGGCAGGGTGTCAGCTTCAGCCTTGTGTCCAGACTTTGACATGATGTCAGTACCTGCATCATGAATGGATCTCCAGTATCATGTTCGGTCTTCTCTGTCATGTCCGGACCTCTGTGTCATGTTAGACATTCAATATTGTCTCAGGACCTCAGCAATGTATTAGGACTTAATCTTATGGCAAGCCTTCAGCATCATGCTAGACCACCAACGCCATGTTGGTCCTCAGCATGATGTCAGAATACCAGTGCCACGGCATCCGTCAAGCATCTTGTCAAGACCTTAACACAAAGTGAGGGTCACAGTATCATATCCTCCATCAACATGTAGCCTCAGCAGAACACGAGGACCTTGGAATTGTTTCAGGTGCGTAGCATCATGCCATGGCCTCTCCATCATGGGATGTCTTTCCTATCATGTCTGAACCTCATCCTATCAAGAACTCAGCATCATGCCATTTTCCCAAGGTCATGTCAGATCCTTCGCATCATAGCAGAAACTCGGCACGTCAGGATTGGGTACCACGTCAGGCTTGGAAGATGATGTAATGGCCAACAACATCACGACGTGCACTCGGAAACATGACAGGAAGCCATTGTGATGTCCACACCCCAATATTAGGTCTAAACCTCAGCATCATGTCAGAGCCTCATTGGGAGGCCAGGAATTCAACATCCTACAGAGACCTCAGTCTGAGCATCTCTGAGCATCATAAGTGGTCCTTTCATCGAGGTACCACCTCAGAGTCATGTCAGATCTGCAACATTATACCAGCCCTGCAGAATCTGCCTGAACTTGACTGTCACTGCACGATATTAACATGTCAGGTCTTCCCACTGTATCAAAACCTCAGTACCATGTCTTGCCCTCGGGATCATATGGGGAACTGCATTATCACGTCAGGTCCTCAACCTGATGTCAGAAGAAAAAAAACCCCACTGTGTGCCAGGTCCCCTGCATTATGTCAAGAACTCAGCATCATGATTTGAAAGTCATACTTGGCCTTCAGTATTGTTTTCGGACCTCATGAAGGTGTTGGGCTTCAGTTCCTTATCAAGCCCGTGCATTATCACTTTGGCCATTATTTGAGGATATTGCCTTGCAACCATGTCAGGCCTTCAGTATCATGACCCATGACTTCAGCACTGTATCAGGACTTTATCATTGAGAGCCTTAGCATCATGTGTCATGAGACAGCCCCAGCATCGGGTACCGACCACCTCAGCATCATTTCAGGCCTGGCTCATCACATAAGATCAAGGCCTCAGAATCATGTTGCCGTCTCAGTACCACACAGACCCTGAGAGTCATTTCGTGCCCTCGGTATGGAAGAGACAGAATAAAACATCCCATGTGCACCTCAGTGTGACATCTGGACGGCCCTTGCTGTCATGTCTAGAGCTCAGCATCATGTCAGGACCTTATTTCAGTGTCGCATCAGGATTTAAGAACAGCGCTGTGACTTCAGCATCATGTCGGGACCTCAACATCACATGCCACTCAGCATCAAGGCAGGTCTGCGGCAGCATTCCAGAAACCAAATATCACATGCAGGTGCTCAGCATCATCTGAGAACCGCGGTATGTGATCGGGTAGTTAATATAGTGTCACCTTAACCGGCATGTCGGTGCCTTGCTATGGTGTCAGGACCATGACGCAAGGTCAGCATTATGTAAGGACCTTAGCTAGCATCCTGTCTGTTCGACCGACTGCACCATCAGGACCTCAGCATCATCAGCATCTTAGCATCATGCAATGCCCACGGTATTATGTCAGGCCTTCTGAATCAACCATGACAGCAGCAGCACATCATGACCTCAGCATTGCCGGCCTCTTGGTATAACATACATCACATCATGATACTTCACATATCATATTGTATAATTATATATCAGAGGATCCTTCAGCATCCTGCTAGCTCCTTAGCAACATATCTGAACCTCTGTACCTTGTGAGGCTCTGGTGTCGTGTGACATACTCAGGATCATGAAGAGTCCTCCAGCTCTTGTTAGGGCTTCAGGATCTAGCCCAGGGCTCAGGACCACGCCAGGACTTTAACAGTATAACAAGCTATACTTACTTTAAGACAGAGACCCCCCCACCTTCCCCCACTTAACAGGACACTCTGTCCCTCGCCTCACCAATCCCACCTCCAGTGCCCTCAGCATCCCCATTATGCTCACTGAGCAGAAGAAGGTCAAGCTGTAAAGGATGGACAGACAGACAGTCAGGACTCTCGGACACATCTATGTTTATTTTTTTTTCCTGTCAGAAAATTTCAAGAATTACACCAAAAAATACTTCAGCCTCTGCTACCTACTGACAAAAATACACCACAAAATTATAAAGCGCTCTGTGGTTTTGCTAGGGACGATTTGTTGATCCGTTTCAGATGACAGATGAATTTACAGGTGACTCAGGTGATGGGAGGATGGGGTGGGAGGAGAAATCAGATGAAAGCATCTGGCAGGATGGTTTGAGCTACACTACTCCTAGTACCCAGCTGCTGTGGACAGTGATTTCAGCAATACAGCAAGCCACGAAAGAAAAAAAAAAAAATACCCTTAAACGCCCTGTTGGAGAGGCACTGGGAAACAGTAACACGCATCAAATGAGCAATTCTCCTGGCCAGTTCTTGTCCTCTTGGGTCTAGAGCCAGCACCTCCAAAGAAAAGGGATTTCCTGGAAGGCTTGAGAGAGGCAACAGGTCACTGCTAGAGGGCTGGAAGGGTTGGGGGTGGAGTTTGGCAGGGGTGGAGGACAGGGGCGGGAGGTGGGGGGATGGGGAAGCAGGGGGAGGCAAGGGAGTGGGGAGAGAAGGGGGGATGCTGGCCACACCTCCCTGTCAGGTGCTTCTAGAACCTAGCTGGAGAGTTTGGACGAATATCCTCTGTCAACACAACAAAGTGAGAAAGAGTCACCGTCTCCAGCTTCTTTTGGAAATGATCACTGCCAGCCCAATCTTCAGTGTCCCCCCCCCCACCCCTGCTGTCAGAGTTCCTGGCTAGAATTCAGTTGTGTTCCCGCTGTCATTAGCACTTTGTGAAACCCGGGTGCCTACGCTTTTAGCTGGGCCCAGGGAGGCCCCGCCTGACCCGTATTCTTCTTCTTGTCACCTCTCTTCCTTTCTCTCCCTTTCCACCCCTGCCATCTTGAAAACACGGGCAGCATCTAGGGGTACACCTAGAAAAATAAAAGAAAGACAACATCTACCCACGCCTGTGTTCGCTGAGGCACAACAGCTGCCCTTTGAGCGTTCGGAGCCTAGGTCCCCCATGGGCTGCCCAGGGCTGAGTGTGGATCCTCCCCCGTGAGTTAGTGCAACTCTTGCAAGCCCACCATTGAGTAGTACTCTGCGCATTCCTGGTTTAGAAATGCCATCACCTTTCCTTCCAATTCAGCCTTCCCTGTCTCGCTGGGCTCCTCTCCTGCAGACCACAGGCAAACGGAACAGCCTACCCTTCGCCACACAGACACTCAGCCGCCCACACAGAAGCCATGGCCTCTTATCTAAGAAGCCCTAGCCCCAGGGAGGCTCTGCTCTTTACTGCTCTGCTGTGTCTTCCACAAGGAGCCCGTTTCATGCTTTTTTTTTTTTTTTTTTTTTTTTTAATTCATTTTCTCTGGCTCCCATTTCTGGCTCTAAATTATCCTAACAAAGATTAAGCGACAGCTTTGAAAATATCTTACATGGGAACAATCAACACGAAACATGCCTTTGTACACGAGCCTGACTTAGGTACGAAGCAACAATACAGAAGGACAAAAGGAAAGATCGATTCAGACAACTCCAGTGCACAATATTTTCCGGGAGTTCTCCCCAGACCCCATCCTGCCCCGCCCCCACCCCGTACCCCAGCAGTACAGTGTTGTCTTGTAGCTCCAGCCCTGCTTAACCAGTGGGGGGGTTCCCCTCTCCACAACCCCCCATCCTAGCTGGGACAGGCCTCTAATGGCCCTGCGTCTTGGGTGGCTTGGGCTCATGAATGACAGCAGCTGCTGACAGCCATGGCCCGATGGCCCGGGCAGTGCTCTGCTTGGCCACGCTGTAGTGACTGATGACCGTGTAGAAGCGGCTCCTGGAGCTGGGGTCCTGGGATGAGTAGTAAGCATCCAGTGAGGCCGGGATGCAGCGCTTGTGCTGAGGAAGAAAGAGATAAGAGTAGCTGGGTGGGCTGCTGGTACCCACTGATGCTCTGTATACACTCAACGACACCACCGGAGACCCCACCCCCGCCCCGGCCACAGTACACCTTCCCCAAGATTGTTCCATCGCCACTCTTAGAGGAGAGGACATACACCTACTGTTGGTGCTGAGGTAAGACCAGACTCATCTGCTTGATGACCAGATGACACTGCTCTTGGTGGCATGGCATCGGGTCCCCAGTGGCCGGCTGGACCGTTGTCCACGGAAAATAATAATTTCATATTCTTTGTTTTGGATATGCATTTGTTTCCTTGGAGCAAAGTTACTGGTTCAGAGTATTAATATGCATTTGCATTGTGTATCTGCATTATCCTAGCGTATGTAGGAGATAAAATATTGCCAATTTTAGCACTCAGAGTGAATGGTGTATTGGATGAATGTTGCTGTCTCTTAGTGTCCTTAGGCATAACTGTCCTCTTTATAAGGGGTTGACTTGGACGTCTTCAACTATCTGATGGTACGAATGTGCACCCCTACAATCCTGTTTCTCGACTCAGCATAGTATTCAACAAATTGCATAAAGCTTTTTGTATTTGTTTGTTTGTTTTCGAGCCAAGGTTTTTCTGTGACCTGGCTGTCCTGGAACTTGTTCTGTAGATCAGACTGGTCTCAAACCCACAGAGATCTGTCTGCATCTGCCTCTCGGGTGCTGGGATGAGAGGTGTGTATTATTGTGCCTTACCTTGTTAAAGCATGTAATGTTACCAGACTTTGTTCCAGGTGGCTTTGGCCAACTGTAGGCCTGTAGAAAGTTCTGAGGCAAGCTGTGCTAAGCTTAGCTCTGATATTTGAAAGACACTTACAGCTTACAGTGGCTTCAGCCTGCTGTGGGTTGCTCCTGTTACAGCCCCACAGTAGGTCAACATTCATATGTCTCCCTGAGGCTCTCCAGTCTACAGGCTGCACTCTGAATTTCTCCAGCTGATACAGACCCAGGTTCTCTGGTTAGCTTGTCCCCAGCCTTTACCTTTTCTTCTTTATCCATCGAATAGGTCACAAGCTTACATATTTTAAGAAAACAATATAACGAGCTAGTTCTGGATGGATGTTGTACCCATCCCTGGCTCCTTCCACCCCTCTGAGTATTTATCTTTGGCATTTTAAATTTAATTTTTTTTTTTTTAAGAATTTCCTCCTGGAAAAATTAGGTAAAGCCTTTCACCTCATGCACAGGTTGAGCTTTCTTCTCCCTTTCTTCTTCCTTTACTTGCCAATATTAGGGAAGTCTATGCCATGCAGCAGACAGTCTTTTTCGCTGTCAGGCTTCTACAGAATTCCCTTGTGCGGATAAAGCACGGTTTATCCATTATTCAGCTGTCTCTGTTCTCTCAGAACCTCAACTTCTATTCATTCAGAGTGTCATCCCGTGGAGTATGAGCCAGGACCACGTACCCTACACTCTCCGTCAGAACATTCCCCATTTGATCCCCACTTTGGAACATCATCCTAGCTGTGATGACTTGGGGGAAATCCTCTAAACTAAGTACTTGAATTTCCATCACTTCTTATGGAAAATGGGGGCCAAAAAAAAAAAAAAAAAAATCCAGTTTTTTTTTTTTTTTCAGAATGGTTATGCGTGGTTTAGTAGAGATAACATTTATAAAAATTTCTAGTAAATAGTCTGACAGAAAATAGATACTCAGCAAATGGTGATTATAAAAATTAACACCGTCACCTGTTTCGGATTTAAAACAGTTAATTTTATTGCAACTAACATGTATTGAGAGTCCATTACTCAACAGGCTTATTATTATTATTATTATTATTATTATTATTATTATTATTATCATCATCATCATCATCATCATCATCATTATTATCATGTACTCAATTATCTGACTGTTTGGACATACATAATTCTCCAAAGGACTAAGACTACCTTCAGTTCACCCAAGTCTTTGAAGAAAGGAGGGCAACTAAAGCAATGGTCAGGAAGAAAGGGACCCAGAGGGTGAGGGTCTGGACAGAGGCTGGGAGAAAACCTCAGAAGCTCTGTTCACTGTCCTGTCTCTTTAGGGACACTCTGATGTAGGGAATTTGCCCGCTTGCTAGCCAGGGAGATCCACGCACATCAGAGCTTTCTGAAGTATCAGCGAACTTCTCTCACTGCTCATGCGCAGTCTGGAGCTGGCCTACTCCCTGACCTGGCGATCTCAACTCTCGTGCCTGCCTGATACCAGGCTCGTCTTTCACCCACTGCGCACGCGCAATCTGGAGCTGGTCCACTGCCTTCCTGATCTTGCCATGCAACTCTGGTGCCTGCCTGAGACTGGTTCTTCAGGAAGATGTGATAACTCTCTTTTTGATGCAAGCTGCTTTTCAGACAGTCCATGGGGAGATTGAGAGACCCAAATATGGCCAGCAGGGAAGGGAGGGCATCGATAATCCCTCCGAGATAGTCACCTAGGGCTATCTGCCTGCCCCTTACCTTGTAGACAAATCCTTCAGGACAGCTGTGGTCGTAGGTGAAGGCCTTATAAACCACCAGGAACACAATGCAGGCGAGGAAGGCGAGGGCCAGGCTGACAAGAATGGTGACCTAAAAGAAGACAGAACTGAGAGTAACACGGTCGGTCATGGCTCATGGACTTTCAAGCCATAGGAACAGCCCTCAGCACCTGGAGCCAGCAGGGTGGCTGTGGTATTGGGAAGGGGAGGAGCCAAGAGCCCAGGAAATTCCCTGGATCTTGGCATTGTCACTAACTAGAATTTAGTATGATAATTAGAGAACTTGTACCCATGAGCCTCAGTTTCTCCCTCCTGCGGGAAAATCTAGGAAGTTCTTTCTTAGCGCCACACGTGATTTCCCTCCCTCACTCTTCCTGTAAACATGGGGAGGGGGGTGGAGGAGATAATTAAGTCATTGCATCCAGGGTGAGGTGGTTGGAATATGCTTGGCCCACGGGAAGTGGCACTCTTTGGAGGTGTGTGTGGCCTCGTTAGAGGAAGTGTGCTCCTGTAGGGGTGGGCTGTGAAGTCCTGTGCTCAAGCTCCACCCAGGGCAGAAGGGAGTCTCTTCCTAGCAGCCTGCAGAAGACAGAATCTCTCCTGTTTGCCTTCAAATCAAGATGCAGGCTGTCATGCTTCCCACTGTGATGATAATGGACTGAACCTCTGAAACTGTAAGCCAGCCCTGATTAAATGTTTCTTTATAAGAGATGCTGTGGGCATGGTGTCTCTTCACAACAATGAAACCCTAAGACACAGGGCTTCCTGCCTGCCTTTGACACCACACTCCTGTCCCTACCACCGAAGTCTAAGGTCAGGCATGACTTGCTGGCCTTGCCTGTCTGATAACCCCTCCTTGCATATACCCTCTACCCACTGTTCTCCTCCTCCAATTTTATTCCAGATTCCTTCTTTCTGCTGCAGGGATGCCAGCTCCACCATGGTTGGCATTGGAGCCAAACCTCCTGAAAACCTTTAACTGTTTCCCCTGTACCACACAGATACCCTGTGAGGAAAATCTGCCTTCATGTGCACCTACAACCTGTGCACTTTTTTCCTGCTTCAGTCCAGTGTGTCTGAAGCCATGTCCCCTCACCTGCAGCATTGGCACAGCCTTTAAGAACTTTACATGCTTCCTTGCTCTCTGAGGTACAGTTGACACGCAGTTGGAAAAGAGACTTGGAGATTTTTAAGGGCAAGAGTGTTTTTTTATTTTTCCACTCCAAAGCGTGGGGTCATCACCAACTAGCCAGCCCAGAGTAAATGATCCCAGAGCACATGATCCCAGAGTAAACGATCCCAGAGTAAATGATTGGCTCCTGGCTGCTATCTACAAGCAGGCTTTTGTTTGTCTGTATAGTACTGTAAAGCCAGACAAATGGGAGCACCACCCAGGACTTACTAGAAAGGAGTAAATGGCTAATTAGAAGCTCACACTGTTTCTGTGCCACCATTTGTGTACAAAAGGAAAGGTGACCGACCCCCACCCCCATCTCACACCCTGTGATACTGGGATCTGAGGACTTCCTGTCACAATTTGGGTGCATGCATTACTCTTTAAAAGCCCATTGAGTCAGTTGTCCTAGAAACTGAACACAGCTCCTCTCAGGAAGAAAAAGTTCCATTTGATCTGGAAGAAAAAAAGAAGTCAATGTCTCGGGGAGTCCTCATCCTACGTTCTCACCCTAAGGCGTGTGGTAACCATAGTTACCGTAGCGGGGAGTCCATGATACATGTAGAATCCCATTTAAAGCTACGGTTGCTGCAGTGTGCTACCCTGGCCACGCCCTCCATTACCCAAGCCCTCTGTTGCACACACATCAGCCTCCTGGGCAGGGTCAGGGTGATCACACAGGATGAGGTGATGCAGAGGTCAGACCCTGGTCACCAGGCAGGACGTGGAGCTGGAATGCAGGAGCCCATGGTAATGGAACCTGGAGATATGCTATAGTTTCCCAAATTAACACTTGAATATACAGGAGAGTGGGTCACCCGAGATCATCACCCACCAATCCTGAGAACCCAAAAGCAGCTGGTCAGGCAGTGTCTGGGTTATAGACGTAAAAAAAAAAAAAAAAAAAAACAAAAAAAAAAAACTAAAAAATTTCCAGATTGCCCAAGACTCAAGAGACAAAAATAGTCCAAAAATATTTGTTCAAGATAGCCAAATATCATTTTATCATCTCCCCTCCACATTTAGTGAGCACACACTGATGAATCCAATAGAACCCCACTCCCACCCCAAATGTGGAAAAGTAAAACTTTCTGTACTGAACCCATGTCATGTTCTCCGTATAAGACAATATAGCCGTTCCTTGCATGGATTTATATCATGCTAGGCATTTTAAGAACTCCAGAAGAGTGAGTGTTAACACTCTCTTGTGCAGATGCACTTGCACATCTGAAGAGTTTGGTATTCAGCATGGGGTCATGCATACGGTCACCTCTGAGACTGATAGATGGCGTCTATCCACAAAATATCTCTCAGCCATAAGAGGAATGAGACACGTGTGACAGATGTAGATAGGACCTCAAAATCATTACATGGAGTAAAAGGAGTCAGATCTCAAAGCCGCGCTGGAATATACAGCGTGCATTAAACTGCAGAGGTGGGAAACGCGTTGGCAGTTACCAGGCACTCGGGGTCAGGGGCACTAGGGAATGACTGGTAATGGGACCAGGTTCCCTCTGGGGGGTGAAAATGTTTGGAAATTAGACAAGGATGATGGCTACGCGTCACTGTAAATATGGTAAATGCCACTGAGTAGTTCATTCTGAAGTGACTAATTGTACGCTGTGCGCATTTTTACCTCAAGTTTTAAATGCCAGAGCTGAGGGAACACTTTGCCTCCAGGGTGGGAGCCATTCCCGTGTGTGGTGACTCTATCAGAGAGCTTTAAAATGCTGCCAGACTCCCTGCCAGCCAAGTGGGCAGCCCACTGTACCCGGTTGCAAACAGTCATGGCCCATTAGTGGCAACAGCGTGGCATGAAAAGGGCGGGGCATGAAAAGGGCGGGGCATGAAAGGAGCGGGTATGAAAAAGGGCGGGGCAGAGATCCACAGCCACACCTCCCTTTTACAGCCTTCCCAGGCAGCTCAAGGGGCTTCTGGGAAATTCTCCCATCCCAGTGACCACATGTGAGCCCAGCCTCTGAGTGAGCAGAGCCCCAGCCTTTTGACAGACTAAGGCAGCAAGGTGAGATGTCTAAGCACAGGTACGGACCCGGCAACATTCATTTAGGGTGGGTGCTCCCACTCCTGGGGCAACTAGTACGTTAAAGAAGAGTTGCCGTGCCTGCTTATGGGGGGGGCAGGTTCCCCAGTCCTACCAGGGATCTCCCATTCCTGGCTCTCTCTGAGAGGAGTAGGGCGTGATTTACCTAGGTCATCAAAGCTGACTGTGTGACAGAGAAGCCTTTAGAAAACGAGAAAATAAGAGGGAGGAGGGGAGGAAGATATAAGTCTCCTTTAGGCACAGTGGTTTCAAGACTCCTCTGACAGACCTTTGGATGCTGACATCCAGGTTTCCCCCTCCTGTGGATTCAAATTTAATGGGCCATGGGTGAATGGGCCCAGGACATGGGTTCGGTTTTCAATCTTCCAGTGGACTATAAAGTACAGCCATGGAGAAACTGGCTCCTATGAGCTGTTTTGATTTGGATCTCAAGCTGGCTAGACACGTTATCATCATGTGGACATTTTTAATAATCTAGCCCTTCTGGCTCCACCTGGGTGATTTGACATCAGAATCTCTGGGGTAGAGCCCAGGCCTCTGGATGTCTGAAGCCCCTGCCTTCACTGGGGAGAAAGAGCGCTCTGTGAAGACCTAGGCTAGGGTAGCCTTTATGAATGTTGAGTGCTGAGAGGAGGTGGTGAAGTGATCTGCCCATGTGTGCGGTTAACAGGCTAGCTGTCGGCTGAAAGCCTTCATCTCTCTCCTAAATTTTAGTAGGGATTGCTCTGTGACCAAGGCTATGAGCACAGGGGGCTCTGGGACTAACCCGGGGTTGGGATGTGTCAGGGTGGGTAACTCTGCAGAGAGCTCCAACTGGAAGGGCAGGAGGAGGCCTGGAGCAGAGGGTGGGGGAGGGTGGACATACTGAATGTGGGGCCTTAACTCAGGGTGACAGGGAACTCTTGAAGGTTTTAAATGGTCATGTAGTGGGACCAAGAATAGGCTTTGGAAAGATGTCTCTGGAGGCAGGACTGGGAGGCAGTGTACAGGGGGCAGGGCTGGAGGCAGAGAGGCTGGTGTGAAAGCTGATAATTAAGAAATATCTCAAACATTGAACTAGCTTGGGCAGCACACTGGAATGAGGTAAGCTGAAGTGACCAGGTCTACCTTGGCCCCAGAGCTGGCTTAGAGGCTTGGGATTTCTCACTTGGCTTCTACTGAGATTTTCAGGCTGGTAGACAGCTCGCTGCCCTGAGCCTGCTTCTCCTCTCCTGGAAGATCGGTAGAATTTAGAGGCCTCCAGAACGTGGAGTCTGTGGTTAAGTTCCCCAATGGAAGGGTGAGGCATGGCCTGCAGGGTAGAGCTGTCGGTTTGTCCACCCACCAATGTGTCCACCCACCAATGTGCTCTGAACACAGACGCAGGATTTATTGACTCAATTACAGCACCCGGTTTCTGAAGATGCGCTAATGCCCTTGGTTTCACTCCCAGAATCGAACAATCTGGGACCGGCAATGAATTCCATGCTTTTCACCTCTTGTGAGAGGATCTTCAGCACCTGCTAACACCTGCCTCCATCTCCCCTGTGTTTCCTCAGTCCGGACTTCCTCATCACAAACAGATGTCCAGGTCTGCTCTTGGCTAAATGCTACAATGCAGGCAGGCCATTAGGAGTGAGCAGTGAACAGCTAGGTGTCTGATGAGCCACCTCCCAGTCACAGAGCAGGGTGTGGGGGCAGAGCCAGTGGAGGGCAGGGGTGGGCTGGAAGGAGCCAGAGAGCTCTGCCCTCTCCCCTGCCCACTGGCCAGAGCCAGCACCGCCCTGTTCTGAACACCCAGCCCCCCTCAGAGATTCCTAGCAGAAAGGCGTCTTTACGGCATTGCGCATGCTCAATGGAGCAGACAAGACCCACAGCGCCAGCCTTCCTTTCTCTTCTCTCCACTTCCTACCTCCAAAGCCATTAACTTCTCTAACCATTCTAGATGCCCCATATCAAGGAGGGCTAACACTTAGCCCCTCCCTGTCCACTCCTGCTCTGCAGGAATATCTCACTAGAACAGGACCAACCTGGCCTGGCTGCTGCTCCCGTCGGGAGGCAGAGCAGGCTAACTTCCGTTTGCTCTGCACGGACAAAGCTTCCGGGTCCTGTTCGCCTGACTGTTTGATTGATTGCCTGTGAGGTAGATTCTCCTGGATCTTCATCTTTTAGATGAGACGAAGGCACGGAGAGGTCATGTGCTTTTGCCGAGGACGGACAGTACATTAAGCAGTATGCTCTCGGGAGATGAACTATATACGATGTGCTACCCAGGGGCTGGTGGGCTCTGCTCTTCAGAAATTATGGACTGGGCACC
Organism: Micromys minutus; assembly: GCF_963924665.1. Lineage (NCBI taxonomy): Eukaryota > Metazoa > Chordata > Mammalia > Rodentia > Muridae > Micromys > Micromys minutus. Next base: position 13,855,276 of record NC_137966.1, on the reverse strand, counting down.
TGCTCATCTGCTACATGCTGGTTGAAGCCCAGGTTAGAGGCAGCTCTCCACATGGGGCCGACAATGCTAAGTGTGTAGGGAAGGATCCTTCCCTGTGGGGTCCAGCCTTGATCCCTGTGGAAATCTTCCTCCACTATAGGAGGGGAGGCAGTCAGACAGTGTGTGCGCATCCTCCTGGAGCAGGAGGAGGGCGGGTGGCCCTCATCTCTGTTTGCCCCAAATGGTACATCATTTGGGAGGATGGGCACGGTAGATGTAATTAGGTCAAAGGTCTTGAGATGAGATCACTGTACATCACCCAGGTGGGTGTTGACGTCCAGGAGTCATGACTTTATTGCAAGCACAGATGAAGGGAAACACATAGGAGAAGGACAGGCAGTGTGGAGATGGAGGGGGGGGTCACAGGAGCTAGAAAATTCAAGGGGAGAGGACCCCGTGTAGCAGCCTGTGCCAGCTAGCCTAATGTCAACTTGACAGAGGCTAGAGTCATGGGAAAGAAGGGAACCTCATTTGAGAAAATGCCTCCATATAAGATAGGATTGTAGGTAAGCCTAGGAGATTTTCTTAATTAGCAATTGATGGGGGAGGCTGAGCAAGACATGGGGGACAAGCCAGTAAGCAGCACCCCTCCATGGCCTCTGCATCAGCTCCTGCCTCCAGCTTCCTGCCCAGTTTGAAGTCCTGCTCTCACTTCCTTCAGTGAATGTGAGGTGTGAGCCAAATAAACCTTTCCCTTCTCCAAGTTGCTCTGACCGTGGTGATTCACTAGAGCAGTAGTCGCCCTGGCTAAGGCAGAGTCTATCCGCATCTCTGTTTGGAAGTTCTGGCTTCTGTAACTGAGAGAATGAAGTTCCGCTGGCTGCATTAACCCATACAGTTTAGGATCATTTATCATGGCAGCTCCGGGGAACTAACATGGCGTCCTCCAATCGTGAGCTGCAAAAGCCCTGTTTCTGCGTATCAGCTGCCAAGAGCTCCTTGTGGACTTCACAAGTCACAGACTCAGGAGGACCACTGTTTGTCACCAGGTTCAGTGTTCCAAAACCATTTGAGCTACTTCTCACCCCACAATCTCTTAAGCTTCGAAGCCCAACACATCATGTGTATCACCCCTTGCCTGTGTAGGAGGGGAGACCAAGAGACAGAGAGACAAAGATGAGACACCTCATTCTTTGCTACAGCCCCAGCTTTCAGCTCTGGAGCAGCAATGGAGGAGAGGAGAATGTATGTGCACTGAACACCCCTCCCCCCTCACTTGTCCTTGTTTGGGGCACAAAGCCCTGGCCTCGGTGAGGTCTCACATGTCTTCCATCTACCATCTGACTGTTCCCAGACTCCAGCTGACCTGAAAGGTACAACGTAGCCCAAACTGAAACTCATCCTCCTGCCTCAGCTCCGACTGCCCAGATCACAGACATTTGCTGTCACGCTTTGTGTCCCTTGTCACTGTTCCTGGCCTCCAGAGGGACAGGAAGGGTAGGAGGGCCTCATGCACAGGGTCATCTGAAGTCTGCCACCTGACACGGTGAGCTATAAGCTGTACAGAAGAGGCGAAGAGCTGGATTGGGGGCAGGGACAGAATTCTCTGCAGTAGCTGTGGCCGCATATCACCCTGTTTCTGCCTCTAACGAGCTGAGCACCTTGGGTGAGAATCATCACTGCTCCAAGCCCGTGTTTCTTCATCCATTAAATGAGGACCTAAGTCCCACCCTTAAGATGGATGTGGACTTGATTGGGTGACACCTCTAACCTCCCTGACACAGGCACGGCTGTTGGCTCTCACTGACTGTTCAGTGACGCACAGAGCACTGTGACAAGTGACATTTATGCATTCTCTCTTTTAAGCCCCATGCTGGTCCTATAGGCTGAGTCACCACCCTCAGTTACAGAGCTGGAAACTGAGGCACACCCAGTTCTTGGCAGCGGAAAGAGCAAAGCCTAGCCAAAACCCCAAAACATGTCTGCAGCCCTTCCCTGCTAATTCTTCGAGTCTGCAGTGGCACTTGCCTGCAGGAGCGGCACATTACGATGTGGCAGATTGTCCATTTACTCAGGGAGTGTGTGTTACCGTAGACTGTAGGAGGCAGAAGAAGAACTCAAGTGGTCCGCTCTTTGCCTAGCCAGGTTACAGACCCAGAGCCCCAGCGCTGGGGACACAGGGGCCATGTTAGCATTCAGGTCCCGCAGCCTCTGCGCCATAGTTCCCAACAAATGGCCCTTCTTTATGAAGAGAATAAACCCTGGGAACCTCGTGGCAAGAGAAGCTTTCACGCTGGGGAAATTAAATTTTGTGGAGACATAAAACCAGAGCCACCCAACAGGCATGCTAGAAGTGGCAGCCATCATGGAAGAGATGGGATTGTGGCTTCCGGCATCTTGGGATGCTGAAACAGGCTTTCAGTGGACAGGGCGGGGGAAGGGCCTCTGCAAACTGAAATGGCATTCTGGCATTCTTAGCACTGTCCCTCGTACCAAGCAGAGCAGAGAGCGCACGAGCCTTTGGTGTTGGGGTTGGGTCGTCTGACGGAAGCCTCAAAGCTGTGTGCACCTGAGTGTCTCCCCCCCCCCACCCCCACCTCAGCTTCCTTCTCAGGTAGGGGTAGTACTGGAGACATCTGCATAGTGACCAAGTGTGGTGATGCATATCAACCCGTGGGTAGGTCTGGATCAGGGCAGATGTCCGGGGTCTCACCGGAATGACCCCGGCACGTGCACCGGCTCTGTGCCCACTTTACGTACGGACTCTTGCTGGACATACACAAAATGGCTCGTTGTATGTGACAGGCTTCTTATTCCTCTTCCACATCCTACCCAAAGCATAGATCTCGGGGATCTCTTTTCTCTCGTCCCCTTTGACACACTTTGGTTCCCTCGGGGTTTATTGGGGCAGGGGAGTGATAGACATCAACTTCATATGCTAACTGTAGGCCACCAGAGAACTCTTTACATCATTGTAAAATGAATCTCCCCTGAGACAACCAATGTGGGGGAAGGGAAGAGTTGTGTATGAAGGCCCAGAGTTGGCTCCAGGATTCCCCTCCCTACTCCTGCTGGGTTCAGCACCCCCAGGCCTGTGTGTGACTCAGTTGCTTCTTCAGCACCAGGGTTTGGGATAGGGTACTGTCACTCTGATGTGTACTCTGTGGGCCCCACTGAGGAGCAGCAGCCCCCTCAAAGGCAGGGCCAGCCTCTCTCTGAGCTTCCTCAAGAGAACTCTTTGGTGGTTCATGCTGATGAGACAGAAGGGAGTTTCTGATGTGAACCTGTCCTCTCTGGCCTCTCCTGCCTCCCCTGCTTAATTAAGTCTTCCTTTGGCCACTGAGTGTTCTTCCTAAATGACACTACTGGAGACCGCAGAGGTGCTCAGAACCCTCCTCTCACTTTGTACCCCCACCGCCTGCACTCTTGTGGAACTGAGTCAGATGCAGAGTCCGAGCTCCTACCTCTGGGTTCCCATAACCTCCGTCCCACCCTGGAAGTCAGCACAATCCACACAGAGCCTGGCAGCCTGGAAGCAACTTAGAGCTGCCGCTGGTTTGCGACAGTCGGGACCATCTTTCTGTCTGTTTGTTTTTTTCTTTTGCCTCTAAAGAGAAGAGGACAAGGCCATCTCAGCGTCTCTGAGGCGCTGTACAGATCTCACTACCATACATGCTCAAACATTAATATTCCGTACTGTCTGCCACAGGGAGGAAGAGGCGTTGACCCTCCCAAATAGGTGACTGTGCCCCTTCCTCATGCAGAAATATCAAGACCCATGACTCCAACCGTGACCTATGAAATGAGAAAGAAAAGGAACAGGGAAGATCGAGGGAGGAGACCCAGTACTTTGGAGACACAACACAGGGGCTCAGCACCTCCACCTCTGCTTTTGCTTTTCTGAGCCCCAGTTCTTTGGTTTCTTCTAATGTCAAAGGTCAGGTTGCTGTTTCTGTGTGAAGGAGCAAGTCACCTGTTGGGGGGTGGGTGGTCAACCCTTCTTCCTCCCTGTGGCTGACAATACAGAATAGTCCTGCTTGAGCGGTGTATGCTGATGAGACCCACACGGGTTCTGGGAAAGCCTTACTCACTGTCTCCAGGGCTCTGGGAAGTAAAACACCGGGGCAGGAAAAGGAAATGAGACCTGTGTTAGAGGTCCCCAAGGTTATGGCCAGGACTAGGAACTAGGGATGATGTGTGTGCCTGGCTGTGGCTTGTCACCCTCAAGGGCCAAAATCATAGTCACAGAAAGGAAAGGAGCTCATGGCTACATTCAGTTAGGCATGGGCTTTCCCTGCTCTCCTGGTGGGGCCACACAGGGTATACTCCATCCCCAAGATGTTTTACTCAGTGCATATGGGTATTTTGCCTGCTTGTAAGGGCACCATGTGCATGCAGTACCCAGGGTGGCCAGAAGAGGGCGCCATATCTCCTAGAACTAGAGCTAACAGACAGTTGTGAGCTGCCACGTGGGTTCTGGCAGCTGAACCTGGATCTTCTACAAGAGCAGCAAGGGCTCTTAACTGCAAAGCCAGCACACAGTCCCAACATTTTAACAGTTTAACACATATAAACGTGTGTGTGTGTGTGTGTGTGTGTGTGTGTTTCTGTCAGTCTGTCTGTCAGTGGCACATGTAGGGAAGGAGACATGAGGACCAAGATTCTCCGTTACAGACAAAGGCAGCAAGGCCAGTAGGATGCCGTGTCTTCTCCCTCCCATCTCTCCTCCTGGCTAGTTTTATGTCAGCTTGACACCAGCTAGAGTCATCAGAGAGGAGGGAGCCTCAGCTGAGAAAATGCCTTCATAAGACTGAGCGGTAGGCAAGCTTGTAGGGCATTTGCTTAGTGATTGATGGGGAGGGTCCAGCCCACGGTGGGTGGTGCCATCCCCTGGGCAAGTGGTTCTGGTTTCTATAAGAAGGCAGGCTGAGCAGACCATGGGGAGCAAGCCATGGTTTCTGCATCAGATCCTGCCTCCAGGTTCCTGCCGTATCTGAGTTCCTGCTCTGACTGCCTTCGATGATGAACAGTGATGTGTAAGTGTAAGCCAAATAAACGCTTTTCCCCCTAAGTTCTTTGGCTGTGGTGTTTCAGCACGGCAATAATCCTAACTAGCATCCACCCCCCATTCCTATGTTCACAGGGGGCTCTGTTGCCAATGGAGACTGCTCTGTGGGCGGGCCTGGCTTCTCACCCTAGGGACACGTGGGCTAGCCTTTCTGGCTCCGGAGTCTCCACTGACTTGCCTAACAACATTGTAGGTCTGTTCGTTAGAATTTGGAACAGAGTCTGATTCTCCAAATCAATTTTGCTGACCCAATTTTTTTTTTTTTTTAAATCACTTTTCTGCCAAGAAAGGGATTAAAGAATGAAAGTGGCTAAATCAAATAAGGAATTTGTGCTGCAGAGATTGTGTCTCCATGGAGATGAGAACACGGGCTCGTCTCCATCACGATGGCTGGAGGTGGGGTTTGCTTGAAGTAGCTGGGACAGAGAAGATGCCCTGATCTGGCTCCTTTTGTTGGAACTGACTAAAGCAAATGAATGTCAGCCTATCAACACGCAAGTATTCTACGTCCCAGGTCCCGACTAGACAGGAGTCATTGTTCTGGGGTTCCTGATCTTGGTAAGCTTAAGTCTGGTGTAGCAAGACTCCAAGGACAAGAAGCCGTGATAACTCAGCATTAGGTGTGACCAGAGCCAGGACCCGTAGCATGGGGACACCAGAGAGACATCCCCCACCCCCAACAGAACTATAGGGAGGCTCCTTGTATGTGCATTGGGCAGGGAGAAGAAAGAAAAACACCGCCATAGCGGAAAAGTCTAGTGAGCCTGACACTAGAAACTGGGAGCAAACGGATTTTCTCCCACATCCAGTTATTTTTTTCCTGTTTTGGAAAGTGTGCCTTAAGTTACCGTTATCATCTGCCAGTGGCCTGAGTTCATATGCTGTCAGCTTGGTCCAAAATGGTGATGCTGGGATTGGGGGAACCTTTAAGAAATGGAACCTCAGGAGAAGGTCATCTGGAGGCACTGTCTTTGGGACTTGGGTTACTTTTCTGCGTGGGTTGCCATAAAAGAGCAAGACCAGCTCCTTCCTCTTATGTGACTTCTTGTTTCACACATGATGCCTTCCTTTCCCACACATTCCCACCATGATGGCATGTATTGTAAAGTGACACTTAGTGGGATCTCCACCATAAGAATGCCATGTGGTTTGGACGTTCAGCCTCTAACACTGTAGGCCAACGAAATCTCTTTTTCTTTATAAAGCTTTGAGCTTCAGGCTCAAATCAGAACAGAATGAGTCTTTTCGCATCATAATGAGCATCCTCCCTGGGGTTAAGTGGGGTCAAAAGGATGAGGGGGTTCCTTATGTTCTTCACCTGAGCCCCTTGCTGCAATTCAGCTCTAGGAGAAGCTGATCTTAGGGAGAGCTAATGTTTGCTGGGTGAGTAGAAGCAATGCTCATCTACCATAAGGGGCTGCTTTAGGCAGGGAGCCCCTGGAGAGTACCTCCCTCCCTCCCTTCCTCCCTCCCTCCCTCCCTCCTTCTCCCTCCCTCCTTCCTTTCTTCCCTCCCTTTCTCTCTCCCTCCTCCCTCCCTTCCTTCCTTCCTTCTTTCCCTCCCTCCCTCCCTTCCTCCCTCCCTCCCTTCCTCCCTCTCCCTCCCTCCTTCCTTCCTTCCCTCCCTTTCTCTCTCCCTCCTCCCTTCCTTCCTTCCTTTCTTCTTTCCCTCCTTCCCTCCCTTCCTCTCTCCCTCCTTCCTTCCTTCCTTCCTTTCCCCTCTCCCTTCCTCCCTCCCTCCTTCCTTCCTTTTCATTTTTAGAAAATTTTAATTTATGTGCATACATGTGTGTCTGTGTAAGTGTATGTCACAGGTGTGGTGCTCACAGAAGTCAGACGAGCTGGGGTTTTAGGCCGTGGTGAGGGTACCGAGAACCTAACTGTAGAAGGGCAGACACTGAACATATCCTTAAGCCCTCTCTGAGACCCCATTCATCAGACAATTCCATGTCCTCTTCTTCCAATCAACGTGATCACCAATATCATCCTTAAATAACACAGAAACAGCCTCTTAAAGCCCATATGTCCTTGGATGAACACCCATGCATGTGTGTGTGTGTGTGTGTGTGTGTGTGTGTGTATGTGTGCAAGCATGCCTGCTTGTATGTGTATGTGTGAGCATGTATGTTTCCCGATGGCCTCAATGGAGTGTACGTCTATCAGTTTGCCCTGAGAGGGACAGGAACGAGGGCTAGTGACTGGCGTGGAGCCAGAACATCTCCTGCATTCCAAACGCTCACTCCCTGGCTCTTATTCCATTTCATGGCCCCGAATTCTCACGAGGGAACTGAGATGCAGTGGTACAGGGAGGGTATTGGTCTCTGTGTGGATGATGAACACAGCACCTGGCATGAAGCAGGACACAGACACCAAAGATGGCAGGGTTGGCTGCCTTGGGACTTCCTGCCTCTCTATGCCATATGGGCTCGCATGTCTAGGTAACTAATTTTCATACTCTCTAAGATTATCTTCATTTGATGCTGACTTGTTTGCTTTGGGACTCATCAGACTTGTGCACATAGCAAGATAGGCCGAGCTGCTCCTGTTCCTGTTGTTTCTGCCTAGCTTCAACAGAAGAAAGGAAGCCACTTCCTTCCACTTTTGTGAATGCTAGGGCGAGACGAAAGACAGCCATAGATCCTGGCCAGGGTTGATCTGAAGCCAGTGTAGCCTTTAAGAGCAGGCATTCCATTTGCTGCCCACTCCCTGCCCCATCATTTGCAAAATGAGCCTATGTTTTGCCACATTGTGCAGTCAGTTTTTCCAACCCCGAGAGGGATTTCACTGCCTCCTAGCCCTCTCTCAGGCAGGAAAGGCGAGACCATCTTAAGAATCACCTCCCTGCTTCAGCATAAAATAGTACCTGCTTGAAAATGGCATCTAAGGAAATACATCAGAATCATTCCTGTAAAGGTACCATCATGGCTAGAAATGCCAGCCCAAAGTGACAAGCCAGGTCTGGAGTGAGAATCCAGCGGAAAGTCCTGGTCACTGCCTATAAGTCTGTCCAGTGTCTAAGCAGGGCACTGGCTTTGCCTCTAGACTACACTTCCCTTGCCAAGATTTTATTGGCAAAGCTCAGGGACCATTGCTATTTACTAAGTATAACAGAGCTGCTTTAAAAACATCTATCTATCTATCTATCTATCTATCTATCTATCTATCTATCTATCTATTTTTACATATGTGTGTGCTTGTTTTTTTTTTTTGTTTTTTGTTTTGCATGTACTGTGTGCCCGCTGAAGCCTGAAGAGGGAATTGGAATTGTTTGTAAGCTGCTTTATGTAGGTCCTAGGAATTGAACCTGAATCCTTTGCAAGGACAGTCAATGAACGCTCTTCGCCACAGAGCCAGCTCTCCAGCCCAGAGATGTAACTGATTACTGATTTTTCAGTCTCTTCTATCAGGTAAGCCCTATGACTTTCCCCACACAAAGTGCAATATTATCATTATGTTTGGCCATTTTCCCAAAGAGCCCCCCCCACCCCCGATCCACTAAAGAAGACAACTCCCCAGGGCCTGCTAAGTAAGTTGCCTTTGGAAAGTAGAGGAAAAATGGAACATCTTGGCCCTCAAACTTCACTCAAGCAATACTTGGAGAATCTTTTTCAGAACTCAGAGAGAAACTCCCCATGGGCAGAGAATGGTATGAATGTGTGGTCCTGAGGTGCAGGGCTACAATGTATTAATATCTGTACTATCCTTGAAAGGGAAAAGACACTATTTATCAGGATATTTCAAAGCAATCATGTGTTTCTCAATTTAATATGCTATTGGTGTAATGTTTATGAAGGAGTTGGGGCCAGGGCCTTGTGTTGGCTAAGGGACAAATCGCTGGCTAGCTAGATAATTTTTCATTTTAAAAGTTAAAGCCATAATTTAACCCAGATCAGGAGATCCTAGGTTATCAAGAGCTGTGATGGAGAACCCCTTTACAGAAGAGAGAAGCCAAGAGGCCTTAATTCATAAGATGGTGTCTGCCTACGATGACAAAGAACAGATAAATGTGAAATAATACTAAACATGTTCCCTACATTTAACCATCCAAGTCAGCTACCCCTGTTACCTGTCCTGAACAAGTGTGGAGCTGCCAACAGGAGTATGTGACAAGCACCAATTGGGACACAGAAGGCACCATCGGGACTGAGATGTCCACTCCATCCATAGACAACAGCAGCTGCTCCCCCCAGACAATCTATTGTGGAGGACAGGAATGAGTTCCTGCAGAGGTAAAAATCCTTCTGATGTTTCACACCTATGTCAGGAGCGTCCCCCACCTTCTAGACTTGGGGGAATGGGCCAAATAACGCATCTTTATCTCATTATTCACTTTAGCCTTTCAAAAATCCCACGAAGTGTGGCTGTTTAACCCCTATTTTATAAGCAAGGAGATTCCTAACGTGTCTAGTCAGTCAGGAAGCCGGCAGTCACCTCCAGTCCGTTTTGGATAAGATCCAGGGTGAGGCAGGCATTGTGACTGCTCTAGGGCTAAGTCCAGAGCCAGCTCCCAGGGTGCCCTACAGACACCTGTGATCAAGTACAGTGTGTGTCAGGGAAGGAAACTGAAGAGGTCTGGAGCACACATCCATACAGCATCTCCAGATAGATATGGGTCTGTGGCCTGCCACAGCAAACAAAGGGCTTTGACAGAGTCTGTGCAAGTACCACACATCTCATATAAGCCAAGCACTGAGCTTTACACTTACGGCTCTACATCCACACCAACAGCTCTAGGTTCACACCAACAGCCATCAGATGAGGTTGTCTCATTTTCTAAGGTGTGTGTGTGTGTGTGTGTGTGTATGTATGTATCTGTATCTGAGTGTATGCATGTAGTGCCTGTAGAAGCCAGAAGAGGGCGTCAGATCCCCTGGGACTAAAATTCCAGACCAGTGTGCGCCCCCATGAGAATGCTGGGAACCAAAGTGGGGTCCTCTGCAAGAGCAACCCACGCTCTTAATCATTGAGCTGTCTCTTCTAGAAACATCTCCCCAGGCTCCATTATCGCCATGTTAATAAAGGAAGCCAGGGATTCCCCCGGAAGCCTACAATCCAGGCCAGTGGCGCTCCCCCGGCCTCTGTTCCCCTGACTGCCAAACTTACATTTCCTTCATGTTCTCAATTCGATTTCAGAAAACAGTCAAGACAAGCAAACTCCAGCTCTGACCGGGGACATTATGGACGACACCCGACTCAGCAAACCGAGAAGTTCACAGCCTGGCTATGCCCGTGGCTGGTGATTGCAGTTAATACTCTGCTCCACGATGCAGGCAGAATCGCCTTGAGCAGGGCCATGGATGTTATTAACTGCTTTCGGGTGATGGCTTTAAATTATGATTAAGAAAATGAAAAGCTACCAAGCGTTCAGGAGACAGGCAGTGTGGTAAATCAGTCCCTACCCACCTGGAGCCTGGGATACGACTATTTGAAACGGAAGCAGTAGAAAGGAGGAGGAGGGAGAACTTAGCACGGGGCCAATACAGTTTCAATGTCTGTTCCAGCATTTGGTGGTTTGTAACTTTAAGCCGACGACATCGCTCCTCTGGGCTTCCATTTTCCTTATCTGCAGAACAGCAACTGGTTATGACATTCACGCACCAGGTACAGCGGGAGCACTTCCAACGGGAGCACTTCCAAGCACGCAGAGCGTAACATCCCGAAGATGCTGGCAGCTGTGCCCTCGCCACTGTCACAATGTCACAATGTATCCCTTCAGCGGTCACCAAGAGCTGACCACTTGATGCCCTGCCCTGCCACTCCAGGCACTGACTTTGTTTCACGGAGAAGGGTTGGTGGGTGGGTCACACCCCTGATTAGCTTTCTCAGGGCGTCACTGGACAGGTATGAGACCTGTGCACTTCACTCTCCCTGGCTGCCAGCAATGAAGGGCCATGTTGACTCCATGTTAATGAGGACCTCGTCTGGCAGACCCCAGGCTGTACACACAGCCAACCATAGTTCCAAGTTCCCACAGGGGCTGTGGTTTCAGGAAACCCTGTATGAGGTAGGCAGCATGACCCAGAGCGAGATGTCCAAGACTTGGTCACTGTACAAAGCTGTATTTGAGAGGCCATGGGTTGACTGAAGGGTTGGAAGTGAGGCTTGGGCAGGGAATCTACCTGGATAGAGAAACAAGGTCCTCAGAGGGGTACAGATTATGTTACTCCAGGCTGAGAACGCCAGCCTGATGTTTGTCTGTGTCAACCACAGGTTGCTCAAACCGCTTTCTTGGATATTATTTCAGTACTTTTTGCATTTAGCCACGACGGGCTGCAAGTCTGCCAAGTAAAGAAATATCACATGATCATTTTCTCTCTATCCAAATTTGATCTGTCTGGGTGCTACCTGCCAGAAGAAGGTGACAGATCCCCTGGAACTGGAGTTATAGCTGGCTTGTGACCCATCCCATTGGTGCTGAGGATGGGACTTGGGACCTCTTGAAGAGCAGCCGGTGCCCTTAACTACTGAGTGAGCTCTCCAGCCTCCCACTCCACTTACCATGCCCCATCATGGGTTAGTAGCTCATGAGTGCCCACCTTATGCCACGCTCTGCCCCAGCACTCCACAGTGTCTGCACAGTTTAGATGGGATGAGCATCACGAATCGGAAAATCCAAATCATTCCGAGCACTCAGGTGACCCGTAAGTGGACAATTCCATGGCTGACCTCACACAGTGCATTATGGTGGAGGTGAAGGCAAGCCCAGTAAGAATGCCGTATAAAGTGACCCCCCCCCACCCTGGGCTCTACTCAATGTCCCCATGTAACATAACGGTGGAGATGTGCTTCCCCCAAGCCTCTGATTGCGGATATTCAAATATTCAAATCTGCAATCTCTAACCCTCCTGGTCCCAAGTGCTGCTGGACAAAGGCTTCTCGGGCGTACACACATTTAATATGATCTCAGAGAAGCCGGCGGAAGGAACAGCAATGGGAAACTGGGATGCACGGAAGATAACAGCTCTCAGGTTTGAGATGAATGGGCGATCGGCTGGTTCAGTGTTTTCTAGAAGGCCAACCAAAGAAGGAAATAGATCTGTGATAATGTTCATGACACGTGGTAAAGAAAAACAAACTGGCTGCTTAGAAGATGCACGGAAGGCTTCTCTTTGACCCGTCCGGCTTCGAACAAGTGACTTCCCCCTCTGTTTCATTTTCTATCCAAGGAGAGCAGCTCCAGCAATGCTGCTGTGTCACAAGGTTGTTATGCAATCCAATAGCGTCAAAGAGGGCAGCAAGCACTGGCCCGGTGTGGCCCTGTCTATGTTCAGTCTATCCCTGGCCTTCTTTTCTCTCCTGGTACTGAAGCAGTCATTGGACTGTGGCTGTTTAACTGTAAAGTCACTGGGTTGTTTAGAAAGAAGGAAGGGGCTATGGGGGTGGGGTGGAGGGTGTGTGTGTGGGGGGGAGGGGTGTGGATCACGGCTTTTCGAGTGCATCTGCACCTGAGTTTTATGAGCCACAGTGAGTGGCTGAGTAGTTTGGCCTCCAGGCTCTGTCAGAAATACTCATTCAAATAAACTGGGCAATGGCAGTGGGGGGAGGGGTGATACCCGCTGCCACTCATCATCAGGAAGGAAATCAAAACTGTAGAAGACACCACCTCGCCCCAGCTAGAGTGACTGTTCTCTAAGGCCCAGATGATGACGATGACGAATGCTGACGACTAGGTACAGGACAAGGGTGAGAATCCAAATCCGTGTAGCCACTGAGGAAAGCCATATGGGGTATATCCCCCAAAGTGATAAAATCGTGTGGAAGAGACAGAAAGCACGCTTGCTTTCATGCTTATTGCTACGCTGCTTCTAACCGCCAGGTTGTGGCATCAATCTGGGTATCCATTAACAAACGAGGAAAGAAATGACAATGGAATACGACTCAGCCTTTAAAACAACAAAGCCCCCCCCAAAAAAAAAACAACAAAAAACATGAAATCTTGTTGCGTGCAGTAACGCAGGTGGTCTGTTACGTGAAATGTCAGGCAGAGAAAGACAAATGTCACCGATTTGCATCCTGTGTGAGATCCAAGGGGTTCATCATGCAGAAATTGAGAAGGGTGGCTCCCAGAGGCTTGGGTAAACTGAGGAAGAGGGGAGCTGCAGGAGGTTCAGTGTTAGAGGTAAAAGAATCAGATCTGTAACTCTATTACTCCAGGGTCAATACAATTCCCCCAAATATATTATATACCCCAAAAGGGCACGAGAGGACTTTTAACGGACTAACCGTAAAGAAATGCTAAGAGGAGAGATAATGCATATGCTAATTATCCTGAAGTGGTCACAAGTCAGAACAGCAGATTGAACTTCATAACAATGCTCAAGTATTACATGCCAATCAGGGGATGGGGAAACTGGTTTTTAGAAGAGCTAAGACTGTGTGAATAAATGATATTCAAAAGGTTCAAATCTTTCTGGTGGGCCAAAAAAAACAAAACAAAACAAAACAAAACAAAACAAAAAAACAAACAAACAAACAAACAAAAAAACCCGAAAGGAGTGTCTAAGTCTCAGTCACTGCACCATATCCTGGGGTCTTTTAGGAAATTCGTAATTTCTCATCATATTCAATCACTGAGAAATGCAATTGATTTTTTCCGGCTCCCCTTTCCAAACTTGTTTTAAAGAACATTTCCCCTCGGATCCTCAGAGAACTGAAATAGCAAAAAAAAAAAAAAAAAAAAAAAAAAAAAGTCATTTACAGGTGACAGTGGGTCACAGACATAGGCTGGGTGCCTGGTTCAGGACAGGCTCAGTACTATGGGATAGAGGGGTAAAGGTGGGCTTGACGCAGGCCGTGTGCTGGAGAGGCCACTGCTGAACCAGCCACACAGAGAGCGGGGACGGGACGGCAGGCAGAGAGAGCAGCCTGAAGGCACAGAGGTTGGGCACAGTTCGCAGTGATGGAAGCCGGGGCCTCTGTGGTTAACACAGTAATAGGAACCACAGCTTCTTGGGGGACACGAGAGAGCTAAACAGGTTGAGCTTCCAGGGTACCACGTGAGTCCTAAAGAAGCACGTAGGCAGCTTAGATGGGGACTGACGCTAAGCAGATACCTGGAAGATAAGGGTGCCTTTAAGGACACTGAGGGCTTTAAAAGCAATCCAGACATAACTGTGCCCCGCAGCCCCTGTCAGGACCGAACCAGGTTTCTGGAGAGACACCAAATCAGTAAGGAAACGTTACTTCTGAAGCCAGCCGTGTTTCGTGACTCTGTGTACAGATGTTTTTATCCACGTATCCCCCACACACAAAAGATTAGGGACTCCATCTTACAAACAGGAGACCAAAAGCTCAGGTGTCAAGAGAAGTGAGCCACACCAGCAAGGCAGGTCTGAGCCTCCCCAACTTACAGTGAGGCCTTCGTGGTTTCACTCCGTAGACCTGCTGCAGAAGCAGGAAGCAGACACACGTGTACAGGCAGGGCGGTCTGTTGCAGGTGTGTGCAGCCCGGAGTCAGACATTTTTTTCCAGATCCAGGGATGACTAATGGATCCCTAAAGAATGGATCCGTAAACACAGAGCCCGGAGTTCGGCTAACATTCAGAATGGCAATGCCTTAGAATAAAATTCACCTAAACGAAAGCACCCTCTGCAGCGCAGCCTCCCGGGAATGAGGGCGTGTGCTGCCACGAGTCACCCACACCATGTACCTCAGAGGCAACGCACATGGAAGCCACTCTGTAAATATGTGCCGACTCATCGAGGGCTCTTGACAAAGAATTGCTCAAGGGGGTCACAACTGAGGAAAGACAATGGGCATATTTCAAAATGCAATCTTTCAACGTTTTATATCCAGCGAGGCAGCTGGATATAAGCTGAGTTTGTTTATATATATATATATATATCTTCATATATTTACTGAAAATTTTTGTACCCCCCAAAGAATACTAATAAAATTGATTTTATAAGTCATCTCTGTGTGTAAAGAAATCTTAAAGCAAAGATAAACATTATTTTCTTACCCTGAGTTTCCCCAGAGAATAAAGAAAAAATCATGAACTCTTTCCCCCCCCAGAGGCAGAGTAAACACTCTAGCAAACCTGATAAATATAGCCCATGTGAGGAAAAATCTAACCTCACAATATTCTTTAAGCAAAGTTTTAAAACAATACATTAACAAGGAGTAGTTGGTAGTATACGAAACGAGGATGTGTGTTACAGAGTGTGTAAAAAACGGCTTTTCGGTCTAAAAATCTAGTGGTAAAATAGTCACATTTATCAAAATTATATTACTGGATCAAAAAAGGCACCTTTGCAGTGATAGAAGGCTCTGGACTAACTGTGGGCCCTGCGCACTTCAGTGCTGTCTCTCCAGGCAAGAAACGCCCGTCAGTGCCATAGTGGTGTGGCTGTTCTGTGAGAAACCCACGGCTTCCTGGTTCCATCTAAAGCCTGAATCAGGGAACGTGCTTGGTTCCCTGAACCTGGTCAAGGTCTACAGCTGGAGAAGTCACAGGTCCTAGGGAGGGTCTCTCTACTGATGTTTTGCTAAACGACATGTTGTCAAACTAACTTGTAAATTTTCATATTTATATGTATAGATTAGTGCTGCTCCCAGTCTTGTGTCCGGGTGGCCGTTAATGCAGAGACTCGGAACCGGCCAAAGTGTTGAGCATCCGTGACTGTTGAACATTCAGCCCTAAGTAGGGGGCATCTCTAGAATCACCTTTAAGGCCCAGAGAACATCAAAGAGGGAACAAAAAGACTGTAAGAGTCTGAGGATAGGGAGGAGCAGTGCCAAGTGCTGTCATCCGGATACAGCCTGGCTGTTGCAAGCATGTTACATAGCAGCTGCAGTTATGTGTGTATGTGTATGTGTGCATGCACATGCGTGTACACAAAGACATGAAATAAGAGGGGGATAGCTGGGAAGGATAAAGAGTGTGGGATTCCCTGCTCTTGTGGACAGAGATGATGAGTTGGGGTGGGGTTGGGGGGGTTCAGAAGCCCTGTGAGTATGTATGGTGAATGACTACACCACACCGGGACCAGCAGTCAGGAGGAAGATTAACTTCACTTAGGGTGATTCAAGCCTTATAAGGTTTTGAGGAACTAAAGGGAGGAATGTCCAGGATGGACAAAGGTCATCGGCGAGGGTCTTGGGGCACTGAAATGCCTCATTAGGATGGGGAAGCATTTCAGGGATCGCAGGTGCTACCTGAACAGGTTTTATCAGGAGAAAGAAAATTGATCCTGTGATCTGATTGAGGTTATGTGACATGCCTCAGGTAGAGGTATATGTGGGGGCTTAGAATTCCCCAAAGTCAGAGGAGAAACCCTGAGCACCTCCCCCTCCCCCATTATGTGCTGAGTCAATAGTATACTTCTACTTTAATTAGCAGTTTTCCCACAAAAGGGGTCAGAAGTGAGAGGAACTCGAGAGAAGAGAGGGTAACAGGGTGATTATAATCACAATACATTGTATACATTCAAGTTTAAATTTTAAAAAGAAGAGAAGATACCGATCATCTCTCTGTTACTCAGGAAGGGTGTTTTGCGAGGGAATCCATTAAGATTTAAGTGGTAAAAGGCTCAAAACAGCAGATCTGAAACTGCTGGTCAATGCAATTAGAAAAGGTGGCATTTTGCCATACTCCTTTTTATTGTAACAGTAGAAAAGTCAGCATGGCGTAAGAAGTCAGAATAGTGGGGAAGGAGCAGCTGTTGGTATCATGACACAGAGAACAAAAACTACCAACAAATCACCAGGAACAATGAGAAGTGAACTGCCCAGCAGCAAAGAAGTAAAAATATAGAATCTGAACTAAGAAAAGAAATACTTGGGTGGTGTTAACTCACTCCCGTAATCCCAGCACTCCAAAGGCAGAGGTGGGCAGATCTCTGAGTTTGAGGCTAGCCTGATCTACAGAGTAAGTTTGAGGATGGCCAGGGCTACACAGAGAAATGTTGTCTTGAAAACAAACAAAAAACAAAAAAACAAAAACAAAAACAAAAACAAACCCAAAAACAAAAAAACCCAAACCAAACAAAAATCTACCAGCCAAACAAACAAACAAACAAACTAACTAACTAACTAACTAACGGGGCTCAGGGGTGTATATAGCTCAGTGTGTATACTAGCACAAACAGTAACACTGGATTTCCAATCCACACTGTAATCAAAGACTAAGTCCAGATGAAACAATGAAACACCAAATCCAGGAAGCATTCCAGGTTAGGGTGGGAGAAGGCCTTGTGTTCATTTAGAAGGGTAAAATGGATCTGTGTTTTCTTTAACACTTCTGGATTGATGACTAATTTGAGTTAAAGTAAAAAAAAAAAAAAATTCTATAGTATCCAAGAACAAGAAGAGGAGGGGGATTCTGGGAGGAGGAGATGGAGGAGGAAGGAAAGGGAGAAAAGGAGGGGGAGGGGAGGAGGAGGGGAAAGGGGAGAAGGACAGAGAAAAAGAAAAGAGGAGGAGGAGGAGGGGAGAAGGAGGAGAAGGAAGAGGAGAAGGAGGAGGAGGAGGGGAGGAGAGGAGGAGGAGGAGGAGGAGAGGAGGAAGAGGAGGGAGGAGGAAGGAAAAGGGGAGGAGGAGGAAGAAAAAGAGAAGAGGAGGAGGAGAGGAGGAGGAGGGGAGGAGGAAAAAGAGGGGAGAAGGAAGAGGAGGGGAGGAGGAAGAGGAGGGGAGGAAGAGGAGGGGAGGAGGAAGAGGAGGGGAGGAGGAAGAGGAGAGGAAGAAGGGAGGAGGGGAGGAGGGAAGGAGGAAGAGGAGAGGAAGAAGGGAGGAGGGGAGGAGGGGAGGAGGAAGAGGATGGGAGGAGGAAGAGGAAGGGAGGAGGAAGAGGAGGGGAGGAGGAAGAGGAGGGGAGGAGGAAGAGGAGGGGAGGAGGAAGAGGAGGGGAGGAGGAAGAGGGGAGGAGGAAGAGGAGGAAGCAGCAGCAGGAGCAGCAGCAGTGGTACCTCCACCACCACTTAGGCCACACACAAAACCAAATGGAAAGAAATATCTGAGAAAAATAGCAAGACACATGAAGTCTGTAGCTTGGGGGAGCAGGATATGAATATGTGGGAGCCATAGTCAACCCAGCCACACAGGGAGCTTCCAGACAAGATTCAAAGGTCAGACAGTCAGACGAGACACTACGGTGGCAGAAACAGCTTTTTACGCTGCTGGTGATAGTGAACTTTAATACAATCAAGGAGAACATCGTAAAGGTCTTCAACAAACTAAAAATAGAGCCACTGTGTGATTTAGCTATTCTGAGTATATAACCACAGGAGATAAAACCAGCAAACCAAGACACACACACACATGTGCTCGTCTGTGCTTTTAATAGCGCATGCTACTCCAACAGTTAAAACTGGCATCAGCCGGAGTGACTGCCAATGATGGGCGGGTAGAAAAACCACTCCCTATATACATAGAGTGTCTGCTGCAAGGAAGACGAAATCATGCCATTTGTAGCAAAATGGAAGGAACCAGGGGACATGTGCTGACAGAAAGATTAGTAGCGCATGCTTGCTCTCACGTGCAGAAGCAAAGGGGAGAGATTGTGAGGGGGAAAGGGAGGGAGGGAGGGGGAGAGAAAGAGAGAAAGAACTTGAATGGAGAATAATGGTGGAGTTTGGGTGGTAGGGGAAGGTAGATGAAACAAAACTGGGTTTGATCAGAACACATGCATGCATGTATGTAAATATCACACTGAACCGAATCAACATGAATAATCAGTACATATTAAGCAAAAATATGGAAAGGTCAACCTTTCTGGTGATGAAAGATAAGTAAAGTTAAAAATAAAAATTTCCATCTATATTATTGGTTTAAAAAACCCTATCTTCTGTCTGTGTTGTTGATACCGTTTTTGAAGTCTGTTAAAAGCCGGGGCTGACAATTTTGGGAGATCCACATCTTTAGGGGGAGGTAGATATTATAAACAACTTGGCCAAGACTATAAAAATCAGGGACTTACACATCCTTCTTTGACTAGCTGAGGATCCTCGTGCCCTATGAACACACCGGCAGATGTGTGAAAGGTGTGCTTACACGCTCGCACACACACATATGCTGTGGGCCAAGGAGCTCATAAACAGTGTGATCTCTTTCTACAGCTCTGAGAACGGGCAAGTCCACGTCTAAAGCCCCTGCAGGTTCAGAGTCTGGTTAAGAGCAGTTTGGGCTCATGCACAGCACATCTCTTTGTCCTCACATGGTGGAAGGAGTGAGCAAGCTTCCTCAGGACCATTTTATTCATTTGTCTATTTAAACTTTTTAATTTTTGAGAATTTTGTGCATGAGTACTATGTCTATGTCATTTCCATCCCTCCTTCTCCCTTCCCAGCTCTTCCCATGTTCCCCAGTCTTCCCTAAATTCTTAACTGCTCCCTCTACTTAGCCCACGATTGTGTGCATGCACGTGCGTGTGTGCATGTGTGTCAGGGCTCCCCTCTGGAGGAAACTGAGTCCCCGCCCCATTAGCTATTAATTACATCCATGCTGACATGTTAATCTCTGTTGTTGCTATGGACATCTTGTTTAGACAGTTACATTGCTGAGATTTCATGGGTGTAGCTCTTCTGTCCTGTACAAAGACAGTATCTCTCAACAGATGTCCTGGCTCTGGATTTTACGGTCTCTCTACCTCTCAAGGGTCCCATTCTCCTGACCTAAGAACCACTTCCTAATACCATCACCTGGGTAGGTTAAGATTTAAACTTATAAATTTGAAGGGGAATCATTTAAACTGTAGGTGTATGTGTATGTGTGTGTGTTGTATGGTGTGTGTGAGTTTTATGTGTTATATATGTTGTGTATGTGGTATGTATGGTGTGTGTGGTGCTTTTGTGTTCTCTGTGTTGTATGTGTATGTTGTGTGTGTAGTATATGGTGTGTGTGTGTGTGTGTGTGTTTGTATGGGTGGTGTGTGTGGTGTTTGGTGTTGTGTGTGTGTGTGGTATGTGTGGTGTGAGGTATGGGTGTATATGTGGGTATGGGTGTACATGTGTGGTGTATGTGGTGAGTGTGTCTGTGTGTGTGGTGCATGTGGTGTGTGTGAGAGTGTTTAATGTGTGTTATATATAGTACATGTATGGAGTATATGTGGTGTGTATGTGGTGTGTATGTGGTGTGTGTGTAGACAAACACAAGTTTTTTTTCAGAGAATTAGCATACAAGACTGAAAGGCAGAACAATAGCAACATAATTGAGAAAGATTATTAAACAGCTCAGTCTGCAGTAAGAACAAGAAGCTCAGTGTGTGGATGCGGAAAGGTCTCGGAGGTCATTATCAACAGCAAAAAAAAAAAAAAAAAAAAAAACACATAACGAAAGACCATGTAAAGTGGCTGCTTCTGACAAACTGGAGGAGGCAGATACATACATACTACATACATGCATGCATGTACACATACATACACACATACAGACATGCTTATGTAAGCCCAAAGGCTGCCAGGCAAAGGTTTCTAAGGGAGAAGCTAGAAGAGGACCCCCAAGCTTCTTCTGTGGCTGCATGGACGGGAAGGCTCTACACGCCTGAGCTCTTGTGTGTGATGCGCTTGATTCCCGTGGCCACTGAGCACTTCAAACGTGGCCCAGCCCTATGAAATTCAAGTGTGAACTGTGTTCATTGTGATGGTTAATCTTGATGGTCAGATTGAGGGAATCCTTGTCACCTTGGAAACAAGCTCCTGGGTGTGTAATAAGGAGGAGGTTAGCTGAGTTCCAGCATCCACCCTGGTTTTTCCCTGGGGATGTCATGTGTCCAGCTGCCCGCAGCTCCTGCCATTAAGACTCCCTCACTGCTGTGGAGAATAGACTCCCTCACTGCTGTGGAGAATATTCCCTCAAACCATGAGATTAAACAAACCCTTTCTTCCTTAAGTGTTTCTCCTTGGGCATCTGCCACAACAGCAAGTGAGGAACCTAATGTGTCCATTGGATAATCCAAATGTATTTAGCCTCGTTTCTAGAACCTTCCAACATGAGCCACACAGACCTGCACAATGGGTATTTGGGAGTAAAGGATATCTCAAACTTCTCCTCCTAAATCTGCACCTTCTGGAGAGGTCCTTCTCTTTAGAGGGAGGGGAGAAAAAGAGAGACTAGCATTTCAGTTTAGGTTTGTTTCTTCATACAGTGTGTGTGTGTGCACGTGCACGCGCACGTGTGTGTGTTCTTCTTATTAAAAAACAAAATCAAGAACAAGAAACCTTATGGGCTGGAAAGATGATCCCACAGTTGAATTATTTGTCCTAGAAGCAAAGGATCAGAATTTGGGTCCCACCCAGAACACACCCACTCACACACACACACACACACACACACACACACACACACACAGAGAGAGAGAGAGAGAGAGAGAGAGAGAGAGAGAGAGAGAGAGAGAGAGAGATTCATTCAAGCATGCATACACACATACATACCACATACAATGTACATGAAAAGAAGACATATTTGATTGTTTGTTTGAAAAAGTTACTATCCTATTCACAGCTCCAAAGCACATAGCCCCACGGGTTATGAAGCTAAATTGGACAGTTCTGCCCTGGGGAGTCTAAGTTGTCCTAGGATCGTGGGAAACCTGCATGTGAGGAAGTGACTGCCCGAAGGAGAAAGTCTCAGCCTGTGGGTGGGGGAGAAAGAAAGGGCTCTCCAGAAAGCATGGATTTAGGAGCTTTGGTTTGAGCCAGCGTCATGAGATAAATACATATCCATCAGTGATGAAGGTAAGAAAAGCACTTGGTGTGGAGAAGGAAAAAGAGGGTGTGGAGAAGGAAAAAGAGGGTGTGGAGAAGGAAAAAGAGGCCGCGAGGATGCTGAAGAGTGCTTTAATGGGTGACAAGAGCTTGGAGGCGGGCAGAAGCCTGAAGAAATGCAAGCCATTCATACAGCTATATTTAGACCCAATGAAGCATCTGGGGTGGCTGTCCTGGGGGATGACGTAATCATGCCTGCCTGTTACAGTCAGGTAGAAATGGAAGAGAAGCAAGGGGCAGCTTCTGTTGCCTACACAGCAGCCATCTTCATTAAGGTCCCTGAAGCCTCTAGTCTCCTTCTGCTTGGCAGCATCTCTAATGCCTTCTAAATTTTTTATCTTTATGTGTATGGGGGTTTTGCCTATGTGTATACCTGCGTACCACATGCATGCCTGTCGCCCATAGAGGTCAGAAGAGGGCACTGGGTCCCCGAGGCTGGAGTTACAGGTGTTTGTAAGTTACTGTGTGGGTTCTGGGAAATGAACCTGGGTCACGTGGAAGAGCATCCAGCGCTCTTAACCACTGAGCCACCTCCCCAGGGCCTTCATTATGAAACTATTATGAAACATGAAAGTGCTGAGGACCGAACCTGGGACTTGGTTCCTTCTGGGCAGATGTGCTTTTGCCTAATTGTACCCTTGAGCCTTGGCTATGAATATTTTGTTCTTCCCTCTCCCCATCCCTCCTCCCTCCCTCCCTCCCTCCCTCCTTCCTTCCCTCCCTCCCTCCCTCCCTTCCTTCCTTCCTTTTTACTTCTTGACAGCATCTTATGTAGTCCAGGCTGGACTTGAACTTAGGATTTTCCTGCTCCAGTTACCACACAAGTACTAGAGTTTGAGTCAGCACCAATGCTTATTAACTCACTTCCACTCAAGACTTCAGACATGTTTGTGAGCACAGGGATAAGAGAGAGAGAGAGGGGAGAAAAGGGAAGGGAGGGAGGAGAGGGGGAGAGAAAGAGGGAGTGAGACAGAGGGGTGGAGGAAGGGAGGAGGAGGAGAGAATGAAAGGGAGAGGGGAAGAGGAAGAGAGGGAGAGAGGAGCAAGTCTGGCTTATTTTGGTGGCACTGGGGTCTTGTGGATGTTTGTTTCTCCCTGTAGAGGGTGGTGCTATGCATCATGGGATGTTGAGTTTTGACCTCTCCCCTACTATATGTTCCTAATGCACT
Source organism: Micromys minutus (assembly GCF_963924665.1). Classification (NCBI taxonomy): domain Eukaryota; kingdom Metazoa; phylum Chordata; class Mammalia; order Rodentia; family Muridae; genus Micromys; species Micromys minutus. The sequence continues at coordinate 13,832,360 of NC_137966.1, read as the reverse complement.
ACATCCAGCTATGCTGGGCAAAATTTCTCCAGGCATTTCCAAAGGGCCTCCAGGGAACAAAACCACCCCAGCCAGAAGCATGGTTTTAACACGTGCAAGTATCAACTTTACATATGGAGAAACTGAGGCCAGGTTTCCCCTACTCAGTTTAGCTGTGTGTTGGTATTGGCTTGGAGATTAGAGATCTATTTCTAAACTCCAGGGAAATGCAATTCCCAATATCCAAATAATCAAATATTTTAAACTAACTGAATATTTACTCTCTCTCTCTCTCTCTCTCTCTCTCTCTTCCTCATACACAACTCAACCATAATCTCTGTACAGTAAATTGGGATTTGTAGCTACAAATGTTACCAAAACCATTTTTCTTAATTTTTAAGACTAAAAGTATTAGTTAAAAGATTCCAGACCATCTGCCCTTCTTCATTTCCAACATCCACTTTTCTCTACCTCAGAGTAAAAGAGATTAGGGAGACGTTATCTAATATCTCTGAGAGACCTGCTCTATGTCTAGATGTATGTAGTCAGCTGCACACATAAATATTACTACTGTTCTCTCCTGGGTGATGCTATCCCCATTTTACCAAGAAGAGCAAACTGTCCAGAAACATGGTGATTTGCTCCTCTGCCCCACAGCCAATGAACTGTAGAGCTAACATTTGAACCCTGGCCTGTTGGTAAAACGGAAAATTAAAATGAAATCAATGATAGCCGCCCAAGTGAGAGATGAACCCTCCGTAGAGAAAGTTCCTCCCAACTGCTCATATCACAGCGCTACAGACTGCCAGCATCCGAGGCAGGAAGCAAGGACCGCATGGTGGTTGCCATGACAACTAGTTTTCTTATAATTATGGAACAGAGCGGTCACATGACAAGCTGCATACGGAGTGTAGTCGCTTTGTTAAGGCCTGCCTCCCCCTCACTGTTCCAGGAGATTAAGCACTGTACATTTAGAAAAAAAGAAATCCCATTTGGAATGATCAGCCATGATAGCAGGGGAGGTGTGGAGACCCTGAAGGTCAGAGAGAGTGAACCCTCCCACCTGTGGGACCCCGGTAGCAGGCTGGGTAGCAAGCCTTAAGAAAAGGCTGCCCTGGGAAACATTTGCTTTTCTTCTTTCTCTTTTGGACCAGCACACTTCGGGGTTTGAAACGGTGTACTCAAAGAAGAGAAGAAAATCACAATAAGGTTGACGTCAGCAAATAACAGAGGTTACGCAGCTAAAATTCAAGTCATCTAGCAACCACTTCGATGTGGGTTGATTTAGACTATTCCCTAAGTGTGCATGGTTTCCTAATTTGGAAGATAATCATCACAAGGGTGCATTTGTGTACGTTTGCACACACAGGAACACACTTAGACATAAAGCATTAGACAAAGAACCTGATCTCATTCCTCCTTGGCCGAGTGGCTCTGTCTCACTCACCTTTCTGATTTCTAGCTTTCTTATCTGCACATCAAGAGAATGTACCTAGTTCCAGAGGTACTGTAAGTAAAAAGTGAAAACTAATTAGCAAAATCCTGGTGTATTACAGATGTTCAATCACATGGAGCTTGGGATTATCAATCATAAGTGGATGATATTTCAAAGGCTGCTTGGCTTTCTATAAGCATTCTTCTCTTGCTGGCCCAAGGGAGGGTATGAGAAAGTTGTGGTCCCCAGGACAACCCCAGCAATCCAGCCAGGCAGCAGGGCTCCTGGGAAGCCCAGTGACAGAGTCAGGGACATAAGAAGTGTGGGAATAGGGGAGCGCTTTCACCTGCCATGGAAGGGTTCCAAGTGAGGAAACTTAAAGAACCAAGGACACATTCCAGCCAGGAGGGGACGGGGATGCTCTGAGCTGGGTCACATGGAGCAAACGTAAGTGGGACAGCAATAGAGGTAGAGGAGAACACGTGAGCAGTGAGCAGGAGGTGTGGAAAGGCAGCTTTATAGATCCAAGGGAGAGCTGTGGACAGTGAGCGTGCAGGAGACCAGATAGTTCTGGGCAGTGAGGGTACAGGAGGCCTGAGGCAGGGGAGCAGAGATCAATAGCAAGGGGATGGAAGAACCTGGTACCCTGAGATTAGGCCTTCTCACAGCTGCCCACAGGAAGGAGGGAGCCATCAACAGGCAAAAAGGTACTCTGGTAGTCTACTCTGACTTTGTACTTCCTAGGTACAACAAGAGTGTAAAGTCCAAAGATTAGGAAAGAAACATCCCTTAAGATAGAGGGTCTAGGCTTTCCCAGATACCCAACATGGAGGGTGTTTTACCCAGACATGTTCACTGACCCCAACCCCAGGATGAAGCCATGCCACCAGCCTACAGTGCGGGCACTTTGTGACTAGGAACACTCTAACGCAGGTTTAAGGAGGAGGTTTACTTAGTTTGCACACTAAGACATGGACCTCCCCCATTTCTGGTGTGTCCCCTTTCCTACACTATCTTTCACAACAGCGTTGTAGTGACCAGCTCTGGGCAGAGGAGAGAGATAAACAGAGGCCTGGCTGGTCCGATGTAGATATTCCCATTGTGGTCTGTGGCTTTAAACTTCCAGCAGCTTTCCCACTGCTTTGAACCTCATTCCTACTGCATGTGTTCCCCCACTGCATGTGTACCCCCACTGCATGTGTCCCTCCTGCATGTGTCTCTACTGCATGCACCTCCACTGCATGCCTCTCATGGAGACCTGAGTCACAGGAGACTTCTGCTAGATTCATTAGCAAATAACTTCTCCTATCAGCACATTTATTTACCCAGGTTTGTTGCAGTCAGGAGGACTGAGAAACCAGTAATAAAGATGGCTCAGGAAGTTGGCTTTGGGAACACTGATTCCCCTACTACTTCATACAAACTCTGGCCTATTTCTCAGAAGACCCTATAGATTTCCTCTTTCTGGGAAATATTTAAAAATATCATATTTGGTATCCCGCTATTAATAATAGAATAGCACATATTCTCTCTTAAAGTCTTTTACTTAAAATGTTCATATGCAATATATTGTGATCATATTGTCCATCAGCAATTCCTTCCAGATTCTATCCAATTCCTGTCTGTCTGTCTATCTGTCTTATCTATCCATCTATCTATTGCCCTATCTATCTATATCAACCACCCATGAGTAGTTAGCCACCACAGAATAAACTCCAATTATGTATGTGTGTCTGTGTGTGTATGTTTGTGTGTGTCTGAATGTGTGTGTGTCTGTGTGTGTTTGTGTGTGTGCCTGTGTTTGTATGTGTCTGTGTATGTATTTGTGTGTGTCTCTATGTGTATCCTTTTCGTTTTGTTTTGGTATTTTTGTCATATTGTTTTTCTGTTTGTTTACTGAACAGCCCATATTCTTGAAGGTGACTCTTAACAAGACATTTATTCAACCAAACCCAAAGGCGGCATCTTTATTGTCATTTTCGGTGACGCACTAGCCGTGGGAAACCATGAACTTTAAATACTATGGCAGCCTTTTCCACCAAGCACTCATGTCAAATTCTTTCCGAGCTGGATAATGACTCTGCCTCGAGCTCAGCAGGCAGTTTTTAATAATGTGCCTAAAAATGTTCCTCAAAATAAAAAGACAGCAATAAAAAAACCAAGACAACAGATAATAAAGTAATATTTTAAAGCCCCAGTTGCTGCCGACAGCAAGTATTAGGATCCTACCCATGAAAGGAAGCCCCAGTGACTTGATGAAAAATTAGTAGGAGCAAATGGCTGTGTTATATGAGATTCCAGCTCCTGAGGGGGCGGGGTCAGGAAGAAGATGTGTGTAGGGCTGAGTCATCAGCAATGGCTCAGGGGACAGAGGAGGTCGGGGTTGAAATGAGGATGTTATCAATAAGGCTCCTAGGGCTGTGGTGTTGGTAATCCGGGTTCCCCCAGAGATCGCTTGGTCATTCGCCTTCTTAGCTGTGTGTTAAGAATATCGTTGAGCACCTAGGTTGGCGGAGCTCGGTAAGGCTCTTTGGGGTGTCAAGATAGAGAGGACTTGGTGGGGCAGTGAAAATGGCCTGAAGGAGGCTGAGAAGGGGATTAAAGAGGCCAGGGAAGGGGGCTTCACGGGGGATAGCGCTGTTGAAGGAGCTGAGGAATGGCGGTGCTGAAGGACAGGGACATTAAGACTGGCATGGGTGGCCAGTTCTGTTGTGTCTCCATGCCTCCTGCCATGCTGGTGTTGGAGGGAATGCAGAGGTTGGGGTCTGAGGCTTCTGTACAGTAGAAGCAAACTGGTAAGATTGTAGCTGAAGCATCTCTGTCACTTAGCAGTGGCTTGCCCTGAGTAGCCTTCTCCAGCACTGGACTCCCAGGATTCAGGAAGCACCAGTTTTAGGATCTTAGAGGACATCCCAGGTTTACAGCCTCTTTGTGGGACCCAGGCTAAGTCACCTTGCTTACCCTGAGCTGGTTTGCTCCTAGGAGTAGGAAGGAGCTTGGTCTGGGTGGTATAGGCCATCTGCTCAGAGCAGCCTTTCTCTATGGGACAGCATACAGAAAGCCCTAGACACCACTGGAACCAGGGCAGAAACCTAAGGACTCCAGAGTTTCAAATAGTGGAGAATCAGCATTAATGAATATTTGGGTCTGAAATATCTGCTGGAGAGGTTTTACTGTTTTAAATTGTTTGTTGTGGTTATTTGATTTTAAAAAGAGCCTACCTACACTGGTTCTTGGGACTTTCACTGCTGGGGTCCCCATCTCAACTTTAGTGCTTTTGCCTGAGAAGTTTGGTTGGTGCTGGCTGCTACTCTGGTTTCTACTCACTGGATTGAGTTCTAGGGCGGGTCTACAGGTATCTCAGGATCTTTCTCCAGGTACCTGGGCACGCTCTAAATAAAGCCCAATTCTGAGCTCAGTTAAGAACATGGAGGCCACCCCAGAGGACTAGCTTCACATGGCAACCCATCCAATCACTTCATGCCTAGCCATGTCTGGGAACTGGAAACAGCAATAGGCCAGGCATTTTTCTGCAAGTATTGGGGAATCTCTGGGAAACAGAGTGGAAATGCAGACCCAACATGACCTTGTAGAGCTCAGAGGAAGCCCTAGGTCAGCTAAGATGACTGGAAAGTCTCCTACAGCAGGTGGCTAGTAAGGTTTTCTGGGTTTTTTGTTTTGTTTTGTTTTGTTTTGTTTTTTTGGGGTTTTTTTGTTTTTGTTTTTGTTTTTTTTTTGTTTTTTGTTTTTTTTGGCTATTCTACACTGTGATGAGGCCTTGAAAGTACCTTGTTGTCTTAGCTCTTCTTGTCTTCTGGAGTTAGGCATTGAGCCAACCCTCAGTATGTCATGAAGGCAAAGAGGAGGGAGGAAGAAGAGGAAGAGGAGAGAAGTCACATGGGCATCTCCCATAGCAGGGTACTCTCTGTGCTAATAGCATATCTCCAAGACACCAACACCCTCCACACCACAGGTGCCCTTCCATGGCACCACAACACCACAGCACAACACGGTTCATGACACCAGTGCCCTTTGTAGTACCAGAGTCTGCCTTAGTGCCAGCGTGGGCCTCAGCAACAACACCGTCCTTAGCAACAGTGCCATCGATAGTGCCAGCATTCTTCTTGGTACCAACACACCCACAGCACCTGCCTCTTCCTCAAGACTGTTACTTTCCCTTCACACCAAGACTTCCTGTAGCAACGGGAGCTTCCAAGATGCTGCCATCTTCAGCAGTATCAGAATCCACTACAGCAGCAGAACTTTCCAACAGTACCCGTATCTTCATGATACCACATTCCCCGTTACACCAGAAGCCTGGGACAGCACGAATAGCCTCCGCTCTGTTATCATGCCGTAGCTGGTCCCCTCCACGCCACCAGGATCTTCCTCTAGAACTCGTCCTTCCAAGGTGTTAGCACCACCTTTTGTTCCACCAGCACCAAAATTCTTCCTGGATCTGGTGCCCTCTTTGTATCAGATGCCTCTGTGTCCCCAGCTTCTCCACAGTGCTAGAGCTGCCCAGAACACCACAGCCTTCTAGCTTCAATGCCCCATAAACTTTCCACACATCAGCTCCTCAGTGATACCGGTTCATCCATGCACCAGCATTTTTCAAAGCAGTGTCACAGCCATCACAGCCTAACTTTCCTGAGCAATGGCTCTCAACCTGTGGGTCACAGCCCCTTTGGCAATCAGATGTCAGATGACCTGAATATCAGATGGCATTATGAATCATAACAGTAGTAAATTTATAGTTATGAAGTAGCGGTCAAGTAATTTTATGATTGGGGCAGGGGGTTGTTCACCACAACATGAGGAACTGGACCAAAGGGTTGCAGCATTAGGAAGGTTGAGAACTGCTGATGTAAAATATCTTTACACTCTGAAGCAAAGGCAGTTTAGTGGCATCCCCAGCTCCCAGGGCCCAAGGATGGATGGATTTGCTCCTATTAGCCTGTAGACACACCTCGAGCCTTTTAGAAGAACCTCCTGAGATTCAGAAAAACAGGGTGCACAGGGGCAGGATGGGGCGGGGTGGGCGGCAACTGTTTGTGCTAAGTTCTCTGAAGCATCTCCACCCATAGCTGCAGACACATCTCAGGGTGGGCAAGCCACACCTCCACACACCATGGCTACGAGGCCCAGAACCTCTCCCAGCCAGCATCTTGCCTGCTTGGTAGGTATCCCTCAGGCCGGGTCAGAGGAGCTCAGTCTTCCTTTCCCAGGCAAAACTAAGTTCTGGGATTCTGCTCCCACAGCAGATGTGGTGGGTCCGGGAGCCCCAGAGAGCTGACTCATCGAAGACCTTCAGACTCTTCTTAATTACCACACAGCCTCCTCAACCTCTTCCCCCACCACCCGGCAGCCGGCAGATGTGTCTTTACAAAGCCCAGAGGAAGCTCCTTGAAGAAAGCTGAAAACCAGGCTAATTAACACTTCAAGTTTTACATAAGCAAATGAGAATTTGCTTCATTTCCAACCCCCTCCCCATCCGTTTTGTTCCAAAAAGCAGGGCTTGTCCCCACCCACGCCTGACAGTGGGGCTCACAAAGGACTGCCAGAGAACCACAAACCTCTTCTTTCAATACTGACTCCACCCTTGAGGGTCAAGTGAACAGAACTGGTTAGGGGCAGTCAACAGAGCCTGGACCCAGAGAGAGCCACCCTGTTCATTATTTTAGCTGATTCATTTCTACTCTATCTGTGATAATCAGCTACAGGCAGCATGGCTGGACAGAAAGGCCAGACAGACAGGCCCAGCTCTGCCACTGGCTCTGGCTTTGACACTGGGTAACTGGGCCAGCAGACTGAATCATCTCTCTGATTAATGGGAGGTTATACCACCTCATCCACTGGGGACTCTCAGCTCTCTCTCTCTCTCTCTCTTTCTCTCTCTGTCTGTCTGTCTCTCTATCTCTCCATCTATCTCTGTCTGTCTCTCTATCTCTCTGTGTCTGTCTCTGTCTGTTTCTCTCTCTCTCTCTCTCTCTCTCTCTCTCTCTCGTGTGTGTGTATATGTGTGTGTGTGTGTGTGTGTGTGTGTGTGTGTGTGTGTGTGTGTGTGTTTCATTTATAAACCCAGAACTTGGGTAGTGAGGAACTCTCACTCTGCCCACAGGATTTGAGAAGAGTTAATTGGGTTCAGCAACAATGAAGGGCAGAAGGAAAGCAAGGGCAGTGCCACTTTCAGCTCCTTGGTCTGCTTTTCTTGCTATGCATTCACTAGTCTTGTCTGGACCATTATTAAGTTTTCCTCGGACACTTACAGTAGCCTAACGGTCTCCCACATAACATGAAAAGATGATGCAATTTTCCTAAAGCCCAAATTCAGCCACATCCCTCCTCTTCTTGAAGTCCTGCGGAGGCTTTCTAAAGCTTTCGACATACCCACATCATCATACATACAACAAACATACATCATACTACCTAAGATTCTTCCACCCAGCCCACAAGGCTTGAGATTACCTGCATCCTATAGACTTCTCCTGGCTTACCCGGGCTTTTGTTTGTTTTGTCCCTTTTCTAGAGTGCAGCCTCACCGCCCTTGTTCCTATTGGTGCAGCATTCTTACAGCCCCAGTGCCTTTGCACAAGCTTTGCTCTTTCAGTCCCCAGCCCCCTCATGCCTGCTGAATGCTGGCCTCCACCTCCCGCCAGTTCCTAAGCAGCTCCACACACACTAACCCCGTCTCCTCCTCTCATCCTTACATTCCATGCTCTACTGCTCTGTCCACTCCTAGTGACTCTAAACCCTTCCCCCCCCACACACACACAACAAACCACCAGTGCCTTGTACTCGTCAGCTTCTCTTCCCTCTGCTTTTTGTGTACGGCCGAAGCCACCGACTAAAAATGTGTTTCTTAATACGCTCCTGTCACATCTCCCGAAGATTGCCGTGGAAACGTAGGAAGAAGAAGGCGCGCGGGCAGGGGGGATGAGAAGCTGTAGGCACTCGTTATCAATGATCAAATCTGTCCAATGATCAAATCTCTACCCCGGGAGCCTGGGTGGCGCTCTTGTCCTGGGATGACTCTCAGTGCTGAAGTTGGTGTGGCTTCCAGAATCCCTCCTGAAATAGCCTGTACCACTTTTCTATTTCACAGCATCCCTGTGCCACCAGCAAGTATCCCTTTCCCCCTTCCATGACACTCCACCAAGGAACTGACCGTGAACTCGGCGATCTTCGGCACCCGGAACTTTCCTTTGTTCCTCTGTTCCGGCTGGTATTCCGTCCTCGTCTTCACTATCACCTGCAAAATTGGGCGAGGGTTAGCGTAGAGACAGTGCTTCTGCCTCCCTTTCCCCTGGCCACTAGAACTTCCTGTCCATCCCACAGACACCAGGGATGATGAACCTGCTTCTAAACACACAAGAAAGACATTCAGATGGCCCACAGTACTCCCTGAGGCATGGCGATGCCGCCTTTCCAAATGTTTGTCAGTGTTCTGGGTATTTCTGTCCATAATGCATGTCTTGCTTTGACAATGGGGAGCCATGTATCACTGGGGTTTATATACCACCTTTACCAGGCTGCACAATATCCAGTTTTCCACTTTCCAGTGTAAACAGATGTGTGTGTGAACAAATCTGTGTGTAAGTGTGTGTGCCCATGATAGTGATGAAACTCTGAGCTAAACATCAGCTCAGCAAGCCCTCTACCACCAAGTAATATTCTCCTTTTTTTCTTCTTGACTCAATGCACTCTGACAATTTCACAAATGGACGTAGCGTGTTCTGTTCATTCTCACTCGTCCTACCCCTTCCAGGCCTTACTCTTCCCCCCAGGTCCTTTCCCCACCTTCAGGTCTCTTTGCTCTACCATCCGTTTATTTTACCCGGGATCATTTGTGTGGCCATTAGATCCTGGGTTGGATTCTCTGTTTGATCCACAACTGAAGAAGATGACTGTGCCTTCTGTCCCCAGAACCCATCAGTAACCAACAGTTCACAGCAGTGACCACAGGGCTGGGTAAGGCCCTCATGAGGACTCCCTCCACACAGGACTCAGCTAACTATGCCAAGACTTCAGCTTGCATTGACTCAAGGCAGCAGCAGGAAGCTAGTCTACCTGCTCACATGCTTGGACTCACTCCTTACCTCTTGGCTTAATCCCATGCCTTCTACACCCATGGCTATTGATCTAGACTCTAACTTCTTTCCTTCACCCACCAGGAGAAGGAGCATTGGCTTCTGAGTCCTTTCTTCTGCCTCTTGGTTCTATAAACACCCTTCCCAGAGCTTCTGATAAAGCTTAAGACTCTCAAGATCATTTGGTGTAACTTAGACAGGACCGATATTCCAACTGACATGTTTGAGGTTGCTTTTCCAATCTCTTTCCTTCCTGTACTGGCTGGTTTTGTGTGTCAACTTGAAGCAATCTAGGAGTCATCAGAGAGAAAGAGCATCGGTTAAGAATATGCCTCCATGAGATTCAGGGGTATGATATTTTCTAAATTAGTGATCGATGGGGGAGGGCCCAGCTCACTGGAGATAGTGCTATCCCCGGGCTGAGAGTTCTGTGTTCTACAAGGAAGCAGGCTGAGCAAGCCATGGGAAGCAAGCCAGTAAGGAGCACCACTGCATGGCCTCTGTATCAGCTCCTGCCTCCAGGTTCCAGTCCTGACTGCCTTTGGTGAGGAAGAGCAATATGGAAGAATAAGTTGAAACAAACCCTTTCCTCCCTGTGATGGTTTGTATATGCTTGGCCCAGGGAGTGGCACTATTAGGAGGTGTGGCCTTGTTGGAGTAGGTGTGACACTGTGGGTGTGGACTTTAAGACACTCATCCTAGTTGCCTGGAAGCCAGTCTTTCTAGCAGCCCTCAGATGAAGCTGTAGAACTCTCAGCTCCTTCTGCACCATGCCTGCCTGGACGCTGCCATGCTCCCACCTTGCTGATAATGGACTGAACCTCTGAACCTGTAAGCCAACCCCAATTAGATGTTCTCCTTATAAGAGTTGCATTGGTCATGGTGTCTATTCACAGCAGTAAAACCCTAATTAAGACACTCCTCAACTTGCTTTTTGATCATGGTGTTTCATTGCAGCGATAGAAACCCTAAGATACTTCCTAAGTCCAAAGCTCCCTGGGGTTCCTTTCAGGAGCTCACCCATGCCCCACTTAGAATCTTGTGAGATCCTCCCCTTTCTTAATGACCATGATGGTCCCTAGTTATAACTAGCCAACTAGGGTAGTTGAAGATATCTGTGGGGCTCACTTGGAGTGTTGCCCTGCAGCTTCCCTGGGGCACATTGATGTCAGCATGTAACTCACTTGGATAAATTAGATATGAGATAGCACTGAGTATGGCCTTGTGGGAAGAAACCTAGTTGGTTTCTAACCTCAGGCAGCGTTTTTCTTTGCATAGTGCAGTAGGGACTTAAGTTCTAGCTCTGCGGTAGCAATTACTGCAACTTCAAGAACATCCAGAAGAAGAATAAAGGCAGCTCATGAAGAAGCACACAGCCAGGAGACAGAGAATGGACCCAGGCCTGAGAACATCCCATCCCCTGGACCACACCTTGTCCACAGTGGACCCACGCTGAACTCTGCAGTTATAGGGGAAAATACGTTCTTCTTTGGCTTTAGTCCAATTCGGTGCGGGTTTCCTGCTGTTTGAGACTAGAAGTTTTGTGTCTGATACAAATGGGTTCCTAGAAAACCCACAAAAAATGAAAAAGAGTTCTCAGGCTTCAGTGAGGCGACAGAACACCGAGGAACCATGGCCGAACCGTTGGGTTCTCAGTGTCAGCATCAATCAGCTGAAAAGGCATAATTGGCCCACTGGAAGGTGACCAAGAGCATCCAGAGAAGACACTTCACAGCAACCCCAAAATAGGAGCGAGGAAACATCTAACAAACATCTAGCAGGGTGAGAGATATCTGTGGTTTGTTAAAACAGGAGCTACAGAGCAAGGCTCCAAGTCCATGGTGAGCCCCACAGACATCACATTAAACACAAGCAAGTAGACCCCAGTAGGCCTTTTAGACACTGTGGGACTCCACTGATGTCTTCAAGTAAGTGTAGACCTACCATGTAATTAACTCAAACACTATAGAAGACATTAATTATTAGTATTATCAAATATGCACATTTCTCACTTGGAGTTGCAGGGTTGGAGCAGCGTTGGGGTTGGAGCCCTCTCATCTGCATCTTGTTCTGCTCTGAATGCTGATGAAGTGCTCTGGGCACCACCTCCCCCTTTTTTAGCTTTGGGGACAGGCCAAGGGACAGCAGGTGCCTCTGCCTGGCATGTGAGCATCATTCATCTGTTCCTTTTTGTTTTTTAAGGCACGTGTTCTCCAAAGCTCCAAAGTATTTCAAGGTGACCACGAAGGATCTCCTTGGAGCCCCAAGTCCATCTTAAACAGCCAGGCCCTTCTGCTTGGACTAAATGGCCCTTGTACCACCCTCATCCTGAGTTCTAGACGTTCTTCAGAATATCACGGTTCTGCTTAGGATTCGTCAGCTTCACACAGTCAGTGGAGACTGAACCCAGAACTTCGAATGTTGGTCTTTCACAGGCTAGATCTCTTGATTTTGCTGAATGTAGCCAGTGTTGGGAGAATGATCCATGGCTTGTTAAAACATAAGCCACAGGACAGCACCTCAAGTCCACGGTGAGAGCCCCACAAATACCATGGTAAACACAAGCAATCAGACCCCAGTGGGTTGCTAACCTAGGTCACGCAGGAGGCTACAAGGGTTGTATGCATTTCTGTCCTATGGTGTCTCCTTATCAGATTCTGGAAGCAGTCCTACTAAGCGCACAGGCCTGCTTGTTGTCCCTCTTCTCCTCAGCCTGTGGCTGTCTTCTCCTGGTTCTTTTCCTCTGTGCTGATTGGCCCTCCTCCTTCTCCGGCCTCTTCCCTCACATCTGGCCTCTTCATGCTGATACTACTCTGGGGTTTTACAGAGTAACTTCCTGGTTATGTCAGACTTTGCATATACTCACTCACAGCCTCATACTGAGAGCATCTTTCATTTTATCACTTGCCCTGGTATAGTGTGTGCCCCTACTCAGAGCTCACAGAGACTCACTTAGCCTCCTGGATGCTTTCTCTTGGGTCCACGCCCACACTTGCCATGACTACGTTCAACCTGCAGGTCTCTGAGTCACCTTTCCCAACTACCCTGCACTTCTTTGTGTGAGCATATTTTATAGCTTTTCCCAACTATCCCGCAATCTCAGGCCTGTAAAAATCTGGGCCTACAAAACGCTATTCATACTGCATGGGCCAGGTTTTATGTCGGTTTGACACAATCTCGAGTCATTTGGAAAGAGAGAACTTGAAAAAATGCCCCTGCTAGATAGTCCTGGAAGCATCTTCTTGGGGAATGATTGATGCGGGAGTACACAGCTCACTGTGATTGGAGCCACCCCAAAGCATGTGGTCCTGGTGCTATAAGAGGCTGAGCAAGCCATGAAGAGCTGGCCACAAACTAGCACTCTGTATGACTTCTGCATCAGCTCCTGCCTTGAGTCCCTTGCCTGACTTCCCTGGACTATAAGCTGAAAGATGCTGAAAGATGCAATAAACTCTCTCCTGACAAATCTGCTTTTTTTTTGGTCATGGTATTTCACCAACGCAACTCTGACTGACACAATACCATTGTTTATTTCAATGCAGGACTCTCTCAAGACCCATTTCTTCTGTTTCTAAATCTATTCCAGCAGCCCATTCGTTCTAGCTGCCATCTGCTCAAAACATCCTCAGATCCACACATTTATCTAGTTAATACACCTTTGCACTTCCTCTGCCTCTCCCTTGACTTGTTTGGCTCTGGACATGTTCTTCTGACCATTCCTGCTTCCCCAGATCCACAGAAAAGATCTTTCAAGATGGAGGGAGGAGGGGATGACACTTGGCAGAACCACAGATAGGCATCGTTGGGTGGCTAGAGGACAGTGTCACAGGGAAGTGACAGAGATGAAGTTGGAGGGGCAGGCACAGGCTGAAAAGGTCAGTCTAAGCACACACACACACACACACACACACACACACACACACACACACACACACACACACACACACACACACACACACGGCGGCAGCAAGGGCACCGGGAGCTGAAGGTCAGTAAACAATGGGGCAGGCTTTTAGGTGTTCAGTGCTGAAGGAGCCACCCAGCAGCCCAGCCACTGGGAGAAAGCTATGGTGGAGGAGAGACCCTCCTCCCCTCCCCCCCACTCAAAGCCAGAGTCAGGCTACTGTCAGGGATGGGGATCAGGTAACATGAAGGCTTTGTTCCAGTGGAGTGGAACCAGAACCTGTGTGTTTGTATCTGTGTGTGTGTGTGTGTGTGTGTGTGTGTGTGTGTGTGAGAGAGAGAGAGAGAGAGAGAGAGAGAATGATTTTGCAGAGAAAGGCACTATTGAAGATAACCTTCCCTTCTTCCCCTTTAAGAAAACAGAGCAAGACAGGGAGCCCTGAAAGTTTTGGCTTGATTTAAAAAAGAAATGGGGGTGACGGTGGGGGTAGAAAGGAGCAAAAGTAAAAATCTTTCCTAGCCCTTTTATTGGTAAAATTGTTTGCAGGCATTTAATAAAGGAGGCTCCAGGTTTTCAAATATTATGGGTGTGGGCAAAACAACTCTGTGTTTGTTTGTTTGTTTTCTTCTATTCACACACTGGCCCCTGTTGTCCTTTCAAGCTGCTAATGTGAAGACTATAATTTAATATGATTGACATTGGGAAATGGGATAAATTATTAATTTCCAAAGGATGCCATATCCCCTCACCTGCTTCTGTCCCCGCCACCCCCACTTCACCAGCAAAGCCAGATCCTACATAGTGGCTCAGACGGCTCAATGTGCAGATCATAAAATTTTAAAATACTACCTCCCTGGGTTATCAATAATGAAGAGGTTCCCGCATGGCAAGTCCCCAGGATTGGCAGAACAATAAATGAAAGCAGAGAAATGCTGACAAGGAGCAAGATTGTATTTTTATGAGTTGGGCTTCTATAAGCCAAAAATAGACCTTTGCTGTAGCCAAGGTTCACCCCAGCTGCAGAGGCCGTGGGCATATCAGATAGGGACTGAGGGAAACTGCTTTACCTTCATTTCTTCCTTTCTGTGTTTGTTTCTCAAGGCAGGTTTCTCCGTGCGCTTCTGGCTGGCCTTGAACTCAGAGATCCACCTGCTTCTGCCTCTCGAGTGCTGGCATTAAAGGTGACACTATCACTCCCCCTGCTGCTGCTTTAACTTTCATCTTTTTGTTTTTCCCCAGTCCTTGAGTCTCCCCCTCAATGTCACTGCTAACCTTCCTATTTTCCAGTTAGGAGTTTTAGTCCAACTCCGTGACCGGGAACTGGTCGAGTCAATAAACAAAGAGCAGCATCAGGCTCTTCCTGTCAATCATCACCGTTTTTTTAAGGGAATCACTTCGCAAGGTGCTTGGTTGAGGGATCACTATGCGAGGTGCTTGGCCCTGTGCCAAAGTCTGCGGTCTCGAACCTCAGCCTTCTCGTGGGCTGGCGTGGGTGGGCATCTGGCCCAGAGAAGGTTGAGATCACAACCCTCACTGGTCGCTATGAGGCTGTGTGCTGAATCCAGCCAGGTGCCACCTCACAATTCCCCGGGGATTAGATCCCTCCAACCCTCCCCCACCTCCCGCCCCCTCCCCCCACACCCTCCCCACCCGTGATTCTGAAAGCTGGTCCAGGCGCCTGTGCCCAAAGATCTGGTGACAGTCTAAACCGGTAGCCACCAATTTCGCAGCGGGAGTTTGGCGTAGAAGGGAGACAATTGGCTCACATCATTCCGCAGGGATTAAAACAGACGGCTAACGCTCTGTCGCCGCTCTGCTCTGGGCTCTTTCCAGGGTTCTTTTCTTTGCCTGGCCTGTGCTTTCTTAGAGACAAAACATAAATCAGCATGGCCGCCATCACCTCAATACAGTGCCTCAGCTCTCAGCTCAACAGCTCTCCACAGGGACTCACCCGAGTGGAAGAGAGCAAGTCACGTCAGCCCTCCCACGCTGCTTCACCTTTGGTGAAATGGGAGTGACTTAAAAAAAAAAAAAGTTTGATATGCGCTCATGGTTACAAAACTGAAAAGTATAGACGAAGGTCTTCAAATGGGCTGGTCAGCACCACTGTCTCAGCAATCACGGCGCGCGCGCAAACACACACACACACACACACACACACACACACACACACACACACACCGACTGCCCTCCAAGATCCATCCAGGTTGTCAAGACTGAATAGATTTCAATCTCTTATTGTTAAGTAATATTCTATTGTGTATACTTTATTATATAATGTACACACATATCAAAGCATCACATTTGGGGACTGGAGAGGCCACTTAAGAGCACCTACTGCTCTTATAGAGACCAGAGTGGTCCCCAGCACCCACTTCAGGCAGTATCAGTAACCCTGGCTCCAGGGGATCCAGTGTCTTCTTCCAGCCTGGGAGAACACGGCACTCATGCATACATACCCACACACGTAATTTAAAATCACATTTTTGTCCTCTCCCCCCAAATATGTTCAGTTTTCAAGTACCAATAATACATACAACATAAATAAGAGAGACTAGAACTTGCACACGTGGTTTTTGTATGTGAGACCACATGCCCCATCTTAGAATTTGTTCTCACAGAGCAAGCTCCATTGGCCCCTTCCCCCTGCGCCTCTCTGCCTCATCCTTACAATAGTTGCTCAGAGTTCTCCCATCTTCCACCCCTGTTCACTTAACCAGCCCTTTCTCCTTCACAGTCCAAATCAGTCCCAGTTTTTGGTAATATCTAGAGGGTGTTGCATAACTGAATGAAATGCTAATAGGATATATTTCTAACAATAAGAAGCACAAAAGTCAGGCGATAGATCCAGTTGGATGTTATTAACATTGTAAAATGACTGCAGGGGGACTCTGTATTATGTTAGCAGCCAACAAGAATGTATTGAGAGCAAGTGGAAGGGACCTAACGGGAGAAAGGGCAGGGAAGTTAGAAACTATATATGGCCTAAAAGTAGAAGAGAGAAGAGCTGGAGAGATGGCTCAGTGGTTTAGAACACTGGCTGCTCTTCCAGAGGACATGGTTTGATTCCCAGCACCCACACGGTGGCTCACAACCATCTGTAACTCCAGTTCCAGGGATCCAACACACCCTCTTCTGGTCACCATGGGCACCGGGCACAGAAATACATGCAGAAAAAGTGTGCATACAAAGAAAATAAACATTTTTTTTTAAAGCAGAAGATAGGGGACTACAGAGGGAGGAAAGGAGTGTGTAGAGGGGGGAGCAGGCATGGGAAGGACAGTAGGGAGCGGATAAGAGCAAAATATAGAGACATGGAAGAAAGTGTCACGTGAGAGCTATCACTATCTGCTAACTTAAAAGTATGGAAGAAAAATTCTAAATTTGACTTTCACAAAAGCATGTATGATGTTTTTCCAAAAATCACCAACATAAGCATTATAAGTATTCTTTTGTTTAAAGTTGTGTTTTTAAATTACTGAGAATCTTTACTATGTTTATTGATTATTACTTTGTACCCATTTTCAGGAACTTCCTGAGCCTCACCCAGTGTGGGGAAGCCCAGAAGCCTTTGGAGAGCCTTTCTGTAGAGGGGTGGGTAGAGGAGGCTGTCCAGTGGAGTGGGTGGAGCTGCTCTCTGGAGAAAGGCTGACATTTCTCATGCCCTGTATCTTAAGGTCGAAAGGAAGATAGGAAGGCTGCCTCTGGGTAGGCAATTCACCTGTTCTGCCCAGGATCCATTCAGGTCTGCCCTGTGTGAGTCCCATCTCTCCCATCTTTCACTCTTGAGTTATTCCCACACATTTGTCTTTTACAGTCTTCTTCAACAACATGATGCGTTAGGTGACATGTAAGGAAAGAAACTGGACTGATGAGCCTCCTCTGGGTCATGTCCAGTTGAGGTCGATTAGACAATTTTCACCCCTCGGACAGTAATCTATTAGGTGGATGTTATGTTCACTCTACATCTCCAACAACACACACTCTAGAGAGGCTGAACAACCTATACAAAGCCTCACAGCAGAGAAGCAGCTTGGCAAAGATTTGGACCCTGGTCTCTAGCATTATAAAGTTCATGTGCTGTATCTATATAGATTTCACGTCAGATGCCAGTAGTTGATCTCGAATCTCTCCATTCCTCTCCTCTTAAATGTGGTTGAGGCTCCATCCCCAAGACCCATGAAGATTTAACAACTAGTGGGAATTAAATAAATGGTGGCTGGAGCCTGGAGCTGGCTCAGCAAGCTTTGATTGATTGATTGTGATTGTGATTGTGATTGTAACTGACTTGGGCCTTTGCTGAGGTGGCCATGTCTGTCTGTTTTCTACAGCCTTGGCATGCACTTGTTAGCATCTCCAGGCTATCTACGTTCAGAGTTTATTTTCTTTGGGTGGATACTGAGGCAGTAGGTCTATTTGTTGAACCCACTTCTGTGTTTGCAAAGTGGGAGCCATAGAGTGGAAACCTTATAGAGTTTTCCAGAGCACTTGTTTCTCTGTGATGAGAAGGCCACAGAGGTAGAATTGGGTGACCCAACTGTCTTATTTCTCTATCATTGTGAGGAGACACCATGACCAAGGCAACAAATAGAAGAGAGAATTTATTGGGGCTTACAGTTTCAGAGGGTGAGTCTATGATTATTATGTTGGGGAGGATGGTAGCAGGCAGGCAGGCAGGCAGGCATGATGCTGGAATAGTAGCTAAGAGCTTTTATCTTGATTCCCAAGCAAGAGGCAGAGAGTGAACTGACTGGGGATGGCATAGGCTTTTGAAACCTCAAAGCCCTGTGACACACCCCCTTCAACAAGGCCATACCTCTAATCCTTCCCAAACAGTTCCATCAACTAGGGGCCAAATATTCAATTATATGAGCGTATAGGAGCCATTTTCGTTCAAATAATACACCAATTTTTCAGGAGACCTTACCAATAACCTGGAAGACACTTGCCTGCTTGGTTTTGAGTTTATTTCCCCACACACCTTTTTTTAAACACAAAAGAGGGAATCCTATTAAAAATGTCCTTCTTCCTACTGTGTGGTAGGACTAAGGCTGTTCATGCAGAGCCAGTGACCTCGGGCTAAGTGGACAAATGGAAACCAGACAGAATGAATTCTCCTCAAGCCACTTTGGCATTAAGTCTTGATGAGAATCCACCTAGTTACTGTTTCTATGGTGTCAGTCTCAAGAGCACCATTGTTTCATGCTAGTCAAGCTCCTGCCTCTGCTCTTTCTCTCTTTTATTGTACCTGCAGGGGACCTGGACACTGCTATTGGGGTTAACTGCTTCAATGTTCTCTAGAAGAACAGATAAAAGTGAAGAGAAAATTTCTTAAGAACCATCGTGGGCTGAACCTGTCTATTGTCCACAAGGTAGGCCGTGTATGTATACTTAATTGAGCACAGGATTTTCTGGGTGGGTGGAAAGGTGAGTGGGTAGCTTCCAGTATGATTGTTACAACTGCTGCTGTATTTGATGTTTGTCAGGGAAGGTGACTTCCTGCTGGAACGTAGCTTAAGAAGATGAATACTGTCCTGTCAAATCAGCACAGCTTAGGACGTGTTGAGGGAGCAGGAGAGCCAGTATCCTGGAGAACATGGAAAGTTACAGGGAAAAGTTAGGGTGTCAGGTTGACTAGGCTTCCAAGGCTCCATGTCTGTGATATTGAGATACGCCACTCCATGGACCTGAGCCTTTGTTTCTGTGTAGGCTTTGTTGGCATTTGGGGGAGTATAATTCTTTTGGAGGGCAGATGGGAGGAATCATGTGCACTCCAGTGCAGAAAGCAGCATCCCTGGCCTCTGTCACTAGACACCAACAGAATCACCTTTCCAGCTATGATTAACAAAGATGTCTTCAGACTTTGTCGAATGTCCACAAAGGAGTCAGAGTCACTTCTATAAGGAGTTGCTGTTCATGGAGGGGGTGACATACTGGTTTTGGGAGAACAAAGTGAGAACACAAGAAGTAGAAATTGTACAACAAAAGATCTGAACTGCCAAGTTAAGGGACTGAGGTTGGCATCACATGGGGAAGAGACAGGTCACCACTCTGAGAAAACATCTTAAAAAGCAGTGTAGGGCTTTGGGTGGCATGTAAGAGATACAGATGATGACCTATGAGGCGAGACCACTGTTTCCTGAGGCAGCCACCAACCTCAGCCACACTGGTCAGGGAGAGAACATTGGAGGCAGTGTTATCTTAAGGAACCACCTCAGGACTCCACCTAGAATGAACTCTACTATGGTTTAGATATAGCCCGAGTGTTACCCAAAGGGTCATGTGTTGGAACTGGGTCCTCAGGGTAGCTATGTTGAGAGGTTCAGAACCTTTAAGAGGCAGAGTCTAGTGAAAGATAATGAGGTATGGGGGCAGGGGCTCTGCCCTCAGAAGGAATGGATGTGGTTCTTCTGGGTGTCCAGTTAATTCCTCAGAGAGCCAAGTTAAGTCTCTTGCTTTCTGCCTCACAACATGGTTGATCTCCCTGTCTTTCTCATGTTCCCAACACGATGTCCCTGCTACGTTCTGGACCCAGTCATGGCCGGAACTGTGCTTTCTGGATTGCCAATCTCCAAAAATGAGCTGGCCACAGCTCTTTACAAAGTATCCAGCCCCAGGTTTCTGATTGACAGCAACAACAACACCAACAACAACAAAAATAGCCAAAACAAGGTTTCAGCATGGATGAAGGAGAGGCTCATGAAGCCCCACCTATGAGTGAGTAGGATTAGCAGTTGGTGGTTGCTAGGCAAGAAATTCAGTTTCTTTGTGGGTGTGAGCACCAGTAGGTTCCCTGGGTCCATAGTGGATGGTCCTCACACCTATGTGCATTTGGACAACATTAACTGGATTCTGTGGGTTATTTTTTAAACAGAAGAAAAAGAGAACTGAAAAAAGGGAGGAAGCCATTTTTGGAAGGAGTCTAGGGGGAGTTGGAAGGGATGTACAGCATCAAAATACATTTCATATATACATGAAATTCTCAAGGAATGACTAAAGAAATATGTAGGTTTTGTGTGTGTGTGTGTGTGTGTGTGTGTGTGTGTGTGTGCCCACCCATAGAGGCTAAAAAAGGGTTTCGGATCTCTCTGGGGCTGAAGTTACAGGTGGGTGTGGGTGCTGGGACCCGAGCTTGAGTCCTCTGCAAGACCAGAAACCACTCAAGGTATGCACCGAGCTACCTTGTTAGCTGCCCTCCAAAGGGGTTTCTATGCTTATATGCCATAATACTGAAGTGTTTGGTGAATAGACCCAAAGATGGCTTTCCATGTTACTTAGCAAGCATACTTCATGTCTTGGAGTTTACAAAGGGAAAACTAGGATTTCGTATAGGGCATGAGTGGTTTTCTTGATACTATCTTAATTTCCAACTCTGTCCCACTGGGACCTAATCTAAGGGCTCATGTCACCCCATCTCTCATAGCCCCCAGTGAATTCCAATGCTATCCCCACTTTGCACATAAGGAGGCCATGTCTGAGGTAAGATTAAGGAATTTATCAGGGAGCCCGGCATGGTGGCATACAACTCTAATCCCAGTGCTTGGGAAGCAGGATTAGTGGACATCTGTGATCCACCAGCCAGCCTGGTCTACATAAATGAGTTCCGGGATAGCCAGGGGTACATAGAGGAACTGTGTCTCAGAAGATAATCAAAATAAAAACAAAAGAAAAGAAAGAAAGAAGGAAGGAAGAAGAAAAGGAAAGAAGGAAGGAAGGAAGAAACAAAGAAAGGAAGGAAGGAAGGAAGGAAGGAAGAAAGGAAGAAAGAAAGAAAGAAAGAGAAAAGTGAACTTATTAGAGCGCTTAGCTAAGGGGACTCCAGTAAAAGCAGAAACAAGGGTTTGAACCCAGCTAAAACCATTTCTTCCCAGTCCATGCTGGTAGGTAGCTATTATTTAGGGAACTGGCCTCTGGACTAGAATTTGCTTTTTACACATATGCTCTGCTGCCAGAGGGAGCACTGTGCATATATGATGCACTAGGTCTAACCTCCTGCCCTGAAAAGTTTAAACAAATAGTAATGAACCCTAAGTGTATCAGCGCAGAAAACTACTAAGACATCTCCCCACTCAGAGAAGACTGGGACCCAAGAGAGAATGGATCCATATTGTGGGGTCCTGACTGGATTAGAAACAGAGATCAAACCTGTGGGGTGTCAGACCAGTTCCCTTCTTGTTCCTGAGGTGGAAGGTTCTGGAACAACAATGCCTAGCTTCAATATCCAGGGTGCTTCACCAGTGTGGTTTTGAGAAGTTATATTACCAGTCTATGTTTTAATTTCTTTAAACACTTGGTCAAAGTAGCTACTTCTTTACCACTAGTGAGAGGCTGAAATAAAAAATTGTGTGCGCGTGTGCTCATGTGTATGTGTGTGTGTGATTTTAAAAAGCATTAGAACATATTAGTCTTCTTTTATTTTTGGCTTTGGGCCACTTTACATGTGATGACTCATCTGGTTTTGTTCAGACAACCTGGTGTATGAGCTTCCTTGCTCCACTGAAGGGGAACCCCACACCCACCCAGGAGAACCACAGGAAGTGTGAAGTGTGACCCTGCAGGGCCTCACTGCATCTTTAGGCATAAGCTATGAGACAGATGACTATTGTCTGAGTAGTTGACTTTGGGGTGACTTCCTGGTACATCTGGGCTGTTTGCTCAGACAGAGAAGAAAAGTCCCAGAAGGAATTAGGGGAGTAAAGGGAGAGAGGGCACACTACTCTCTAGATACTCTGTAACTATGTGGAAGGTTTTGAGGAGGTGGTCTCTACTGTCTCTTTTTATTACCTGCCTCTCAGACATGCGCATGTGGCTACTAACTTGCAGACCCACAAGACAATGTTTTCACCTTCCCAAGCTGCACTGACACCTGGCTTCAGGTCCAAACATTTTTACTCCGTCTTTCCATGCCTTTGGATCACCCAAACCTTGGTTTATAATGGGAGTTTCCAATCCCAGACTTGCAGGTGTGTTGTGGGTCTGAAACAGAATTATTACAGCAACACATGGGGGTCATCTGGGGAGATTGCATCTATGCCGATCTCAACCCTGAGATTCTGACAGAATTGTTCCGGGGTGGGGGTGACCTCAATAACAGGAGTTTCTAAATCCGGTGTTTCCGATATAAAGTTTAAAACAAACAAACAAACATCTGGAATGTGTCTGATGTGCCTGAGGTGAGTTCTTAATACCATCGCTCCATGGTTCCTTAGCAGCAATGGCTTGCTCAAAGCTCATTTTAAAAGGCTTTATTAGTTTCCAACGATAGCTCAACAACTCTATTTCTACCACCCACCCTGACACATTCTTCTATCAAAAACCTCCCTGCTTTCAAAACAAATGACCCAGCCCCAGCCAATCAGCCAGCTCCTTATCTCGATTTAGTTCCTTTTCATTGATTGGATGGAACCCAGTGGTTAAGACACATGATGCCCCCCTGGAGATGCCAATAAAAAACATCTGAGCGGATGATCCATTGTTCAGTCTCCAGTCTGGGAGTTTTCCCCTGCAAACCTCTCCAGACGATGTGCAATAGCTCACTTCCTAAAGCCCCCACTCTCTCAAGTGGACCTTACATGCTCTCTGCCACCTATGTCTGTGGAGTGACACCCCTCTGCCACCTCCATCCTTCACGGCAGGAGATGTGGCACCAGCCAGAGGCTTTTTCCAGCCCAGACAATTCTCCTGCAGCCACAGCGTCTCCAGGAGCTTCCCACACCGGGCGCATTCTCGTTCACCTTTGCCTTAAATACTTTTTTTTTCTTTTGCTCTAAACCCTGCCGATTTGACTCACCTTCAAAACTCCAATTTGGATATTCTCCTCTGCAGCTCACCCATCCCGCCTTCCCTCTCCTATCCGAGCCCCTCCCAGCTCATTGTGATGGGGGGGGGGCAGCGTTTACCTCGATGCACACTGGGTTCCAGGGAAGATGGGTTTTGTAACTTCATCTTTTTATAACCAACTCCTCGCAAAGGGCAAGAGCTCCACAGGTGCAAACTAAGAGAACGGCTGGACCGAGTCCAACTCCCTGCCTTCCTGTCCATACCAACTGATTTTCAAAACACCTCAGAAGAAAATTAAGACGAGCTTTTCTTCCCCCCTCACCACTGCATAGAAGCTAATGTGCATTCATATGCCATAGTAAAATCTTAACAAGAGAACACTGATTTGGTTGCCTGCATAATGTAGATTATGAGCCAACACCATAAATCTGCACCAGCACAAGAAACAGTATTTTCCAAGGAAGGGGGCCTGTTTGGTGGCTAGGAGAATGAAAGGGTTTGAGGGTGTAAAAACCTTTTGCTGCTTGGGTTCCTGGATTACGGTAGCCTGGGGGGGGGTGTACAAGGGAAAGAGGGTCACCCATTACCTTCTCAGGAGCAGACAGCTGTAAATGATTAACCTCCAAGGGTGTGATGAGAGGGACAGTCTGAAAACCGTCCTCCACGGAAGGCGGCTTGGCCCCCTTCTCTCCGGGGGTGCTGTTCAGCTTCACCATGCTTTCCTCTTCTTCCCAGACCTAAGGCAAGCATTGGGATTCTGGTTACGGTGGGAAGGCAAGGGGCCCGATGACGGTCTAAGACAACGCAACCTCAGCAGCAGTCAACCTGGTGGTAAGCATTGATCTCCCACTGCACCTCCTGACATGATACCCATTGTCCCAGAAAACTTCATTAATCACCAGAACGTGCTAACTGCCCTTCCAGTTCACCAACCCTCAAATTAGGGAGTAGAAAAAAACAAAAAAACAAAAAAACAAAAAGCAAAAAAAAACCTAAAAACCTCAGACCTTCGTAAAAAAGAAAAAAAAAAAAAAAAAAAAAAAACCAAACAAAAGGAGCTAAAAAAAAAAAAAAAAAAAAAAAAAAAAAAAAAAAAAAACACCTAGACACCGCAGCTAACATATCCCTGGAGCCCCACTGGCAAGCTTGCTCTTAGCACAAAAGGAAACCCCATTATTCTGGGCCCCCTGCAGTAAGGTACAGTTCACCTCGCCACCCACCTAGCTATTTTGCCTTTTTCTTCACCAATCTCTGAAACACAATTAAATGCATTCAATATCTCTCAAGACACCCTTCTCTCTCTCTCTCTCTCTCTCTCTCTCTCTCTCTCTCTCTCTCTCTCTCTCTCTCTCTGTCTGTCTCTGTCTCTCTCTTTTACATAATACGTAGACGGTACACAAGAGCCAGGTTTCTACATCAGAAAGAGGCTGGTTTGAACCTCTTATCCTTATTCAACCGTGAAATACCTCCATTTCCTCAGGAGGAAAAAAAAGCCAGGGCTCCCCCCAGCACCCCCCCGTGGAAAGTTAGCAGCCCCCACATTGCAAGATTTTGAACTAAATAAACAAATCGCATTTATTTCCCTCCAGATCCCTTTGAAGTCAAGGCTTGCTTTCACCGCACCCTCAAAAACCCCACACAACTGAATTTCTCCCGTCAACCCTGCTGGTGGGACGTAATTAGACAAACAAGAGTTGTTGTGGGGATGGATGACTGGGGGGGGGGGGGGTAAGGGCTGGGAGGGTGCTGGGGAGTGGTTACAACAAAAACAAATGCCTACTTACTGTGCGGCACTGGTGGGGGTCAGAGCAGAGTCAAGCCAATATGTAGAGGAGGAGGACAAACAGGAATCCTCCCTTCTCAGCCAGAGCGTGGTGCTGGAAAAGCAGCCCTCGCGTGCCCGGATCCGGGAGCTTCTGAGAATGAGGCGCCAGCGCGCAGAGATCTGGCAGCTGCCAGCCTGCTCACAGGCTTGCCTGCTCGCGCCTCCCACCGGGGACGGCTCCCACACCACCTGTCATCTGGCACCACCTGCTGTTTCTCATGCATGGCCACAACCCCGGCCTAGGACAACCGGTTTCAAAGAAGAGTGGAAGGGATTTTTGGTTATTCCAAAAAAGAAAAAAAAAAAAAAAAAACAAAAAAAAACAAAAACAAAAACAAACAAACAAAAAACCAGTAATGTGGTTTATAAAAAAAAATTTACAATTATGTAAGATGCAATTCTTGGGTCATTTGGGGAAAACTGAAAATGCTTCAGAACACCTGCTCTGGGGTTAGAAGAGAAAGTAACCTGGTAGTTACTTCCCATTTCCTGTGCAGTAACACCTTCCTGGTCTCTTTCTAGCTTCCCACAGCCGTCTTTTGTAAACTGTGGTTTCTAAGAATGACTGGGACATGGGGTGGCAACAACCGTGTGGACTCATTTGCACAAACCTCAGATGGGTGTGGCTCACAATTCCCCCAGGGTGGTCCAGGTCAGCTAAAATCACAGAACTGGGAAGACCAGAGATGGGATTTGAAGCCTTACTCTTGTCCCCCAAAACCTATATCTAGGACAAGACGTTGAATGACGCCCAGTCTGATGTCCAGAGTGAGGAGGAGTAGAGAAGGCAGTGGCAGCCCTACCAAATGGCTGCGTGGGTCCAGCACAGTTGCAGCCACTCTCCGAGCCTCTGTTGTCTTGTCTTTGGTGGAGGATAACGAAACTTCCATTGCAGAATGGGCTATGGGAAGAGAATAGACCCATGGAAATCCCTGTGGTTTGTGAACGATGCTCTGAATTCCTGTTTCAACCATAGAGTTCATTGCCAGTGACTTCTCCCAGGTGTGGGCCAAATCACTATTCATCAACAGCTGCAGTGCTGCCTGTGGGGTTCATGCCCCATCTGTTCTGGTATTGAGCACCCTCCCCACTTTGATTTCAAAAAAAAAAAAGAGCTAGTGTCCTCTTGTTAAGAAGCACAGAAAAGTGGGTGTCGTTTGTACTGTGTAGGAAGGAAATGCATGGAAGGGTTTTTGAGACCACGAAGGCTGTCACGTATCAGTCCCGCACAGGGTAATGTTAAACGGTATGTGTGTGTGAGAGGGAAGTGTTCTCAGAAATACTGGTTTTCCTTCCTCTCTTTTCCAAAGACCTAAATGACTACCAGCTTAGAGCATGGCACAAGACCAGCACAGTATAGTCAACAATCATATGTTCCGCCGTGAACATCTATATCCAATCCTAACACTGTTGTCCCAAAAGACAAAGTAACCCCCTCTGATAGTTCATGATTGATTGACAAGGAAAAGCTACACTTTTAAATCTAGAGGTCTCAGAGTTTATTAAGCTCCAGAAAGGGGTTTGTCTGGAGGCAAGAGGAAATCCAGGCTTGGTGACCTGTGAGGTTCAAAGACAAGCTGGAAGGAATGGCGTAGGATTCTTACCTTGTTGGGGAACAAGGTTGAGGGGTTCCAAACAAAATAGAATCATTCTGGTATTTAACAAAAACACTCAAGGGTCGAAAACAAATACTCTCACATTGTTTGGTGAGGATTTCAATACATGTAACATGTAAGACAGCTAAGGAACAGACTGTGGAGAAAAGAAACCAAGACGGTGTCTGTTGTGGTCCTATAGACTGCTTCATGTGGTAAAGCTTTGGGTCCAAGTAATCTGTGAACATTTAAGTATGTCTATTGCGATCTTAGGATAGCCCAAAAGATACAAAGATGTGGTGTGTGTGTGTGTGTGTGTGTGTGTGTGTGTGTGTGTTTGTGTGTGTAATAAACAAGATGTAATAGACATCATCTGCCATTCAGTGGGTGGGAGAACCAGCCTCAAGGGTATGAGAACTGGAGAGCTGGCCCTGCTGCACTTGGGTGAGCTGGCCGGGAAGTGCTTGAGAGCTCCCCCTGGTGGTACGGGTGCAGGAGAGCTGGTAGGCTGACCAGCTCAGCTACCACCCAGGCCCAGATCCAGGCCTTTTGAGTTTGCTCACCGAAACATCTAATCCATCTATGAACTGCTGGAGAGCGTGAAGGGGCCAGTCTGGCAGATCCAAAGCTGCAGGACCTCCATGACACAGAGCAACAGTAGGAGATCCCAGAGGAGATTTGATGAGGGTTCGGTATTGATGGTGTAGCGAACCATCAGTAGAGGTTTTGGACCAGACTCATTCTCATCGCAATGAACATTTGAAAGTAAAGATGTGTGGACAAAGGGGGCACACTATAGTTTAAGTGATGAAGGCTTCCCTTTTTCTTTTGTGGGGAAGGTTGCGAGGGCAGAGGACAGATATGAGGGGAGGGGGAGATGAATGGGATTGGAGTGCATACTATGAAATTCACAAAAACATTAAAACTTTTTTAATGCAATAGACACATTAAAATAAAATAAAATGGACACCAAGTAACCAAAAAAAAAAAAAAAAAAAAAAAAAAAAAAAAAAAAAAGAGGCAGAAAACTAGGAACAGAAAGTAGAGAGAACAAGAGTAAGGAAATAGTAGGCTCCTCTGCAAACATATAAATACTCGTTTTAAATGTAAACGGCACAAACCAATTAAAGATAGGTTTGTCAAGATGGAGGGAAACTATAAATGAACTGTGTTCTAACAATAAGAACCAGTCTAAACACAGCAATGCAACCAAGTTAGTAACCAGAGTGTTAGCCGGTATCAGCTACCTCTTCCAGGTCCTCTGGGTTTGGTCACGGCACAACCAGAGTCACGTGCCTAAGGTAAAGTAGTCAGTGCTCTGTCTGTCTGAGCCTAATATTAACTTCCTGGATGCTAGCAAGCAAATCATAGAAAAACCCAACTAGATTGATTGTGACAGCGCCAAGAAGACAGGCCCACAGATTCCCGTGACCCCATGGAACACAGATCCAGGTTACAGAGAACATTCCTGACCCCATCCTGAGTCTCAGAGTCTTCAAGGGACAACTCGGAGGTAGAAAGAAACAGAAAACCGCAGAGTATGGCAGCATGCTTGCTGAGAAGATCCGCGAGGTGGTCTGATGGACAGGACAGGTCTCAGCCGTGGAAGAGGCACGGGGGTCCTCTCTGCAGGCTGCAATGGTGGCACTCTGTGCTGCAGTGGCATCCTGGAATGTCCAGCTGTTTAAGAACAACAAAGGCCAGCCTGGTACAAAGTAAGCTCCAGGACAACCAAGGCTGCATAGAAAAAACCCTGTCTGGAAAACACAAAACAAAACAAAACAACGACAAAACCAAAAAACCTACAAAGGAAAACAGTTCAATAGCGGATCATTTGACAATGGAAAAGAGAAATTAAAAAGGGTTTCAGGAAGACAGACACACCATGATGATACCTGGCGGGTAGTGTGTGACAGGTCATTTCCACTTGAGCAGCACCCAAGGTATTAGTGAGGCACACCTCTGGGTGTGTCCATGTGGGAGGATTCTCCAGAGAGAATTAAGTGAGTGAGGAGAACCCTTGTTGGATACCAGGGAGCACTTCCCATGAGCTGGAGTCTCTGAAGGAGTTCTGTGGAGCCAACCCCTCCCCTCCCTCCTGTTCCTGCAGATTTCCCTTACGTGACAGCAGCTGATCCCACAGACAGGCCTTCCTGCCCCAGTGGACTGCAACTCCAGATCCAAAAGCCACAGTAAACCCTTCCTCCTTCAAGTCACTTTTTGTCAGGCATTTAGACACAGCCAGGAGGACAGGAACAAATCCATGATCCAACAGAAGCCCAAAGTGTCATACATTAGCAGACCCCAGGGAAAGAGAATGACTACTGAAAACAGGGGACTTTTTCATCAGCTCATACTGACTCGCAAAGAAGGCGAAACAATCTTAAATCTCTGTGACTGAAAGATAAAGTGTCTACATATATGACCCCTCACCTTAAGAGGAAGGAGTTCCAAACCAGATTCCATGGCAACTGCAGCGGTCAGTACAGATGGAATGAATGAATGAATGAATGAATGAATGAGTGCATGTGACAAACAGATTCAGTGATTCACTACAGGATTCACTTCAAGAGCAGTGGTGTATTGGGTTGGAGAAGGGGGCAGGCTGTCTAGTGTACCTGTTAACAATATCCCTGCATTTGCCTATTAGATGCCAGTAGCTTTTTTCCTCCAAGTTGTGTTGACCAAAAATGTTGCCTCTGGGCATTAGCACACAGGGTATGGGGGAGGTGAAGGCAAACGGGAAAACAAAAAGTTCACCCCCAAGTCCCCAGCCAGTTCAGTCTAGCACAGTAGCATCTGTCAGTCCAAGAATCCCTGATTTCCCAGTGGCTAAGAAGGAGATACTCAGCTTCATCTTGATACAGACAACCAGAGGCGTCATGTGAAAGAGTGAACCGTCCCAGCTGACCACACATGCATTTTTAACTCCGTCTGTCTGGCCAGTGATGCCACAATATCATACCAGATATCTAATATAAGAACACCTCTGGCCAGCACATCCCAAAGTGTAGGTGCCGAATCTTCAACGAAATACTAGAAAAAAAAATCAATTTAGTCACAGGAAAAACTAGAAATATATCATAAATAAGTAAGTGGGCTTTATACCAGAAATACAGGTGATTTGGTAAAATTTAACATCCAGGGGCTGGAGAGAAGGCTCAGCAGCTAAGAGCCCTCACCTCGAGGTGGTCCTGATGCCAGTTTCTAGCCTTCACATCAGGTGACCTTCAGCCCTTTAACAGCACCTGCACGAACATGGTCCACGCCAACTGTCACAGGTACGTGCACACGCACAAAGACTAATCCATTTGCAATAAAAGAACTCTCAGAAAATTTGGTATAGACAGAAAGCCAGAGTAATGTGCACAAATTAATTGCATTTCCGTGTGCTCTCAATAAACAACCAGAAGCTAAGTGTTTCTTTGTTGTTTAAAAAAATATTCACACTATCTTTCCAAAATGGTGAAATCCTGGGATTAGTCTGGCAAAATCCACACAGGATCTAGATGGCAGAATTCCAAAATGCTGACCAATGCATTCAAATAGCCAAATATTGGAAGACACAGAGAGTCTGTGAGCTGGCCACTCGCCGATGCAGCAGCAACAGTAGTTCTCGAGGAGCTGATTGGTAGGTGAATTTTTATTGTAATCTTCAGCAGGGGTTTTTATGACTCACTGAGGTCACGGTTATGCGTAGGGAGAATCCAGGGACCAGAGTAACTAACGTGATCTTTTAAAAGAGTCTGCATGCCAGTTTAAGATGTTATCAAAACACAGTGTCTTAGTCAGCATTGTGGTGGCAAAAAACACGTTAATTGAAGAGAATAGCCATCAAAGGCAAGCCCACATGTATAGCCAACTGACTGCTCCCAGAAGGCCAAGTGTAACCCAACAGAAGGAAAGGCTTCAAACAATCTTTAAGCAATCTTTAAACAATGATGTTGCCACAGCAAAACTTGACCTGTGCCTTGTGTCTTATGCAAAACAGATCATAGGTCATTAGAAACATCAGACAAACTATAATATTTAAAGAAAAAAACACCAGAGGATTAAATACTATGTGCCCGAGAGAGGGGCAAAGAGTTCACAAATCTGAGACCACAATCTTAACAGTCTGATACATTAAAAAATTTTGGTTTGCCAAAGACACTGCTATCCAAAAGGGTGGTGGAGGTGGCACATGCCTTTAATCCTAGCACTTAGGAGACAGAGGCAGGCGGATCTACGAATTGGAGCCCAGGGTGCTGGAGAGGTAGTCCAGAGGACCTGGGCTCCGTTCCCAGTACTTACCTGGCAGCTCACTGCTCCCTGTAATTTCAATTCCAGGGACTCTGATGTCCTCTTTGGGCTTCTGTAGGCAGCAGGCATGCTCGAAGTGCACACACATATACTTGGGCAAACACTTACATACATGGAATTTAAAAATAAATGAAATAAAGGAAGAAAAGACAGACTCTGGGCTTTGAGGAGGTTAGCAAGGGCCGTACCTGACTAAGGGCTCACATCCACCGTACAGAAAGGGTTCCTAGAAGCCACTAAAACCGAGTGGAAAACAAACAAACAAGAACCAAGCAGATGCTTTGCCAGAGAGGACAGAGGGCAGAAAAGCATATCAAGGGCAATTCAAGGTCATCACACTGCCGGAAGAGGACATAATTGTGTGCTGGAGCCTGAGTTTGAACCAATCAGCTAGATAGATACCTGCTGAAGAGATCACTTTTTAAATCAACGAAGCAGGACAAGACTAAACAGAGCAAGATTGAAGGCTTTGAGTGGAGCTGCAGCGCCTCAGAGGTCTCAAACAACTTACAGCCCTGTTATGGAAATGGATAGACCCTTCAAAGGTCTACACGGCGAAGCCTTGCTCCAAGGTCTGCTGTGCGATGTCATAGAAGTTTGGGGAAGAGGGAGCAAGTAAGAGATCACCAGGTCTTTGGGGACTGTCTCTTAGAGGGATTCAACGGCTCCAGTTCCCACCTCCCTTTCATCTCCCGGCAGATGAGGTGCTAAACACCCTTACCATGACATGTGTTCCCTGGTGGAGTTACCTCCCAACATATTGAAGGCCCCAGAAAATTCCCAGAGACACCAGGGTCCTCAGATCCTCTGGGTCAATAGCACGGGGCAGGGGGGGGGAACTAGCAGTTCCCAGTGGGGGTGCACCCTGAAATGTTCCAGGGCTCCTATTGACCTAAAGGCTTCTGATGGCTCCACCCAGACAAAAAGTCATCTGAATCTCTCCTCTCTGGAGATGAGTCTGTTTATGGTGCCTTCTGCATAGGCTTTCAGGAAAAGCTGTGTGCAGCTCTGGTTCTGGTGAGTGGGATCTGTGAGAGATGTCTGTGTGGACGCTGTCCCCAGCAGTCTTTGTTGTCATTGTCCTCTATGTGTCTCTGTAGGTTTTGTGTGGTAGAGAAACAGATATAGAATAAAGAGGGAGTTAGAAGTCCCAAGACACCATTGAAATGTGTGTTAAAATACTTCAAGAAGGAGTTTAGGATATAGGCAGATAGGGTGTCTGTTTCTTGAACTCTAGACTTTCTGTAAAATCGATTGACTGTTTTCTTTAGGAGGTGGGTAGCCCAGTGAAGGTTCCCTGGACCTACAGATAGGTCAGATGGTCTGGGACATAATGACCAAAGACCTCTGCCAACACAGCCAGTTTCCCTAAGTTGACCAGTGGATTTGTCTGGCTTAGGACCTGTACTTTTTCACTGGGGACCTGAATCCTCTTGGTTTGGCTAGATTCCCCAGAGAACCTTAAGCCTCTGTTTGTTCTCTCTGCTCTCCAGTAGAAAGTCCGGAGGTCACAGTGCAGCTATGGGCCATGCCCAGGGAAGGAGAAATAGATCCCTTGGCTTTGCTGTGGGGGTGAGAGAGGTGGTTTCTTCTACCTCGGCCTCTGAGACCCAATCTACCTTCTAAGTGGACTTCTTTTAAAAAAAAAAAAAATGCACACAGAGACTATTAGAAGGAGAGGCCACAGAGTTGTATTCTCCTGCAGCTATGGGTCCACTAAAGAAGAAACAGCCCTTCAGTGTTCTCAAAACTATGTCTGTCCTGCGACAGCCCTCTGCCCTACCGAGAACTGGGTAAACACCATTGTGTTCAGTGGAATTCTGAAACGGAGTCCTCCAGGAGGCACCTGGACTCCTTCATAATCATAAAAAAAAACCTGTCACAGTCTACCTGCGAGGCAATTCAATCCCACACCTATAAATGTTAGGGCCTGGCAGGAAACTGAGGGTCTTTATTGGCAGAACCTGGGGAGTTGGGTTGTATTTGAATTGTAGGAACCCAGGTAGCAAATTGACTATCAAAAGAAAACCTCGAATGAGGACCATCTGCACAAACTGACCACCTTGGTACTTCCAGAATGTGACACTCCCTGCCCCCAAGAAGCAAGCCCGCAGACTCCAATTTCCCCAGGAATTCCTTTGGCAACTGCAGAAGCCAGCCCCTCATTGTTCAGGTTGCTTGGAAGGAGAATATTAATTCCTTAACCATTCTCAACCAGACATAGGTTAAAAAGCTTCTGGCTATGCCCGGTCCCCCAGGTCCCCATATTAAGATGGGATTCCACCGATAAGATTCACTTTCAACCCTGGAAACTATAGGACCAGCCTAGGGGGAACCTCCACAGAAAAGTGTTGCAGTAAACATTAAAAAATAAAAAAGGCTTATCTCTTTACTGGCCCTGAGGTCTCACTCCTCAGGGCCGACCCTGACAAGGAGCCCAGTCTGAGCCACCACGGCCCAACTCGTCCACGCAACTCCCTTCCCTTGGTGGTTTACTACCTACCGCCTGTTCTCCGCCTCTGTTCCGGGGTATTTCTGTACCCTCAAATCCCACACAAACACAACTCAATAACTTTTCATACAGGTTTATATGTTCAATCTCAATCCACAAACCCTCTACACAACAAGATACACCAAATAGACAAAGATACAAACTGCCCTTCATATAAGATACTGGACCTATAAAATCCTTAATGTTCACAGCTTTTTAACATCAATAAATTCCACCTGAATTCAGCTGGTCCTTGGGAAGCCCCATGTTGCCAGGAACTCTAACCTCTGTCCTCTCACCTCCTCCGACCTCTCAGCCTCTCTACTTTCCATTGCCTGCCCCGCCCAGTCACTGGCTTCCCTTTATTTTACTAATTAAAATGGGAAAGTTCAGTTGGAGTCATGTGACTAGTCAGCCTTTCTTGGGGACATGGAATTAACATTAAAATACAAACAGCTTCAGGACAATCTACAGAAAAGGTATCTGCTTGCTTCACATCCCGAGCTATTCCCTAGATAGTCCCCCAGTGCAGAATCCTGGAGCCATACACAGGTTAATCCTAGGGATGACAGTGAAATGTATTTCTAGGCCCAGAGACCACCTGAATCATTTACACTAACGGCATAACCAAATGTGCATCTTCTGAGTTGTTTGCTCTGGAGGGGAACCTGCTCCTTTGTGTTCATCTATAGCAGAGAAGAGGGCAGGCCCACCTAAATCTAGGTTCTAGGCTTGCTTGTGCAGTGAGCCGTCTCTGTTCTCATTCTCTTGTTGGTGGGGGTAGGCATCCTGACTCAGCTGCATTTGGAACTTAAGCCCTCATTATAGGGGACAAAAATGTCAAGGACCTCAGTGCTCAGAGTAGACACAGAACTAGGCCATATGGGAAATTCCATTTCCTGTCTGGAAGCCCAAGTAGACTCCTTAGAGGAGGCTGTTCACAATCCCACTTTGGAATTAAGTGGTTTGAACCTACCCTTTATGAGACAAGGGGGGGTCTCTGTATGATACTGAGAGAAACCTGTTGCTTCTATGCCAACCAGTCAGGGGTGAGTCGAGAAAGTTACCCATGGTCAGAAATAATTGTAAGGGGAGAGAAAGGAGATGGCAAGAATCTGATGGCTTGTAGCAATCCTTTTCCTGCTCCTGCTTATTGTGATTCTTCTTGCTAATTGAAGTGTGTCAGCCCAGGAAGTGGGTTTTGTCTATAGAAAGGCAAGGATGACAAGGCTTGTGGTTATATGATTTGGGTGGCTCCTCTGCAGTCACTGGCTGGTCAGAATACCGGCTTTCTGTTTGGCTTTAAGCATGTCCTGTGTTCTCTGGCGGTACCTCGAAACACCGTCTTCACCTCCCAATGTAGGATTCCGGCTAACACAGCTCCGCTCAAGCTTTTACGTGAGCACTGGGGTCCCAAACTCATGCCCTCATACTTTCCTGGAAAGTGCTTTGTCCCCTGAGCCACCCTCCAGGTTTATGTGTGAGGATTTCAAAACGGGCCTTTATTTGAACTTCCTTTAAGCCTCATTATGTTATCATTTCACGACATACATATTAGGCTTGGTCAAGTTATACTTTTTGTAATTTTATGCTGACCACTAAATCCAAAACAAACCATCATACATAACAATGAACATTCTTAAATATACATAGCAGACAGAGACCTGGCAAGACCTGACCCAGGGCAGGGTGCCCGGGCACAAGGGGCTCATGGCATACAGCAAAGGTGGTACAACTGGGGAGCAGGCTGGAGCTGACCTGGGTGGGGCACACCATGGTGGGGGGGGAGAGCTTCTTAGCTCACTCTTCCGGAAATTCAGAGTCTGATAGGAAGACTCCATGGATTTGGACCCCTGCACAATGTAGTTCCTTGTGGAGGAACACATTTTGGAGACAGTGTTCCTATCACAAGCCAGGAAACAGAGAGAAAGATATTGAACACACACTCCCCTTTGGGGCAACGTTTCCAAGTGGGTAAGAGCCTTCTTCTAGGTTCATCTCCTAAGGGTCCATAGCATCTAACCACCACCCTGTGGGAAAAACCTTTCCATATGGACCACCTGGGGACACATGTTCAGCCCATGTGAGCCTGACTTCTAGTGATGACCTCACTGCTTCCCGGCAGACAGAATCCAGAAAAGGCAGATGGCTGTTTGCAGAGGAAGAGCAAGGAAAAGCAGAGGAAATTGAATTATCTGTACAACAGATTGCTTTTGGGAAAAACTACTCATGCTCATGGGAACTGCACTAATGTATTTCCCCATGACCTCATGACCCAAATACTTCTTAAAGGTCAAACCACCTCAATACCTCTGCATTGCCGTCTATTTCCAACATGAGTTCTAACAGGGACAGGCCACATTCGGTCAAGGCATTAGCATGGTGGGGAAGAGACTTGTTAGGCAGGGAGATGAAATGGTCCAAAGTGGCATCATGGTAGTAGGCAGGGGCAGACTAATTAGGGGAGATCTGAAAGGAAGAGCTATCAGGCAATGTTTAGGGAAAAACTGGGGGAGGAGGTGTCAGGATCTGCTTGGATCCTGGTGTGTATGGGGGGGGGTGGTGCATCAATTTCTTGGATGATGGAAGGCAGGACAAGGAGCTGGCATGAGGTAGACACTCCCTCAGAGCATTTGGGATGCCAGCTCTGAGTACAGCAACCTGGGTCCTAGTAAGCAGCACAAATTGCTTCCTGCTGCTTCTCAAGTTAGCAACGCAACATTGCTCCAGCAAGGTGCCTGCTAGTCAGTTCTCTTTTTGCAGGTTCTCAACTTCTTTTTATACCATTTAAAAAAAGAAAGGGAGAGATGGCTTAGGGGTTAGGATCGCTGGCTGCTTTTCCGAAGGTCCTGAGTTCAATTCACAGTAATCACACGGTGGCTCCCAACCATCTGTAATGTTGATCCAATGCCTTCTTCTAGCATGCAGGTATACATGCAGACAAAGCACTCATACATTAAAAAGAGTGAGGAGGAGGAGGAGGAGGAGGAGGAGGAGGAGCAGGGTAAAGGAGAGGAGGTGGTGGTGGAAAGGCTAGGGAACCCTCAGGTCCCTTTGTATAAGAGCCCAATTTCATGACATAATCACCTCTTCCATGAACCACCTTCAAACACCATTCCAACAAGAATTTGATTCTGACATATAAACTTGGCTAATTACACAAACACAAAGTCCATACTATAGACTGTGAGTTCAGTTTTGGACATGCTGGGATTCAGATGCCTTTAAACTATTCAAGTGACTAGCAAGCAGTCAACGACATCATATATGGGTCCAGATTCCAGAGGAAACCTGTCACCAAGATATAAAGAGTGCTCTGTATCTGGGTGATATCCCAAGTCAGTGGGTGTTGTGTGAATGCTTCCTAGGAAGATAAACAGATGTGTATTCATCCTAGACAGAAAACCAATGTCAGAGAAAAGAACCGATTGCACGCAGTCTAGCTTGGTGAGCTAGTGAGTTGAATTTGGGTTACTCCCAGCAACTTACCAGAGGCTACATGGCTGAACATGCCTCCCAGGAACTGTTAACTGATTATGTAGTCCTCAGGGAGGGGCAGGACCTTCTAAGCCCCTCCCTCCCGGCAATCATTAACAAAGTAGAGTTTAATGTCTTAGTCAGGGTTTCTATTCCTGCACAAAACACTGTGGCCAAGAAGCAAGTGGGGAGGAAAAGGTTTATTCAATTTACAATTTTCACATTGCAGTTCATCACCAAAGGAAGTCAGGACTGGAACTCAGGCAGGAAGCAGGAGCTGATACAGAGGCCATGGAGGGATGTTACTTACTGGCTTGCTTCCCTTGGCTTGCTCAGCCTGCTTTCTTATAGAACCCAGGTCTACCAGCCCAGGGATGGCACCACCCACAATGAACTGGACCCTTCACCCTTGACCTTGATCACTAGTTGAGAAAATGCCTTACAGCTGGATCTTATGGAGGCATTTCCTCAACTGAGTCTCCTTTCTCTGTGATCACTCCAGCTTGTGTCAAGTTGACACAAAACCAGCCAGTACAATTGACCCTTTGTCAACTTGACACACAAACATATTTCCATTAAGCCTCAACCCTTACTTTCTTATTCACCCCCAAGATCTAAATATTACCTTAAGAGTTTCACAGTCTTTACAAATTCTTACATATTAAAATTGCAATACCTTTAAAATATCCAATCTCTTTTAAAATTCGAAGTCTGTTTTTCAATTCAAAATCTATTAACTGTGGGCTCCACTTCTTCCTTCAAGAGGGAAAAGTATTAGGGCACAGTCACAGTCAAAAGCAAAATCAAACTCTAACTGTCCAATGTCTGGGATCCACTAACAAACTTCTGGGCTCCTCCAAGGGCTTGGGTCACTTCTCCAGCTCTGCCCTTTATAGCACACACCTTGTATTCTAGGCTCCAGCTGCCTGTTCTCCCCTGCTGCTACTGCTCTTGGCGGTCATCTCATGGCACTGGTATCTCCAAAACACTGCTGTCCTCCGCTGCAACTAGGCTTCACCAATAGGCTTCACATGGTGCCAAGCCTCAGCTCCTCTGCATGACCCCTTTAGTCCTGGGGCATTAATTGCAACTGAAGCTGTGCCTTCACCAATGGCCTTCCATGGCCTCTCACATTGCCAAGCCTCAGATGCTCTCCATGACCCTTCATTCCTTCAAAACTAGTACCACCTGGGTGACTCTTACACATTACCAAGTCCAGCCATAACATGAGGTGAAACCTTGGCTATCTCTGGAACACAGCTTCTTTGTGCTCCCAGGAATCCCAGAATATTTCACCTCAGTGATACTGGTTTCTTCTTAATCACCACTAATTTCTTAGCTCCAACTGACCAGCATCAGTAGTCCCAGTAATGCAAAGGTTTTGCTTTCGTAGTTCTGGTACCTTGTTAATCACAGCTGATTCTTCAGCCCCAGCTAACCAAAACCACAGAATCTTCACAATCAAAATAGCAACAGCCCTGATAATCTTCCCTCTGAAATTTCATAAGCCAGGCCTCCATCTTCTGAACTGTTCTCAACATTATCTCCCAAGCTCCTACAGAACATCCCACAGAGCTCTTAATATCCCAATGGCTCTTCTAGCTCAAAGTTCTAAAGTCCGTCCATAGTCCTCCCCAAAACATGGTCATGTTGGCACAGAAATACCCCACTATGCTGGTACCAATTTGTCTTAGTCAGGGTATCTATTTCTATACAAACATTATGACCAAGAAGCAAGTTGGGGAGGGAAGGGTTTATTCAGCCTACACTTCCATATCGCTGTTCATCACCAGAGGAAGTCAGGACTGGAACTCTAGCAGGTCAGGAAGCAGGCACTGATGCAGAGGCCATGGAGGGATGTTACCAACTGGCTTGCTTCCCTTGGCTTGCTCAACTTGCTTTTTTAAAGAACCCAAGAGTACCAGCCCAGGGATGGCATCACCACAATGGGCTGGGCTCTGTCCCCTTGATCACTATTTGAGAAAAATGCTTCTCAGCTGGATCTCAAGGAGGCATTTTCTCAACGGAGGCTCCTTTCTCTGTGATAACTCCAGCTTGTGTCAAGATGACATAAAATCTCCTCAGGGAGAATCTAGGTCCAGCAGTGATGGAGCATTAATGGTCCAGTTTTGTGTCTAGGGTGGGTAGTGGAAGCTGCTGTAGTTTAGAAGGACAATATCACACCTGAGTACAGTGTTTCACAGAGAAGATGTGCATGTGGCCAACAACAGAGCCTGTGGTAGATGTGTTGCCCAGTCAGACTTCCTTCAGGATTGAAGTCCATGTTCTCTTTTCTTTCTTTTTTTTTTTCTTTTCTGTTTTTTTACAACTTTATTTAAAAAAGAAAACCAGAGATACATATACAAATTATTAAAAGCATTTTAGCGTAAATATATATGAATATATTTTTCACAGTACTTGATTTTTTTGAAGTCCATGTTTTCTAACTTCTCACTGCTGGTTCCTAGGACCTAACCCTTTTTGATAATGGGCCTTAGATGAGAGCCATCTTTCCCAAGGCTTTGAACCTAGAGAAGGCGATCCGCCTCCATTTCAGCTTGGGCTAAAGGCACAAGAGTATTCCCGCGTCATGCTTACTGTGGGAGGGCTAAGAGCCGTCTTGAGACTGTCTGTGCCTTTCCCTTCCCTGCTTCTTCCTGAGGCAGCGTGTTCCATTTCCTGTGTTTACATTATAGTCGACATTCTGTGAAACCTTTCCATTTAATTGAGCTTTACTCTATAAGACACTCCAGGAAGCCTTTTTATTAGGAGAGACACGGGTGGATCATCCAACAAGAAAATGGGCTCTTGGCTTGTTGCGCTCAGACATTTCTAGGCAAAATTAAAATAAAATAAAAAGCAGTTCTTAAAAAGCCCTTATTCTGACCAACTTATATCTTTCTGGGTGGACTCCTAGAGCTTAATTGTAAGGTTCTTCGTAAATCATCCTGCTGGATTACGTCACCCTGAGGGCTCATCCCCTTGCTTTGGGAGTTGCCTTCTTCATCTTTTTCCAGGCAGTCGGAAGAGAACCTCTGACCAGATTTGCTGTCTGCCTAGGGTCTCTTTTCCTGTACCTCAGAAGTAGCAATGGCCCCTCCTACCTTTTAAGAAGAAAGGGGATCCCTTGCTTTTCACAGCTCCCCGACTTCTGTTATTTGAATTGTAAATATGGAGTGCCCAGAGCCGGGGTGAGCAAAGCCCCTTTTGTGCTAGCCTCTGGGAGTTTCTCAGAACAGATCTGTGAAGAGCTCAGATTCCTATCAGACTTGTACATTTGGAATAAGGTTCTTAAGCCAACATCGGTGACGTTTATGATGGGATATGCAAAGTGCTCTTATTGTCCCTTTCGTGGGGGTGGGGGGTGGGGAGCAGGTGACCTGAACCTGGAAACAAAACACTAAAGCCTCGGATGTAGGAAACACTGGTCCCAGAAGCATGCAGATCCTTTGAAATGTACACATATGAAATAATTAGTTTCAGGTAACTTATTATAGGCAGCCACCATGGGGAAAAACACATTAGATTTGCTGGGGGTTCAAGAGTTGCCCCACAAGCTACACAAACACCGATCTCAGACAGGATTTATCGAATACACAGCCTAACGCTTACTGATTAGAGCCGCAGCTCAGAATCCAGGGGCTGAGCCATGACCCCGAATATTTCTCAAGGCCAGCTTATAAAGGAAAACACCCACAAAGACTACAGTGAGCTCATATGCAGGTATAGAAAGTGCTGTTCAGTGGTCAGCTGTGACTCAAGCCAGTTTAGATGTAAATTATACTGACCTTCAATTTGATGGATCTTACATAAAGCTTTGTGAAATTTCTTGAGATTAACAAAGCAAACTCAGGACATACAGAGCATAACGGGTTATGTGATCCGCATGATCTTGCTCTGAGTCAAGTTATTTTTTCTGTGCCAGTGACTGGCAGGCAGATCACAGCCACAATGTGAAATGGCTGGTGGCCATGGGACTAAAATGGCTTCAGCTATGCTGGGGGCAGGGCAGACCTCAACAAGAGTCAGTTTTCTTCCCGGATCCAATTCTGACAAGAATGGGTCAGGACCTGTACCTTAAACCATGGAAACATGCATTAGCTAAAACGAGAGAGGGGGTTGATTTCTCTTCTTTTGGTGGGGGGAGGGGTTGATTTCTGAGGTGAAGCTGGCCAGTGGGAGAAACAGGCAGGCAAGTGTGGGGTATCAAGGAGGCACAGGGAGCTGAGGGTCACCGTGCACAGGGAGAAGACAAAGCTCCACCCCCTGGACTGGAAGATGGACGTCCGTCTATGAGCTGTCGGTATATTAAGCCAAGTGAACGCATAATTGAAAAACTGTATATTTAATCCGTATTTTAGGAAAGTCGTTTATATGGAAATAATAAAGAGAATAAAGAATTATGAGAGTCAGGAGACTGTGACAAGTAGCAGACAACACGTGTTCACAGGGGTTACTTCAGGGATGACATTCTATTCAAAAGATGCTTATGATGCTGTTACTGTAAATATTAAAATAAGATGCTTATCTCCTTATCGGTCCCTGAGGTCTCAGTCCTTGGGTGCCACTCTAATATGGAGTGAACGAATGAACTCTGTCACTGTCCAGGAGCTTCACTTTCCACGAGAGTCCCTTTCCAGGCGGTTCACTCCACCCACCCTGGTGCTTCTGCCCTGGTGTCTTTCTTTACCCCACTGCCCAGCACAAACATGACTCTAAGGCCCGGTAACTTTTTATGTAGGTTTATAAATTACATTCTCAACCCACAAACCCTCTATACCATAAGATTACATCAAATGGCCAAAGATACGAACTATCCTTCTATACGAGATAAAAGACCTATAGAATCCCTTAAAACATTCCTATCTACCTATTGCCAATTCCGGCCACCGGGATCCAGGTCTGCCTTCTCCGGCTCCATCTTGATTTCCTCCTCCATTTTCCTATCTTTTCTTCGCCCACCTCTTTGCTGTTCAATCATGTATCGACAAACATAAATCTACATGATGCAGCCAAGGAACACAGGCCAGGGCTGGAGACTGGCTCAGCAGAGAAGAGCACTGGCTGTTTTTCCAGAGGGCCTGAGTTCAATTCCCAGACCTACAGTTGGGTAGCTTACAACTGCCTGTAATTCTAGCTCCAAGGAACTCAGTGTCCTCTGTTGATGTCTGAGGGATACACACACACACACACACACACACACACACACACACACAGCAGAAAACATATGTACCTAAATGTAGTGGGTTGGCCTGATGTTGTTTTATTCTGATACGAATACTGCTTCCTCCAAGAAGGGGTTGCCCCGAGAGAGCAGACCATCATCAGGTGATGTCGTGTGAACCTTCTCCCCAATAAAAGGCTAGAGCCTGTGATTGGCAGTGTAGGGAAAAGGTGGGACTGAAGGCTTAAGAGTGGGGTCAGGTAGGAGGAGAGGAAGAACATACAGGAGAGAGAGAGTGAGGCCAGAGGAAGAGAAGCCATGATGGACCAGAACCACATGGCTGGGAGAAACCGCAAGTAGCAAGGGGTCTTATAGCTGGGGAATAAGTTATTGTTGTGTTAGATCTGCCCAGTCTAGGCACATAGCTCATAATTATAGTATCTGGATTGCGTGATTTTTATACTGGTTTATTAGGGTTGGAAATTCCAGCAACAGTAAAAATAAAAATGAAATAATTTTTAAAAAAACTTAAAGGAAACAAAGTCTGAGTATAAATGGCTGAAAAGAGCAAATGGAAAACCATGGAAATACACGTTTGAAATGAAACTACTAAGTAGGACCAAATAGGGCCACTTGGCCGTTTTTCATCCATAACAATCAAGGCTCTGAGGAGGCGGGGCACCGGGAGAGAACATGGCAACACCACCATAGCCTCATTGCAGAGACTCTCAGGGTTGAGTGAGAACTGCCTCCTGCATCCTTACAGGTCAAGCACATGACATATTGTCAGGGACACAGGTTTAAACAATGTAAGTAACGGACACGATCCGGTATCTATATATAAGTCTGTAGCAGATATGACTGTCTTGTGGTTGGACAACATCAATAGGAATATTTCATATGTGGAGCTTCAAAGATTAATATATTCCACAAAGCAGAAAATATACAGTTCTACTTGCAAATTGTGTACATTGTAGTAACAATAAAATCTAAAGATTTAGTAATTAACACTTAATAAAACATAGAAACAGATATTTAACTATAAAACACTTCCAAAATGAAAAGGTAACAATATTCAGAGGCAAAGTGAGGTCCTTAATTCTTTCTGGTATAAAAGAAACAAAAACAAAGGAGGTGTTTGTTGCAAGAGATTAAAAAGGGAACAGCAGTCACAGCCAACCTGAGGAAATCAGGAAGACAAAAAACATTGAAAATTAATTAATAAAATTAATACATTATAATCCTAGAACCAAATTTTTAATGCAGTTCAGTGATGAGGTGGGGGGGTCAGTCTTTTAAAAGTGGCTCTGTAGTAAATGGATATTAATGATGAAAGTGAACCTCTACCAGTTGTACAAAATTCCGGATGGGTAGGAGATGTGAATAGCATGTTAGTGCTCCATCGCTGGGACAAAATACACGGGAAAGCACTGTAAAGCAGCGAGGATTTCTCCTCCGGCTAGTGATTTCAGTCTCCGGTCATTTGGAACCACTTTTTTTCTGGGCCAATTTCGGGGCAGCCCATTGTAACTGGATGTGTTGGTCCAGCTTCACTCACCAGACTTAATGGAAGATCTGGTTATTGAAATACTAACCTCGAGGAGGTGGTGGTAGATTGTGACTCCAGGACTTGGGAAGCTGAGGCTAGAACAGTGCAAGCCTGAGGGCCAGCCTGGGCTACATAGTGAGTGTTTGTCATGTTGTGCTGACTAGAGGAAATGTTTTGTACTTTGAGGTGTTGTTGGGAGCACTTTCTATGTTTCAGCTCATCTAGTCATTACAATGACTTGCAGTGGTATTAGTCACATGTTCAATTTTCAAAGAGGAGATTTAGGTACAAAGAGATTAAACAACTTATCCAAGCTCATAAACATAGTGTGGTAAAGATCTGACCCCAGGCAGTCAGTAAAGTGTTCCTAGACAACAAAAGACACAGAGTGGGAATGGGTGGTGGAGGGGTGGAAGTGATCAGAACGTATTATATCCATGTATGAAATTAAATAAATTAATAAAAAGCAAAGTAAGCATCTTTATTTTCCCGAAGACTCAGAGCCTTGATCTCTCCAGTGCTGAGAAGGGACTCTGATGGTCTCAACAAGAGCTAAGGGCCTACTTCTGACCAAGAGAATGATGTTTACGGGACAGTGGCAACCCTCATTCAAGCCACATGGTTGAAACCGGAAATGGCTCACGGGGAAGGAAAAAGGAGAACACGTACAAAACGTGGGAAAGAGCCCTCAGCCCTTAGCAGGGGACCCACAAGGCAGTTCACAGCCATCTCTTCTGGCCTCTCAGGAACCAGGCATACATATGATGTGCAAGAACAGCTGCAGACAAGACACCCGTACTCATTAAAAACAAAAACTAAAATAAATAAGTGGATAATCTGGTCTTCCTTCCTTCCTTCCTTCCTTCCTTCCATTCATTCATTCATTCTTTCTTTCTTTCTCTCTCTCTCTCTCTCTCTCTCTCTCTCTCTCTCTCTTTCTTTCTTTCTTTCTTTCTTTCTTTCTTTCTTCCATCCCAGTTCCAGCAATCAGTAGAACTCTGTCACCAGACTTAGAACTGTGGAGTTTGGAGTTTGCCTTGCTGTGTTTGTCTTCCTTTAGGAATGGTAATGTTTATCTTGTGCCATTGTGTGTTGGAAGTCTGTGATCTGCCTTTTGACCTTTATTTTACAGGTGGTTAGATTTAAGAGACTGCCTTGAGTCTCAGAAGAGACTTGGAATTTTTAAAGGCTTTTAAAAAAAAAGATTTATTTATGTATGTGAGTACACTGTAGCTGTCTTCAGACACACTGGAAGAGGGCATCAGATCTCATTACAGATGGCTGTGAGCCA
This sequence comes from Micromys minutus, assembly GCF_963924665.1. Taxonomy (NCBI): domain Eukaryota; kingdom Metazoa; phylum Chordata; class Mammalia; order Rodentia; family Muridae; genus Micromys; species Micromys minutus. The sequence goes on along the minus strand of NC_137966.1, from coordinate 13,787,478 downwards.
CCATGTGGTTGCTGGGAATTGAACTCAGGACCTCTGGAAGAGCAGTCAGTGCTCTTAACTGCTGAGTCATCTCTAAGACTGAAAGATTGTGGGGACTTGAAGTTGGACTGAATGCATTTTTCATTATGACATGGTTACAAGCTATGGGAGTCAGGGAGTAGAATGGGGTGCTTTGAATAAGAATGGCTCCTATAAACTCATGCATTTACATGCTTATTAGCTCCCAGGTGAAGAACAATTTGGGAAGGATTAGAAGGTGTGGCCTTGCTGGAGTAGGTGTGGCCTTATTGGAGAAGTGTTGTTAGGTGTAGTCTTTGAGATTTCAAAAGCCCATACCAGGCCCAGTCTCTCACCCCCTCCCCTCCTCTCCCCTTCCCTCCCCTCTCCTCTCCCTTACCCTCACCCTCTTCCTGCTGACTGTGGATCAGGATGTACAACTCTCTGCCTGTCTCCATGCTTCCTGACTTGAGGACCTAACCCTCTGAAACTATAAGCCAGCCCTAATTAGATGGTGTCTTTTGTATCAGCTGCCTTGGTTATTGTGTCTTCATGACAATAGAGCAATAACTATGACACTAGTCTATTTCTGTCATATATGTCATGGCCCAAGTTTTTAGGTTTCATGTTCTGAGCAGGGATTGGAAAATGTATATCTTCTTCACTGGGAGCACGGTGCCTTCCGGCACAAGTCAAGAGAGGATCACTTGTGCAGACTCTGAGAGTTCAGAGGAATATGGAACAACATCAGCATCACCACAGCTTCTAGAGTCTCTGATTTTCCCAACTGGGGCCTAGACTTGGCACAGCAGAGCCAGCTGCACACTAGTATATATGGATGAATTGTGTACCCCCAACTATTATACCACCTTGGATGATTGGTATTGATAGAGAAGTGAGGGGAAGAAAGAAGGGTAGATAGGAAAGTCTTAGACATTCTCTGGTTCAGTTGTAAAAGTTTTTTTCAGCAAAGAAAATAGGCAGCTCCCCGAAGTGTGCCTGTCTCAATACCTTTGTGAGAACCCAGCCACTGATCGGAAGAGCCTGTTGGAAAGAGTGGCCTCAGAGGCGTGCAGGAGTTGCTTCACAGTGTAGCCATTGGTCATTATGTGCCTTTGGGAGGAAATGTGAAAAGCTATTTCCACAGCTCCAATGATATATGACCAAGTTAGAAAGCCCTGTCACTGCAGTAGCGCTCCTGCCTCATCTCCTGGATGGACAGGCTGCCCCGGTGCAGCGTCTCTCCACTCCCAGACCTCCACCGCCCATCTAATCTCAAAAGTATTACTCCACCGTTGTATAAGCTAGCACACCGATTCTGAGCCCAGACCTTCCCAACACACTAATCTTTTTCTCAGGTTACACCAGACATAAAGATATCCCGATCTTTAATTTGTTCCTATACTGAAAAAAAAAAAAAAGATATTTTTTCCTCATGGCTGAAGACACGCATTAAACCATTTGGGTAACTCAGAATAAATGGTTGTGTGATTTGTTTGGGGGCCATTTCTTTTCTATTCTGTAATTTCCAAAGCTTTCCGTTGAAACCATAGGACCTTTTTTTCTCCCCATACTGCACACTCAGGCATAAGACATCCCTGGAGAACACAAGACAAATAATGGAAATATAATCATAGTCATATTACACCACTTTGGCCATTAACTATGCATCAGGGATGCCATAGCCACCTACCATAATGCATTGCTCATCTGTTTGTGGTGGTGCCGGCAGGTTTGCTGTACAACCAGTCACACAAAATGGACTTGTGTGGGGCATTGCTGGGGCCATGCTCAGTGGCAGTGTTCAGTTTGCTCGCCCAGAGCCCTGCATTTGATTCCTAGCAGCACACAAAGGACCGTTATACTTAATGGTAATAATGTTATTGCGTTATCTAGTGAGCGTACATCATCACATTGCTTTTCTTTATAGGAAAGATTTGGTTTAAGGCAGAGTGCGCCATTATACAGACAGCAAGCTCACACGCCTTGAATCTGTGTCATTCTTACTGCAGTGGGAGACATGCTCAGTGATGACTCAGGCCACCTAGCTTTGTGTGAGCACATTCTATGACACTCGTAAGATGGCAGAATTATTCATGATACATTTCTCAGGATGCAGTGCCACAAGAAAGTTTGATTTTAGCAAAGAAAAAGACAGATCAGGAATGGAATTGATGGGCGAGTGCTCCTCTGGCACAGAGCAGTGGAAGACTGAGGAGGATGAGATGAAGGAAATGTGAGAATCTTCTGTCCACAGCTCCAATAGATGTGTGTGTGACTCGGAAATGCATAGTCTCGGGTTCTTATGAAGAGGGCATCAGTTCTGATAGGAATCTAAAACGGTGAACATGTCATGGTATCACACCTGCTGCTCAATGTTTCAGAAGAAAATTCACATTGTATTTCTCTTCTGTTCAACAAAACAGATGTAATATATTTCACCAGAAAAAATTAAACAATAAAAAATATTTAGAACATCCTTTGTCATGAGCGTCTTTAGAGTTGGATGTCTACAGAGCAGCGGGACACATTGTCTCCATGTGACGTCCACACAGTGAAATGAATACACACTGACAGATCTATAAAACCGGCTGTGTTTCCATAAAGTCGGCAGATAACACACACAAGTGTAGCTAAAATCTTTAAAATTTTTTATTTCATTTATTTTTATTTTTTAAAATAACCATAGACCAGTGTTCAGTAAAGAGCAGTTAGATAGTGGCGGGCCTCGGGGCTGGAGCTCTACAGCTGGTAGTGTATCGAAAATCTTTATCCACATTCTCCACAAACTTATGCAGTCAGGTTTATAAACATCTTCCATTTGGCAGTGGGTTGAACTTGTATAAACATTTGGAACTTTACTGAGACATAGAGCAATGTGAAACTTTACTTAACATTGTACAAAGAGGTTGGATAAGCCTATATGCAAAGTGTGGCTCTCAGCTGCAAGGCCTAGGCCATTTGCCTAGGGGACATGTGTCCTTCAACTGGAAACAGGGATTTACTACTCATTTAAGAACATAAACCTCAATACCAAGGTTGTCGAGTCTCATGAAAGGATAGAGCTGTAGCTAGGAAAGAAACAAACCCACAAATGATTGTACTGACATCACCGTCATGAGAAGGTTGCATGTGTGCATTTTCTAACAGCGCTGTGAGGAGCCCTCCCACTGAGGCAATGCATCATTCTTGTCCAGTCGAGATGTCTGCAGCTGGGGAGTCGGGGGGGGGGGGAGCTGCACTCATGTGTGTGTATATCCCACTCACATATGTAGTGTATCAACACTCCGCACATACACATGGATCCTAGACAGTCGTTTCTAGGGAAGACAGAGATGGGGCCCAAGCGAAGACTTAAGTTAGAACATATTTAATGAGGTGTGCTGTGTGCCAACACAGGGTCCAGGAAGGAAATAGGTAGAGGTGACAGTGAGGGCACAGTGAGGGTTAGAGACAGCAGGACACACAGGGAGGTAAAGATCTCTTCACGGATCTCAGCAGACTCTCACCAGAGAAGACAGGAACTTTCCCATTCATTTTGTAGTAACTCGAATCTAGAAACAATGTAAGAGAAGTTCAAGTTGATCTGTAATACTTATTTTTTGTCAACAAATACATATTAAGAAATAAAAATTATATTATATTTTTGAAACATATTAGTTTTATTAAAGAGTTATATAATCTGGTTCAAACCACAAGGTAAAATAACAAATTTCAAAGACACCTTTATGCTGTTTTGGAAACTTTAGCATATTGAGTTAGCAAATGATTTTTGGCAGATTATTTGGATTCACAGACTGAGGTTCAGTTGCTCGCGTGTTCACGGTTACGCGGTGAGTAGACAGCAGGCTCTCTGCTCATTATTGTTCGGACGCCCTCTTCTTTAAGAAACGTTGACTATGTTCCTTCCCCAACACACACCTCATTCTTGTTGGACAAGCAGAGTGAACTGCTGTGTGGTGAGGCTGGACACCAGTCTGTCTGCTACGCTGCAAACGTTGTGTTCTGTGGCTGCTAATGGAATTATAGCCCTTGGTCTAGTACTGTTACTTACAAAGCATGCTGGCTGTCCTATGAAAACACTCTTCCCAAAATTAAGTGCTGTAAGTTTGATGACTCAAAAGTTGTCAGTAAGTACTGAGACTTCGCAGGACATATTCTGTAGTAGGACACACATGGGAAGGACTGTAGGACACACTCACTGTGACAGGACATACTGTATATTAGGACACACAAGTGACAGGACAGAGTCTATAGTAGGGCATCCTTGGGAAGGAAGGAAAACAACATTTTCATTCATCAATTCATTGTTGGTTAATTTATGCCACTTAACATTCTAAAAGCTACAAATTTCCTTTTTATTTACTTTGTGTGTGTGTGTGTGTGTGTGTGTGTGTGTGTGTGTTATGTGTGCAGCACGTGCGTCCTTGCACACACATGAGGAGAGCAGCAAATGGAGGTCAGAGGCCTGCTTGTGCTGGTTTTCACCTCTCGCCGTGTGGTTCCGGGGGACTGACCTCAGCCCATCGGGCTTCTGGGCAAGCTTCTTTACCCGCTAAGCCAGACTGCCGGTCTGAAAAGCCAGGCTTTCCACAGTGCCAGTTATAAACACGGGTGCAGCTTTACGGCAACATTGTGAGGTGTTTACTGGGGATGCAGACTCTGTGAAACGGGGTACACTGGAATGCGGACCCGTGGGGAGGAAATGACAAGAAGTTGAATGGAATGTGTAGTTTTATAGTACATGGTCTTCACAGTATGGGCGCTTTGCAATTTGTGTTTAGAGACTGACATCCAAGTATGCATTTAATGGACATACGCGTTCTCTGCTCAGGAACGTCCAGCCGGTGTGTGCGTGCCCTCTGCACTCTTACAGCCTCAGGCACACACAGGGTCTACCGCCCCCCCTGCCTGAGCAGGGCTTTATGCTTTAGCTGTGCTACACTTTAATACTGGCAGCTGGGAAGTTCGATACAATCCAAGGTTAGCTACAATGCTTCTATGACCAATCTGTAGTAAAATCTAAAGTGGGTTGACTTACTTCACTAGATAAATTCTGGCACTTCAGTCTGCGTCTGTATTTTTCGTTTTCTGCAATCATTCTGGAAATGACTTGGTGTACTTTGTTCCATGCGGAGGCCTTAAAAAGATAAACACATTAAGGGACGCTGGGTGTGGAAGTACACTGCCCTTTCATGGAGGCAACTGACAAAGACTCTGCTGGGCTGCACGGGAGCCCTGGTGTGAGTCGATGTACTGAGGACCGTGGCAGTGACCCTGTGCTCACGGACTTGTCTGAAACTTCTCTTTCGGCTTTCCTCGTTCTCTTCCTACAGTGTCTGTGTTAGCTGTCCTGGATGGTGGTGCCCTCCAGAAAAGAAAAAAGTCTGCAAAGTCTTACTAAATGGGTCTGATAAATTCAATTTTCAAAGGCACTAAAACTACTGAATTTCTGTTCTTCTGCTTATGCTGAGCAGAAATTTGTTTATAATGTATTTTATACTGTATGTTAAAACATATAATATTAATTATATTATTTTAACTTTAATATTAATACATTATATATATATATACACACACACTATATTATAATGTATTTATATAGGTAAGAATTAACTGTTTCTCCTAGGAAATAGCCAGAATAATTTACTAGAGATTATAAATATACTAGAATAGGGAAAAACCTATAAAATATTAGCTATATCTATACTCAAATTTTTTTCTTTTTCTTTTTTTGTCTTTTGCTGCTTAGCACTCTGACATTTGATAAGCATTTGAATGTTATCTAGAGACATCTTCACATTTTGAAGAATGAGACGAAAGGTGTGTAAGGTGTGTGTAAATCGCTCACCCCAGTGTGTGGCACATAATAGTTAGAAGAATAGTGGCACGGCGACTATTCTTTTCTCCTCATTCAAAACTCACTCAAAAGGAAATGGTTCTTTGTTTGTTTTTCCCACTGAGAAGATTTGTTTCTTTATTTTCTTTTTCATTTTTAGATCTTTAGTCTTTTTTTTTTTTTACAAACCCCTCCAGGTCCCCCCTCCAACAGTTTCTCCTTCCATCCCCCCTTCCCGATTCAAGAGGATGTCCCCACACCCTGGGGTCTCAAGCGTCTGGAGAGTAAGGTGCATCTTCTTTCACTGTGGCCAGACCAGGCCGTCCTCTGCTCTCTGTCAGATTTAGTGTCTAGAGGCCCATCTACTCCTTCCTCGATTCTTGCCTTCAGGCTCATGTTCCTTGGGGCCACTGCTATCAGAGGGTTCTTTAGAAGCACCATGCTGGATGGCTCTTTTGAGAAACTTGTCCAAACCAAACGGATCTTCCTCAAACTGAACAGGTCCTTCTTGGCCTCTCTGGGTATGGTCTGAATCAGAAAATGCCTTGTAAGGAGCAAATCTGTTGGTCTTTTTCCTGGTTTTGTGGTCATCACTATACATGTCCTTGTACAGATTTTTACTGGGCCTGTACATACTCTGGGCCATATCTTTCTCACCTCTCTAGGCCTGATCATGAACACTGTAAATTTCATCTTCACTACCTCCAAAGCTACTGTCCATAACCTTGGATTGGTTGAAGAGCCTTTGGTCATACTGAACCTCATTGGAAGTTCGAGGATTGGGCACACCAAGAGCAACGCTTTCACTGACATCTCAATTTTCATTTCTCTGTAGTTTTGACCTGTTATCAGGAGCTGCCTCTCTTCTTGCCTGTCATGATGGAGGATTACGCCTCTTTCACGAGCCTCTCCATCCCCTTATTCCACATGTGTTTGAATCCCAGCTCTCTTTTCTCTGGCTTTCTGAGCCATTTCTCTAAGTTGCAGGTCTGGGTCATCTGGATCCATAACCTTCTTTGGAACCAGGTCAGTATATGTGCTGTAAATGACCTTGTCTTTGGAATGTCCCTGTCAAGCAATTGTGTCATATTTAATTTTCCCTTCATGATCCAAATGAATGGCCAGAGCGTTGGACACTTTTTTTGTCACCCCATATCCAGAGGAAACTGGGCCACATGGATTTCAGGGAAAGCACCCCATCTCCAAAATCCTCCAGTGACCTTGGAATCCAGCCTTTCCTGTGTTCATAGGAGGGAGGCTCCCTTTGAGAGGAGACCTGAAAGGTCTGCAGTGATCTCTGAGATCGGGCCCTTTCTTCAGCTTCAAGTTGGTCCTGAGATATCTGAGTAGGAGCAGATAAAAAGGTGGTGCCTACAGAGACTGGAACAAAATGTCAGCTTCCTAAATTGTAGTCACAGATGGTTATGAGCTGCCATGTGGGTGCTGGGAATCAAACCAGGTCCTCTGTAAGAAAGCCAATGCTCTGAACCACTGATCTGTTTCTCCAGCCTATATTTGCTGGCGAACTGCTTCATCTTCTTCAAGCACAGATCATAGATTCCAGAGGGTGGACCTTGCCCAGAAGGTCTGTAGTCCAACTAACTCAACAAAGGTCAGCTGTGGTTAGGAAGTGCAAGAAGTCCAAGCAGTTTCTCAGTCCCACAAGGCTTGTTTCAACTGGTCTTCTGTAGAAGGAGGTTGCAACAGATTTGCTGGCAAGTAAATGCAAGCATCAAAGTCAGGAAATGGTTCTTTAAGGAAGCATGTCTTAGTGCAATGGAAGACTGATGTTTATTTCAGATCTATCTGGTACAGGGCTGGTTGTGCCGAGCACTGTTTTAGACTGTGTATGGACTATACACCAAACAAGCATGAATTTATGTGTCATTCTCAATAAATAAATTGGTTAAAGTACAACAGTAATCACAGATTCACACAGCCACTGTTTGGAATGTGCTAAAATGCCTGCGTTTCCATGACATTTAGCAGCCAGTGGTGAGGAGAGTTCAGCAATAAAGTTCATCTTTGTCATCTTCCTGGCTAAAAGGTCATATATATTCTTTGCCTTAGAAAGAGCAATGTGACAGAAATGTGGATGGATTCTTTCCCACGAAGGCTGTGATTTCCTTTCTGTATAGCAGTTAGCTACACTCTGCGGAATAAAGGTTATGCTTTGAAATATCTCCTGGCAGGTTATATTTGATTACAATGTATTTTATACCTTCAAATACCAGGACTATTCTTCACAGTTATTAAATATTTCCAAGCTCAGTTCCATTTCTTCCAAGGTATTTCTATTTTCTCATTTCAGAAAATTAAATTACGCAGAAGATAGAATTGCTTTCACTGTCTTGAACACTTTCACACACTGTATTTATAAAGGAAGGTCTAACATTTAAGCATGGTCAGTTTTCCTTTATCCAACACACCTTTTTTCTCTCCTTCATTAGTTTGGAAGCTTCATTCAGTGGTATGGGGAAATCAAACTCTTTAGCTGCATTTTTCTGGTTTAAACCTATTTTTTTAAAGTAAAGATATTGAAGTTAGTACATATTTTTAAAAGCATTATCCTGAAAAGAGGGGCAATAGTTGTGTCTTTGGGGAATGTGAATTAATATTTGGAGTCATATTTCTGATCACTAGGTAATACCACTTTGCCACTCACTCATAGTATATTGGAAACAACAAGCCCTTTCTGCCCACTCTCCCCTCCCTGTCTTTAGCTCACCTTCCTTAACTCTGCTCACTTCATCCCTGACATACTACTCTGTACCTGGTTTCCTTTGCACATGCACTTAGCTTTCCAGAGACCGTTCCTGGGCCTTACAAACCATGCTGGGCTGTCACAGACATCCACAGTTTGCTTGAGAAGTGTGTTTTCCTGTCTGGCAATCCAGTTTCTATTTTGTAGATTTCAGGTAAATAATAGATTACACTGTTGAACTAACTAGGATGTGTTCCCAAATGGCAATTGCTAATTTTCCAGGCACGTGCCGCTGATTCGGGGTGAAGCATAGACAGGAGATGAAGGAGGGTCATTAAACCACAGGGCGAGAAGCTCCCTCCCTTGCCAGAGCCTCCAATCCTCCAACCACAGAGGAAGTTTGTCCACATGTCACTTAGAGATCTTCAAGACGTGTTGCCTTTCCTTCATGACACAGATACTTTCTAGCAAGAAACCTATTTACTACAACTGAGCAATTGTTTTTCTGCCATTATTAGCTTGTAATTAATTTCACTTTTAGAAAATGTCACACCAATAGTGTTCTAATGAAATGTAGCTAAGAGGAGAAAAGTCGCACTCTAAGTAAGTCTACTACTAGACTAGCGCACACAGGAAGAAAGCCTGAGCTGGAGAAGCTCCGCTGCCGTTTGCCTGCCCCTCAGAGTGCACAGGGCTTTCAGGGTGTGCTTGTCATCCCTCTGCTTCCTACACAGCCTTCCTCAGTACCGACACCCCCAAAGGTAAGAAGGGATCCACGGGGTCTGTCTAAAAGTGCAGCAAGAAGCATAAGCATGCACATAAAAATATTTCTGCCTGCACGGTGACTGGAGACCAATGTCTGGCACTCCCGGGATTTAGTCCCAACTTATGCTTCAGATCTTCTCCTGGTCCTTGTCACCCGTGCTCTGACACTATGAGGCTGTACTTGCTGGTCATTGGCAATCATCATCTGTCCTCAACAATTTGCTTGTACATTTTCCTACCTGTAATTTGTCCTAATTTCAGCCTCATTGAAAATCTCAAATAAGTTTCTCTATCAATTTTTCACCATTTCCAAAGTATCCATTCATACATACCTACAATAGAATTCTTCATCTTTAACCATTTACAGCATACGTATAGTGCTATCTCCTAAGCATAGTGAGGAGGAAACCAGCCCGACCTATTAGCCTTGCTTGAAATGTTAGATTTGCCTGATGCTTGTCTCTTGGCTTTCTAAACAGCAGCGCATCTTAGGATGGTTTACCAGCCTAACTTTCATAAGGCATCTGTCTCTGGTAACATCATCCCACCAATTAAATACCCTTAGTGTTAGAAATAAGAACGACACCATGATTTAATCTAAAACTTGTTTTCATTCAGGAAACATTAGTACATCTTGCCAGCCACTCTTGTTGCCAACATTTACTGAGTGCTTAGTCCGTGCCCAGTACCACCTTAGGTGCTCTGCAGTAGCTCCTGCACTCACTTATCGCAGCATCCCGAGCAGAAACCATCACCCCTCCTTGAAAGGTGATAGAGAATCAGACTGGATAATTTAAATGGGCAACAGTCTATTTTGTCTTTCTGACATCTGAGTCAGGGGTCTTGCTAATCTTCCCCGTCCCAGCAGACATTTTTCTATCTTTGCTCTTTTGATTTCCCATCCTGGTGCTTTCTGTCCCTGAGCTTGTCAATCCCTTCTCAGGTCTCTCTACAGCACTCACAACTACAGACTTGCATACCCACTATTCACATGGAAGTCCTTTGAGTACAGAATAGTCACCGGATCCATCGTGTCATTAGCATTTGACCTAATGTTTACACACATTAGATGTTGTTAAATGGACGAATAAGTCATTTTAATTTGCCATAGACATTTAATAAATATCCATCTAATATCAAATATAACCTGGACTGAGTACTCTCTGGCTTAGCTGAGGTACATGTCTGTCTCGGATCACCCTTCCCTTGACTGTACTCCTGGTTTTACAAGCTCAGCAAGGAGGTCACGGGAGTTAATGGCTTTGCTATTCAAACAGTGGCCAATAGAGATATGGCAGAGTCAGCCTCCACTCCTCCTCCTCTCTTCAGTCAGTTATCGGTTCTGCCCGTCTGCCTCCACAGCTTTAGCTCTGGCCTTTCCATTTCTACTGCACCACGGGTACTGCCTTGAAGCTCTTTTCCAGTATCTTATCAGCTACAAAGCTAAATTAAATCCATCCTGCATCTGAAAATAATAAATAAATAAATAAGAAGACAGATCAGAACATCAGGTGCAGGGACATTTTAAGTATGTAATTTAAAAGATCAAATTCCACACAGAGTACCAAGCAAGCAGTTGGAATTAGACAGACTCAGAAAAAAGAGGATCCAGACTTCTGGAGGAAAGTCCTTCTGGCATGGTTTCTGGAACAGGGGAATGGGGAAAGGTCATGGATTGAGTTACAAAGGAAACACCAGTAACATGTAAGACAGTAGAGACATTAGGAATACCATCTTCCGACTGCAATGCAATAAAGCTAGAAAGTATAACAAAACCAAAGCATCTGAAGGTTCTAGGATTTAAAACCTTTAAATAATGTTAAGTAGTATCAGTGCAACATGAATAAACACAATGAAATTACAGAACATCTTAAAATCGACAGTGGAGTATTACATATTGAGATGTGTGGGAGGTTCTAAATGTGTCTTAAAAATTCATCATACTAAATACTTCCTGATTTTAAAAAGTAAATGAAATGCCTGATTTCCAATCTACATATTTAACACAACCCTGTTAAAAATTCCAATGACATTCTTCACAGAAGTAGAAAATAATGTTAAAAGTCATTTGAAAGCACAAAGTATTCAGAAGAGCCAAGGCAATCCTGAGTGAAAAAAGAATAATGATCAACGTGCCCAGTGTTAAGTCAAAGTCACATGACAGTCATAGTAACAGAAGCGGCATGGACTAAGGCATGGAAAACCACAGGACAGAACAGGAACTTCAGACAGCAACCAACACAGCTAGCTGCTGAGTTTGACAAAGAGAAAAAACAGCACTGGAGAAAAGAAATCCCATCTACAAATGATTCTGGGGAAGTTGGATAACCACATGTACAAGAAAGAAACGACTCCCCGTTCCTTACCCTGAATGGAAGTCACCTCCAAATTGGTGGTGGGGTAGGGAGACTTTAATGTAAGATCTGAAAATGGAAAAAGTAGAGAAAATACTTCAAGATATAGGTACTAGCAAGTTCTGAATAGAACCCCAGTTGCCAAGGAAATAGGTTAACAATTAACACATGGGATCTCATGAAATAGAAACGTCTCTGTGTAGCAAGGGAACAGTTGGGTGAAGAGCAAGCCCACAGACTAGAGGAAGTCAGAGCTACACATCGGAGAATAAGCAGAGCACACAAAGGACTAAACCTGACCAATAACCCCCCCCCCACACACACACAAAGCGAATTGACCAAAGGAATAGAGAATTCAGAAAGGAGGAAATGGAAATCATCAATAACCATGAAAAACTGCCTAACCTCACCAGTCACCGAGAAATTCCAATTAAAGCCACATTGAAATTACATATTACCCTTGTCTAAATGTTGGCAAGATGGTCCAGAAGGCAAAGACCCTTTGCTGCCAAGCCTGGAAAACTGAGTTTGATTCCTGAGACTCACAGGCAGGAGGACGGAAAGAACTGACTCCCACAAGCTGTTCCCTGACCCACACATATATGTCTGACACACACATGCAATTGACAGGCAGACAGACAGAGAGATAGAAAGATAGGTAGATAAATAGATAAATAGATGATCAATAAATGATGATAAAGAGACACATAGACAGATATAATAAAATTAAATTCTGGTACAGATGTGGACAAAGGGAGTCCTGATCTTTATAGATGGCTGGTAGAAATGTAACTTAGTTCAAATTCTATGGAACTCAGTATGGAGGTTCCTCTGATAATTAAAAATAGATCTGCCATATAGCCCAGCTATACGCTCCTGAGTATTTACCCCAAAGACCCTAAGTGACATATCATGGAGATACCTGCACATCGATGTTTATGCAGCGGTATTCCTTGGTGTCCACACAGACATTTCTGTGTAATCTGTAAAGAACAATGAAACTACCTTGTCTTCAAGGGAAATGGGTTCAACTGGACACAATCATATTAAGGAAATCTCAGAAAGGCAAATATTACATGTTTTCCCACTTGTCATTGCTAGATTTTATAAAATCATGTGTGTGTGTAGATTAAGTAAAAAGTAAAATTGTCTAAGAGAACAAATGAAGGGTCGAAAGGAGAAATACAAGGGAACTGGGTGTGGGGTTGGAAGTAGTATGTTCAATATACAACAAGCATCTATAAGAACAACTGAAATGCATTTTGAAAATATTTTAAAATAAAATAAATACCCAAATTTTAGTATAAAAAGAAAAAGTATGCCAAAAGAGAGCACAGGAAAGAGAATAAGGCTAAGAAGTTAGTATTAATGAGGAAAAAAATTAGAAAAAAGCTTAAATAACAAATCAAAATTGTGCTTTAAAAATAAAGTAGCTCTCCTCCAGTCGAGCAACATGCCCAAAGAAAAGAAGGCCAAGGGGAAGAAGGTGGCCCTGGCCTCCACTGTCCTCACGAAGCAGGAGGCCAAAAAGTGGCCAATCCTTTGTTTGAGAAAAGGCCCAGGGACTTTGGCATTTAGCAGGACATCCATCCCGAAAGAGATCTAACACACTTTGTCAAATGGCCACACTATATCAGCCTGCAGTGGCAAAAGACCATCCTCTATAAGTGGCTCAAAGTACCTCCTGCCATTAACCAGTTCACACAGGCCCTGGACAGGCGAACAGCTACTCAGCTGCTTAAGCTTGTTCACACGTACAGGCCAGAGACAAAGCAAGAGAAGCAGCAAAGGCTATGGCCGGTGCTAAGATGAAGGCTTCTGTCAAAGGGGATGTCCCAGCTAAGAGACCATCTGTCCTCCGAGCAGGACTCAATACAGTCACCACACTGGTGGAGAACAAGAAGTCTCAGCTGGTGGTGATTACCCATGATGTAGACCCCATTGAGCTGGTGGTTTTCCTGCCTTCCCTGTGTTGAAAGATGGGGGTGCCCTACTGCATCATCAAGGGAAAGGCCAGGCCGGGATGCCTGGACCACAGGCAGACATGCACCACTGTTGTCTTCACACAGATCAACTCGGAAGACACGGGTGCTCTGCTAAGCTGGTGGAATCTATTAAGACCAATTATAATGACAGATATGATGAGGTCTGCCGCCACTGGGGAGGCAACATTCTGGGTCCTAAGTCTGTGGCTCACATCGCCAAGCTGGAAAAGGCAAATGCTAAAGAACTCGCCACTAAACTGGGTTAAATGTACACTAAGTTTTCTGTACATAAATATAGCTACAAAATTATCTTCCAAAAATAAACAAACAAAATACTAATGTTACCAATACAAAGGGAGAAAGTACATGCCTGCACACACAAAACAGAGAAACAAATTATTAAGAGAGGACTGACCATTAAAGCATGATGAACTTTAAAAATTAAAGCACATCACTTTGCAGCCCTCAGGGAAAACACATTTGGAGACCCAGATGAAGTGTGTATTTGCTAAGGAAGTAAACACACTGCCAAAACTGACCCTCAGAAAGTGTAAACAGTTCCTACAGCACAGAGAACATTATTAAGAAATTATCCCACAAAAATCTGAGGTCCAGATGGTTTGCAGAAGAATTTTATCAAACCTTCCAAGCCATAGTTCCAGTGCTCCATAAATTATTCTTGAGCACAGAAAAGAAAGGGAAAATTCTCTCAGTTACTTTTATGAAATAGTCTAACCATTTGAAATAGAAGGCCACAGTTTGTACTAAAGCTGTAACATTTGTAAGCCTTTTGCAAAATGCTCTATTTGCAGAAAAACTGGAGGAACTAAAAAAAGTTTCCAGGGATCCCAGCAATGAGAATCCTAAACTAAGAGACGTCTACTTGATCTTACAAGAAGAGTATCACTTAAAACCTGAGAGCAAGACCATTCTCTTCATGAAGACCAGAGCACTTGTGGATATGTAAGCTGTGTGTGTGAGCACGTGTATGCGTGTGTCTGTGTGTGTATGCATATGTGTGTGAGTATGTATGTTGCTATGTGTGTGAGCATGTGTGTGTGAGTATGCATGTCACTATGTGTGAGTGTGTGTTATGTATGTTGCTTTGTGTGAGAATGTATGTGTGTCTACCTTCCAAGTACCAGATTATAGACACACACACTACTACGTGTGACCTTGTATGTGATCTTCCTCTTTGTTTCTCTTAACATGTCATTCTGAAATACCATTTTTAAAAATGTGTTGTCTCCTTCTCTCCTTTTCTTTGTGGTGCTGAGACTGAAACCCTGGGACTTAGGTATACTATATTGTACCCACAAGTTTACACTCCTTCTCCATCTCCCCTTTTTCCATTTTGATAGGACCCCTGTCATTGACAAAGTGGATAATTGTGAGTTAAGGGCCAGCCATGTGGCTCAGTGGGTAAGGTGCTTACTGCCTAGTCTGAGGACCTGACTTAATACCTGGAATTCACTTGGTAGAAAGAACTGACTCCTGGAAATTGTCCTGTCCTCCCATATGCCCCCCACCCACACTCAAACAAATGTGCACACAATACACAAAGAAAAAATACAGGTCACTATATCTATGAACATCAATAAAAATATTCTAAGCAACTTATTATTAGAGCTGCCACTATGTTAACAAACAGTACTGGGCTGGAGAGATGGCTCAGTGGTTAAGAGCACTGACTGCTCTTCCAGAGGTCCTGAGTTCAGTTCCCAGCAATCACATAGTGTCTCATGGGATCTGTAATGGGATCTGATGCCCTCTTCTGGTGTGTCTGAAGACAGTGACAGTGTGCTCACATACATAAAATAAATAAATCTTTAAATAAATACAACACAAGTAAGTGAAAATTATTCCAACACTGTAAGGTTGATACGGTATTTGGAAACCTATTTATATCATGCTACACATAACTAATTCTAAGAAAAACATTATTATCTCTATAGATCATAGTAAGCCTTTGACAAAATTTAATGCTTATTCATAATAAATAAAAATACTGAACAAAAGAAAAGATATGATAATTATACAAAAAGATTATGGCAGACATAAGAGTGAATAAAAGGAGAATAAGGTTATCCCTGTTTGAAAATGGCATATACCAGCTGGGGATGGTGGTACAGTCCTTTAACCTCAGTGCTTGGGAGGCAGAGGCAGGTAGATAGATCTCGGTGAGTTCAAGGTCAGCCTTGTCTACACACTGAGTTCCAGGACAGTTGGAGATACGTAGTGAGACCCTGTCTTAAAAACAAAAACAAAAACTAAAAATCCCATAAATAACATATACCTGGAAAGTATATGGAAGTTCTGAGGATCAGGGATGGAGCTAACAACATCAGTCAGTCAGTCAATTGGTCAGTGAATTAATAATGTCTAAAATGATCACGAAAAAGAATAGGCCTGCGGAAGAGAAGAAGCCCATGTATAGAGATTCCATCTAGCTATGTCCAAAATAAATACATCTATGAAGACCATGCAGACTGGCACTGTGTAGAGGAGGCTATGGTGAGGGGCCATGATGCCTGTGAGGGGTACAGACTTTGTGATATTCCAGTCACGCTAAAGTGGATGCTAAGGATGTTCCATAACTCTGTGGATATGCAAAAACCATTAGCCTGTGTACCATAACTGGGTGAACTGGATGAAGTCTCATTAAAATAAGTTGCTTTGAAAAATAAAGGTAGGAGGCTGGGCCCTCAAAAGATGAGCATTTTGAAATGACCGCGATGTTCTAACCTTGGCTGTGAGGTATGGAGTATGTAATTTTGCAAACCTCTTCAAAACCCACATAAACTCATCCTTGATAAAGGTTTTAAACAATAGACATCACATATATCTCTAGTGCATTGTGTAGTAAGGGACCCCACTTACAATAGAAATGATTAAATACCAGGGAATAAAGTTACCCAGACTTATGCAAAATCTGTGGTGAATAATTTTGCCTATTTTAAGATGGTGTTTCTGTGTCATCCTGGCTGTCCTGGAACTTGCTCTGTAGACCAAGCCGGCCTCAAACACAGGGATCTACCTGTCTGCCTCCTTAGTGCTGGTATTAAAAGCATGGGCCACCACATGAACACATTAAAAACATTTAAAAGTGAAAGATTCAAAGTTAGGTTGAACAAATAGAACTACATCTTCAGATCCTCTGTATCTTTTAAGATGTCTATATATCAGGCGATTAGCAATTTATTTACTATTTTATTATATGTGTATGCATGTTTTGCCTGTGCACTTTGAAGATGCCTGATGCCCAAGAAAGGCAGAAGAGGGCACCAGATCCCCTGGAACCGGAATTACAGTCAGTTATATGTGGATGCTGAGGACCAAACCTACATCATCTGGAAGAATAACCAGTGCTCTTAACCCACTGAGCCATCTTTCCAGCCCCTGTAGTTCAATAAACGTCAGTGAAAATACCCAACAAGCATGCCTGGCTGCCTACTGTCTGGAATGCTGACAGGAAAACTGACAGAAAGATTGGCAGACGCAAAGGTTGAGACAAAGACCAACGGGAAGGCTGACAGAAAGGTTGGCACGAAGGCTGACAGGAGGCCTGGCTCACACGAAGCCTGGCGCCCAAGATGGCGCCCAAGATGGCGCCCGGAGCTGCCCAGTCAGCCTCAGGCCGCTGACAGGAGGGTCCCTCCCCCTGCCGCACCTCCTGCCCGCGCTGCTTGCTCCCGGGCCCTGGGCGCTCTCGACGTCCGCTGAAAAGAGGCAGAATCTGGGGTGTCGGCGACCCCGGCCTGCGAGCGGGTGGGGTGCTGTCCTCCGGGGGGCCCGGGCTCCACCGCCGCTTGCTTTAGGGCGCAGCGGGCCCCGAGTCCTGGGCCTTGATGGCCGAAACCTCGGAGGCCCCTCAGCTGCCACACGCCATGGCGGTGCGAGGCGAAGCGGGTCACGTAGACCAAGCGAGGCCCGTCTGGCCTTTGCCGGCTGCCGGTGGGCACCATCTCCAACTCCTGTCAGGCGAAATGCCGGACTTCTGAGCCGGGCTTGAGCACAGGATGGGGGGGGGGGGAGGGGATACGTGCCCCAGGCGGGGTGGGGGCGGGGAGAACCATTGGGGGCATGGATGGGGTCCCAACTTCACTGAAGACAGATGTTGGGGTTGGGGTGGGTGAGCTGGAGTCCAGAACACTGGGAGTCTGGGAGGCAAGGGAAGCCCCAAGGAAAGGGAAAACAGGGAGGCCTTTGGTTGTGAGGATGGCCATTCATCTAGGCAGGGGTTGAATTCTAGGCCACATCATTTGGGACTGGGATGTAAGAAATATCAAATATGGTTCTTTTCTAGCCAATACTATAAAACGTGTGTTTAGGGCAAGGAATTAAAATCTTTTATCTTCTCTCCTCCACCTCGTAAGACTTTTATGCAAATGGTTTAACCCTCTCCGTCCATAAAGGCCCCCTGGCTCTCTGTAAGAATGTGATGGCCTGGGGTAGTGATCCTCTTGTCCTTGGAGCAGTGACTCCCCCCCCCCAACCCCCCATTTTTATTTTTTATTTTTGTTTTGTTGAGACATGGTTTCTCTATATTGTAACTTTAAGTTTTTTAAACTTATTTTTAAATGATGGTTCTTAAATGCTTTAATATCTCTTCTAGCCCACCTCCCACCAGGTAGTAGAAAAGAAAGGATACAGCAGAAGTGGACCTGTTTAGTGAAGAGAAAAGGCTGATAATTTCCTATCAGTCTCAGGGTAACCCCTCCCCTCCAGGAGAGAGAATGTTCTAATCTTATCTAGCCAGAGTCCCTGGAACGTCTCCAGGGCACCAAACAGCCCTTTCTCCCAGGAAGAAATGTCCCAACTTTATCTAGACACCTGCCCCTATTCCGGCACAGCTTAGCCCCTGGAGTGTGAGCTAAGAACCCCAATGAAGCTCAAGTTGGCAGCAGCCAATCAATCACCTTAAAAGTCAAATGACCCCACCAATGCTTGCATGCCTAATCACCACTGCTATAGCCCACCCTTTACAAAATATATAAAAACTGTACTAATGTGAAGTTTGGGGTAGTCTCTCCTCTGGATGTAGGCCACCCCAGTGCATGGGACAAATAAACCTCTTGCTTTTGCATCGATCCCAGATCTCTTGTCTCATTCGTGGGAGCCTCAAATAGATAAGACTCAATTTGGGTTTTACATTTGAAATGGTTCTTTGGAGCAACTCCTGAGCTGTCAGGAAATCAGCAGTTTAGTTCACAGGTCAGCAGCGGCAGCTCAGTTCACTCCCCAACTTTATGGATGTACAACCGGTAAAGTTTTGTAGAATTGGGTTAGCAGTGTGGGTGGCATCATCTAGCAGAGACAGCAGGCCTCAGCCTAGGCTTCAGTCATCAGGAGGGTCTGTTGAGTCCTTTTATACCTTCTAAACATCACATATCCTCCTCAGGTCTTGCCTTAGCATGTGTGTGTGTGTGTGTTTCAGTTGATATCACTCTGCCGATCAGCCAGATCCAAGGAAGCAGCAGGAAGCCCCAGCACACCACCAGAAGTTTTTTAGTGTTTCTCTCTATTTAGTTCTGACAAATGTAGCTCAACTACATAATGTAAGGCGGATCAGTACAGGCATGTTGTTAGCAGAGAATCCTTCATCACTGTGTCCTTTCACATGCTTGCTTTAACAGGACACCCTTTCTCCTGTGTCTGCTTCAGGGAAACATCCCTTTACCAGTTTGCTTTAGTCTTTTATCTGGGTGTGTTTCAAAGAAACCTTCCTTCATGTGTTTGTCCCAGCAAAACACGATTCAACATAACTGACTTCCCGAAGAACTCTCAAGTTTCCACTTCACCATGTAGTACTTGAACTCACTCTGTAAATCAGGCTGAACTTGAACTCAGAGATCCAACTGCCTCTACCCTCTTGAGTGCTGGCTTATGAACTAATTCTTTTCAGACTAGCCAATTGAATAAGATGGTGATGTCAAACCCCAGTTATCTTAGTCAGGATTTTATTACTGTGATTTAAAAAAAAATGACCAAAAAGCAAGTTGGGGAGAAAAGGGTTTATTTAGCTCACACTTCCAGATCACAATTCATCACTGGGAGAAAAGAGGACAGAAACTCAAAGAGGGTTGAACCCTGGAGACAGGAGCTGATGCAGAGGCTAAGGAGGGCGCTGTTTACTGGCTTGCTTTACCCTGGCTTGCTCAGCCTGCCTTCTTATAAAACCCTGGTCTACCAGCCCAGGGATGGTACCACCCATGATGGGCTGGGCCTTCTCCCATTGACCACTAATTGAGAAAATGCAGTAGAGCTAGATCTCATCGAAGCATTTCTCAACTGAGGCTCCTTTCTCTGTGATGACTCCAGCTTGTGTCAAGTTGGCACACAGAACCAGCCAGTACACTTGCCAATGGGGAAAAGACATAGCTACCACTTGATTTAGAACAAAAACCAAGTATACTTCCTGCCTCGGTGCCTTCTTGATCAAGAGTGAAGTTTGCCTTGTCCAGACAATTCAATTGGTGTAGTTATCTCTTTCTTGCAACCCTAAACAAATCTCTAACAAGGAGCGAACAATGAAGGGGGACTGCCTCTGAGGAAATTAGCTAAATCAAGAAGAAGATGAGAGAATGGAACCGGGTCAGCCTCATGGTTGGTTGTGTGGAAGCATTTCAGTGTGAGGACCTGACTCTGGGTCAGTTTTGAGTGTTAATCAAATAAAATTGGAAGGCTTGGGGAGGAAGACAAGAACCCTTGCTACCAAAGGAAATTGCCCTATCCTGGAGATAGACCCCATGAAGAGAACAGAGACCTTACAGCTGAAGTCAGACCTGCTTTAGCTGCTGACCAGCTAGGCTTTCTCCAGCAAATCGTTTTCCTTCCCCAAGCTTCTGCCGTGCAACTATTTCCTACAGACTAAACCTTTCCTTCATAGAGGGAGACTATGTAATAAGGCTCAGGAAGTAAAAGAAACCCACAAGCCTCTAGAAGCAAAAAGGCCGAAGCTCCCAAAAGTCCAAGATTCCTAAAGCATTTCCCCAATGTTACATAAGCAGTTAGCAAAGGCCATTCACCAGCTTGCCAGCAAGTTGGGCAGGGAGTTTGAAAGATGATGCTTTGCTCATTCAGGGGTGTACTTTCCTAAGATAAACTGTTTCTGAGCCATTGATATTCATGTAAGTAACTATTCACCCAAATCTCTGTAAGTAAGCACAATAAATCCATTGGCTCATTAAGCTAGAACTGAATCCCTTTCCCCCCTGTATAGGTGCCTATCTGGAATGAACCGATGTTTCTTTACATCTCCTAGTAAAGGATATATAGCATTCTCCTTTTCCTTGGATGTAAGGAAGGGCATATTGAGTATATATAACACATAAGAAGTGATTCCCCTACATTGGAATTTTTCATTATTGAGCATATATCCTGTGAACTGCATGCTGTAACTTATTTTCACTTAAAATTTACAGACAACTTTTCTTTGCTGCTTTATAGCAAGGAAACTAGGATCGCAAACTATAAAGGGGAATCTCCAACATAACAATGGCATACTTTCCGAGTCACCCTGGGTTATTGGATTCTAAATATATGCAGAACGGTGTGTAAGGCACCAGTAGAAAGCTGGGTGGGTTTTCGGACCCTGGGCAGACCCTTGTAATGACCATCCATTCAGACTACTCAGTGGAGCAGTGAGAAACCACTTCATATCTTCCCTGTCTCCCTCTCCTCTCCCAATTTCAAGTGTCATGGCTTATGCTTGTTTGACTGTTTTGATCAAACTGTGTCTGTGAGATAGCCATTGCATGATTTAGCATGTCATCATTCATCCACTCCGCTAGTGAAGGATATTTTTCTGATTTAGGACTAGTATTAAACATGTATAGAAAATACACAACGTTTTGCACAGGGTACACAGTCTGCTGTGGAAATACTTAGGAGAGTTGTATGCTCAGCTTTAGAATCACAGGTGTCCAAAAGTGGTTGTACCAACCAGATCTCCAACCTGCAAATTAAAAGAATCACCTTGGTTTCTTAAGTTTCCTACAATGGGGAAATGTTCATGATGAATTTACCCAGAGACACAGACTTAACAGGCTGTGTGTGTGTGTGTGTGTGTGTGTGTGTGTGTGTGTGTATGTAAGAGAAAGACACAGGTCTAGATACAGATGAATAAAAATGCACAGTAGCAAACTAAATATCCAGAAAAGGTTAATATTCAGGTTTCTATCTAAAGGTCATTTGGTAGACTTCCTGGCAGCCTGACCTCATTAGAAAGAGTAGTATGCTTTACCTAACCAATATTTATCTCATAAAAAACTTGACAAACTCTAAAGATTATCTAATATATTATTTAGAATATATAAAAATAAAATAAATGTACAAGAATGTTTAATAAAAGCCTGTACATTGAGGTATATCTATGTCATTTGTGATAATATATTTGTGATTATTTATATACATGTATATATATGTGTATATTATATATATATATTAAGGCTGACCTTGAACTCATATGTCACCCAGTGACATTGAGGCCTATTTTAGATCATAACATTAACTATTCCACTGTGGTTTTGCATGGTTGTAATTTGCATTTCCCAAACAACAATGAAGTTGAGCTCATCAAGCATTTGGATAATATTCCTTGCATTTAAATCTCCTTCCTGTCTGTTGTGTGTGTCTCTGATGGCTCCTGTTCATATTCATTAAGAATTTATTATAGAATTACTAATATGCTCAGTATATTATCTATAGCTCAAGTTTTAAATGTTTTTATGGAAACTTGATAAATAAAGGTTTTAATTTTAAGATAGCCAAAATTATTTATCTTTTCCTATAGAATTACAAATTTTGTGCTTGATTTCATGAATACTGACTCATTCTAAGAAATTCTATTATCTACTAGAAGCTTTTGTTTTTTTTATATTCATTTTTAAAACCTTAGTATATCTGGGATTAATAGTACAGACAAATCAAAATTCATTTTTTTCATAAGAATATTCTATTATGTTAATCACAAATGGCTACATAAACACTCTTCTCATCCCAAAGGAAAACCTCAGTCTTTCACTACTAAGTAATGTTTACCTTAGGTTTTTCTTTATTTTTGTTCTATCTGATTGTGGTGGTTTGAGTGAGAATGGGCCCCATCGGCTCATATGTTTGAATGCTTGGTTCCCAGCTGTTTGGGAAGGATTAGGAGATGTGGCCTTGATGGAAGAGGTGTACTGTTAGGGGTGGGCTTTGAGGTTACAAAAGCTCATGTCACTCCAGTTGGGTTCCTCCCTAGTGCCTATGGATCAGATGTAAGCTCTCTGCCACTTCTCCAATACTGTGCTGGCTCACTAGCGGTCATGTGCTCCACCATCATGGTCATACATTCTCTTCCCAAAGCTGTAAGCAAGCCCTGATTAAATTATTTATTTTATAAATTGCCTTAATCACGGCATCTTTGTCACAGCAATTACAAAGACACAGATCCTTAATCAGATTTAGATCAGTGCCATCAGAGAGTGTAGAGAGAGGGGAGAAATGGGGAAAGGTGTCTTCCAGATGTGGCCATGACCTTTGTGCTTATAACACACAACGATTGTGACTATCTGTGCAAGACAAGGCTCATTGACATTCTGTTATGGATGGGCTAGGGGCTACTGAGACCTCACCCCTCCCAGAAGAGCCATTGGCAGTTAATGGGGGAAGGAATGGAGAGGAAGGCATCCCTGCTTTGATAAATAATCCCTCATGGCAAGAATTTTCTCTCTGGGAAGAAGGTGGGGGTGGAGGAGGGAGTGGGTGACTAGGTAACTCCTTCTAAGGTCTCAGTGATGAACCAAAGCTGAATTCCACCAAAGTTCATCATGGAGAACTGAGTTTTGCTTACAGATCATGGGTCAGGGATTAAAGGATCCTAAAACAGCTATACTGAAAGATCTGCACCCTGCATGGGAGATGGCATCCCCATGCACAGATGAAATCCCTTTTCCCCAGTCTTCCTCAGCCTGTACACTCTAGCCCCGCCCTAGATCTCAAGGCCAAGTGCCATCAAGGAGGAATCGCACACACCTGGCTGAGGGTATGCAGATGGCTGGCCTCCTCCTTCTATGAGGAGATGCCAACAGTCAGCAAGCCCAGCCATTATGAGCTGCAGACACAGCCAGTCTAGGGAAGGGCAGTTGTTCTGCTCCAAGGGCTGTGCTGTACAGCGCCACCAACCACATGTGTATGAGCAGCCTTGATTGAACTCAGTGGATCAGAAGTTAGTAAAGGCAACAGCAACAACAGCAACAACAAAAGACATGAAAATCAAAGAGGTGGAGAGTTGGAGAGAAGAGTTCAGCAGAAGGAAGATGGGAGAAGGTGATGGGGGCGAATTATCATCAAAATACATTATATACAGACATGAAATGGTCAAAAAGTAATACTATTGTCCAAAGAGTCCTGAGAACATCATTGGGCAGACTGTGATTCAAAACTCAAAGAGTTTGTGTCTCAAAAAGTAAAGACAATGCAGAGAAGAGAACTCAGTGATAAAATGTTGTTGAAATCCTAAAGTAGAAAAAGGTAGAAAAGACTGATTCTTAGATTTATTGATTTATTTAAAGCACTGCTTCTATTGCCTATTGCCAACCGTGACATCATTTGCTACCTGGAACAGAATGACCTTCCTGCTGTCACCCATGCATCTGTAAGATCTTGCTTACTTGCCTACCCACCTTGTGGATTTAGAATTCAAGAATGCAAACTGGACCCTGGATCAAGGCTTTTCAGGAGATATGGTAGCTTTGGTACACCGGTGACACCCACTCTGGTTCACAGTCACTAGTATTGGAACACTCCAGAGAGATTCCCAAAACATCCATCTCCATGGCCACCAATATGGAGGTTGAAGTTGAAGTATCTTTAATAAAAAACTCTCTCTACTATCTGCTTTGTAACCCTGGATAAACTAAACAAACAGCTGTTACTTCACAATAGCATGTTCTATTTGTCTTAATAGGAATAATCTAAAAATTACATAAAATATATAAGGCTTTTGGTTGTTGTAATTATCATCTTAAAATGCTGGTTGCCATGGAAATAACTAGGCTGTCTTGCCGGAGGTTAATATACCTCAGGATCTGATGCTTCCCCATGTTGTCTTTTGTTGTCTATAGTACTGAGTTTTTTTTTTTTTTTTTTTTTTTTTTTTTTTTTTTTTTTTTTTTAAAGCCCCTGCACTCAATTGAAAGAAGACCTCACAAGAGCTCTCAGATGCAGCTTTCTGACAGTCATGAAGGGCATGACAACCAAACCATGGGGTAATTGAACAGCAATCACAGGGAACCAGACACAGAGATGGCATTATCAGAATCAAAATGGAGTCACTCCTGTCAGCCCTGCCGAAGATGAATAAGGCTGAGCAGCTATGAAGAAAGGGATCTTGCACATGACTGTCTGATTCTACAAGCAGAGGCCCTTCCATGACTCAAGGCTTCAACAGAGACCCTCAATTTGGGGAAAACCAAGAAAGGTACTATTGTTGGCTACTTATATTTTTTAGTAGCCCCTTTTATTTGGGGGGGAGGTATTCATGGAGCCATTTTTAAAAGAGACCCTATCAAATTTCAATTAGTTTTTATCTTTTGACTGGCTCCTTTATGTAATTTTCATAGCTTTTTAAATAGTGCTTTTTCTTTTAAACACAAGTATTTGTCTTCATCTTTTTTTCCTATGCTTCAGCCACTGTTTCAAGCCTCAGATACCCCCTTATCATGGTCTTGTGTGTGTACGTGTGTGTGTGTGTGTGTGTGTGTGTGTGTGTACGTGTATGTGTGTGTGTGTGTGTGTGTGTGTGTGTGTGTGTGTATCAGCCACATTTAGGTACATGTTCTATGATATATGTACAATGATAAATTCCAGGAAATTCTCTTCAAATCCTCATGTAAGTGAAAACTTAAATTAAATTTTGTGTCTCAAAAAAGTAAAAATAAAGGGGTTGGAAAGATGGCTCAGTAGTTAAGAGCATTTATTGCTCTTTCAGACATCTTGAGTTCAATCCCCAGCAACTACATGGTGGCTCACAACCATCTGTAACAGGATCTGAGACCCTCTTCTGGTGTGTCTGAAGACAGCAACTGTGTACTAATATACATAAAATAAACAAAAATTTTAAAAAATCATTATAGCAATATACCTTTTTTTTTAAGTAAAAATAAGACCGATGGAGTCTTCAATGACAAGTGTGAAACTATCTCAAGCACTTTGAGACAACTTTGGCTAAAATTACCAGCCCTTGGTCTTGGGTCTCCCGATGAGGATCCATGAACAGGAGAGAGGTAGGTTCTTGTCTCCTCCTCTGACCTTGGCTCAGACTCCTGGATAGCTCCACACTGAGTCATTCTATCACTTACAGATTGTCTGGACTTACACAGTATGACCAGCCCCCAATGCTAGCACTCTATCAACTATATCTAACAGGAAAGCTGTGGACCACAAGGCAATGAACTGTATTTACCTCTATTCACAACAGATCCACACTCAACTTCCGATCACAAAAAATGACCTGGAAATTTTTATGACTTGTTTTTAAAGTTAACGTTGTATTGGAGGAAAAGAGAAAGACCCGGAACTTTAGTAACAGAGCTGGAAAAATCTGTAACGAAGGGGCAGGAAAGGGGAGATTTAAGTTAGTGATGTTCTGTGGTGCTTGGTTGTTCACTAGCCTCAAGGTGATGGAAGTTCTTCAAAAGGAAATGGAAACTGCTGTAAAGACATACAATGTTCAATCCCCAGTGTGATCGAAACTTGAGAGTGGCATGTTTGTCCCCAAGGGATGCTTTGTTTTGAATACACTTGGTGCTGCCCTCTTATGGAAAGTTCTGGTTCCCTTGCTGAAGCTTGAAAGGGAGGCTTTGGGTTTGACCTAACTCAAAAAATCCCATGAAGCCTTTCTCACCATGGATATACGCACCAGGACTTCCAGGAAGAAAGAGGAGTTCTCAATGCTGTTTTCCCAACTGGAACAGCATGTTCTATGAGACATGAATTCTGACGGTGGCTGCTGTCTACTTTAGATTTTCCAGTGGCCTGGGGAATCATTCAACCAGACCAAACCCTGGGAATTCTAAGTGAGCTAGACCTGGTACCTATGGGAGATGGTGTTCACTGTAGAGGCTGCCATTCAGGGAGAAGGATTTGAAACCTGATACCAGGTTCCGTCCTGGCTTCTTTCTGTTTAGTTCTTGTGTGTTTTACTGTATAGACTGAAACTGGACTGTCACATGACTCTAACAATAACTTTATCTTAGGTTCATTTTAAGAACAACTTAAGTATGATCTCCTAGGCTGGTCTGATCGGGAAGGCTGTGAATGTTTCTAGCTGTGAGCACCTTGCTCATTAAGCAGGGTCTGAAATGTCACCCAGAGCTTGCTCCAGGGGGCCAGGCTTTAAGAGTCATGATTGCCAGAGCCCTGTGTGCCAGGATTGTAATTTTTTTTTAGCAGTGTTACAAAAGTAACAGCTGCAACAGCACAGTTGATTGGAGAGAAAAAGAAGAAAATTGAAGAAGAGATGTACAGAATTTATTACTGATATGAAGGGGATATCTCACAGGGGAGCTCTTCTGTTTGGGTGTTTATTCTATGCCACTGTGAAATTGAAGTGCACATAGGAAAAAACAAGCTTTTACTACAGGAAACTTTACAATGCCGTGGAAACAACTCAATTTGGTTTATGCACAGTAGATTTCTGCAAGCACTACCTAGAAGTTTCCACTAACAAGGGCTTTTTGTCCTCTTTAGATGTTGGCCTCAGATAACCCTCAAAACTCTGTGAAATTATCACCAGATTTTACAATGTCACTTCCATTTTCCATAGCATATTCTCTACAAATGTTAATATTTTTTAAAAATTTTATGTAGGTGTCTGTAGGTTGATGTCAAGGCGATACATGATTAGACAGTAGAGAGTGGGCGGGGACAAGGTTTTGGTAAGGAGAGGAGAAAGTGGGAGATTCACGATGGAGGTGGCAGAGGAGGATGGTTCAGATCAAGGTGAATTAGATTGGTTTTATCTTGTTTAGGTGGGTGGTTTATATCTTTATTAATTGGCAGTAAACTTATTGTTTAGATGTATTGTGGATTGAGAATTTAACATTTAAATCTGTTTGGTAAGTTATTGATTGTTGAGTCTTGATTTCCAGCAGCTGATTTTTCTTGGTCCATTGTGGTCAGAAAGAATGTAGGAAGTTACCACAACTTCCCTTGTACCTTCTACTGAGTTCCATAGATGGCCAAGAAGAACCTGTAGTCTTTAGTGCCTGGGTGGCATGTTCTGTTGATGTCTGTTAAGACCATTTTCTCTATGGTGCTACTGTTTCCCTGTTTGTTTGTTTGTTTATATTATCCAGATGACCTGTCCCTTGGTGTGACTGGGGCATTGAAGTCACTACTTTTGTGTTGGCATTAATCTGTGCCTTCAATATCTAGTGGTATTAGTTTTTATGAAATTGGGTACACTCGAACTTGGGGTGTTTAAAATTGTAACATCTCTTGATGAATTGTTCATTTGATCAGGATGAAGAACTTTTCTTTATATCTGATTAGTTTTGTCTTGAAGTCTATTCTTTGTCAGATATTAGAACAGCAGAGTTTGCCTGAGTCCTGGTCATATTTACTTGAGATACTTTTCTCAATCCTTTCATGATAATTGGAGGTGGGCACCAAATATTGTTTAAAAAAAAAACTCTCAATCATTTAATTTTACTAATGAAGACTTGGGCGTCAGATGCTGGGATGAGAGGGACAGAGAAAGCACCCAGCTGACCTTCCTTCACAGCAGACATCCCAAAAGAAAAAGGGAGCTCTCTTCCACATGATCTCAAAAATCCTCAAACTGAATGTCCTGCCCTTCTACTTCCCGTGTGTCTGTCTATCCATCCTCCTGGCTTCCTCTGTTTTTTTTTTTTTTTTTTTTTTTTTTTCCTATGTTCACTCCTTGTCAACCAGTTGCTTGCTCCACCTCTTGACCTATGGTTGACTTAATTTAATCCTGTTTACAATAAACATAAAGCTCTTGGATTAAAGATGTGTGCTGAAGCCAAGCCACACCATAACTACAAACAAGTTTTTCCAATAAGCAACACAGTTTTAGGGTTCACAGTGTGATCAAATGCCGTGTAACAATGTATCCTGTCTTCTCATCCAATCAGAAAGCCTGAGCCTTTTAATTAGAGAATAGAGATCATTTGTATTCAGTTTATTGCACGGATGCATTATTCCTATTACTTTGTTGGGTTTATGGTATTTGTTTTGTTGACCTTGATGTGTACAGCAGCTATTCCAGCATTCTTTTCATTGAAGAGCTTTGGATGTGTATGTCAGCCCCTTCCTTCTGAAATACTCTGTATGTCCGTCCCTACGTTCTGAGATGCTCCTTCCTGCATTCTCTGTAAGGCCAGTGTCTTAGCCAGGGTTTCTATTCCTGCACAAAACATCATGACGAAGAAGCAAGTTGGGGAGGAAAGGGTTTATTCAGCTTACACTTCCACATTGCTGTTCATCACCAAAGGAAGTCAGGACTGGAACTCAAGCAGGTCAGGAAGCAGGAGCTGATGCAGAGGCCATGGAGGGATGTTACTTACTGGCTTGCTTCCCCTGGCTTGCTCAGCCTGCTTTCTTATAGAACCCAGGTCTACCAGCCCAGACTAACACCACCCACAATGGGCTGGGCCCTCCCACCTTGATCACTAGTTGAGAAAATGCCTTACAGCTGGATCTCATGGAGGCATTTCCTCAACTGAGGCTCCTTTCTCTGTGATAACTCCAGCTTGTGTCAAGTTGACACAAAACCAGCCAGTACAGCCAGTTTAGTGATAACATTTTTTTTTAGCCTGTTCGTATCATGTGGAGTTTTTCTTTCGCCTTCAGTTACAACAGTTTTGCTGGGTAAGTAGTCTGGGTTGGCATCTGTAGTTTTTCAAGGCTTAAATAACATTGCCTCAAGCTCTTCTGGCTTCTAAAGTGTCCATTGAGAAATCAGCTGCTATTGTGCCGAGTGTGCCTTTGCGTGTGACAGGCTTCCTCTCTTACGGCTTTCAATACCCTTGCTTGGCTCCATGTATTTTGTGTTTTGACCACAATACAGCGTGCAGAATTCATTTCCTGGCCCAGCTTGTTTGGCGTCCTGTGTGCCTCTTATAGACATCAATCCCCGGGATTTGAGAAGTCTTCTTCTATGACCCGCAGTTCTCTCTCTCTCCCATGCCCATGACTTAGAGATTCGGTCCTTTTGAACTGCCATCAGAAGCCTGCATATTCCAAATGAGCGTCTTATGTTTTTATCATTTTAAAAAATGATCCAGTTCCCCTTCCTTGCCTTCAAGCCTTGCTATTCTGTGTTCGAAACGATGCATCCGTTCGGCGGGGCTTTCTACTTAAGTCCTTATTTGAATTTTTCATTCCCAATTTCATTTCTGTTTTTCCCCCCCTCAGTATTTCTGTCTCTTGTTGACTACTACTTTTCTGCACAGCACCAGAATATTCCAGTTGGGAGAGTGTTGCACCAAACTCTCTCTCATATCTTCATTTCATTCAGCTGTCTGTGGGGTTATTTTGGGAGGGGGATCAGTCAGCACATTTGTGCCCTCTACGTTTATCCAGGGATTTATTTGTGTTTTCTTTGAATTTGTTGAACATTTTACAACTGTCCTTCTGACTTGTGTCCTGTATTTTGTCTTAGTTGCCCTCCTATGGGATTGGCGATTCTTGGGGAGCAAAACGTGTTGTCTCAGGTTTTTATTTTTTTCATATTGCTTGTATTAGGAGGTATCTGGAGCTAGGTTTCTGGTTAATATCATGTTTTAACCCAAGCATAGGCTGAATGTACTCAGACTTGTGCAGTAGCTGGGGGTCCTATACAGATGGTTGCGGTTGGGCTTTAGGTAGTCCAGGGTAGGAAGGGGCAGAAAGAAGAGGCATGTGGTCCCAGATGGGCGTAGAGGCATTGGGGATTTCTAAGCAGAGAGGGTCCAGGAAACTGGGGTGTGGGAGCCTTAGTCTCCAGGCCTTATCAGGCAGCTGGAAGGGCTCTGTTAGGCTGACAGCAGGACTCTGGGTCACTCCTAAGGACCCCCAGCAGTCAGTGAGCAGGGTTTCAGAGAGTCCCAAGCTGATAGGAGCCAGTAGAAGAGACAGGTTCTGAGTGCTGCCAGGAGGGACTGGGGATGGAGGAGCTGGAGGGAGCTGAGCTGGGAGGAGCTGGAGGGAGAGGAGTAGGGGTTGGCTTGGGGGTTCATTATGGGGGGTATCTTTGAATCTCCCTCTTGGTGCAATTGGGGAGCGGCTTGGGCCCCCACCAAGGAACATTTGCTGAGCAGGTTTTGTAAAGCATTGCAGTACTGGAGCTTCCCCAGAGCGAGCCACTTAATTCTGTCTCACACGTGCCCTGTGACACAGGCACCACGGCTCCTTTTGTCTGCAAGCTAGACCTTGTAAGATACCCACTCGATACCAAACCCACACAGTCTCTTCTCTCCCTTCTGTACACATACAATCAGTTTCACTCGAAGCACTGACTGCATGGCCCCAGCTTGGCATATCCGAGCTACCAACACCACCGCTGCTGAACTTTGGGGCCACTGTAAATTTAGTATTATTTAGAATAAGCCCCGCCACGCTAAAGTTGTAAGCTGACTAAATCGGCAGGTAGCGTATAAGCCCACATGGGATGGACCAAAGGTTCATGTCCCCGGTGAGAGCATGCTACCTAGAATGGCTCATGATTTAAATGTGACTTTGCTCCTGGGATTCGTCATTTCATGTTCTCCAAGGCCGACTATGGGTAACTAAAACTGTCCCCGTTTTACAGATAAAGGAAAAGCAACCAGGGAGCACTTAAATAGCTCAGCCAGAGCCACGGAATGTTCTAGAACTAGAGGATTCGAACGCAGCTGTAGTGAGGTTCCAGCACTCACATTATTTCACCTTATCTCAGACCGTCTCTGAACAGGGCAGGAAGAAAGTGCTCGTAGGATATATACCCGAACGTGGCACAGAGTCTTGTAGTTGTCTGTGTCTTCCCTTCAACCTGCCCGTTCTTCCAAAGAAAGCACCTGGGGTCAGCGTCCACCCTGAAAGCAAAGCCTGTTTGCAGTGGCTCAACTGATATCATCCACCAGGTGGCAGTCACGGTCTCCAGATAAAACTCCCCCTTAGTCCTCTCTCTCCCTCCTCTCTCTCCCTCCTCTCTCTCCCTCTCCAGCCTCTGCCACTCTCTTTGAGGCAACGACTCGATTTTTATCATTATTAAAAAAGAAAAAAGGAAACGGTCTGAATTAGAAACAAAAACAAACCCCACAACTCTGACCGAGGTTTCTGGGCAATGCACGGTATGGAGAGAGGGGTGCTCATCTCTCAGTGCGGGGCAGAGGATCAAGGCTCCCTCCCTGAAGGTGCAGGTGCAGGCAGAGAGAGGGTGCTGCAGTGGTGTGCAGTACAGGAGTCACAGTGTCTCTCCCTCCCCCTCCCCTTCCCCTCCCCCCCACAAACCACAGAGTTAAAGAGGGGCGGAGCTAGTTGGGAGGAGGAAGATGATTCATGGGAGTGGGAGGTGGATGACACCGGGTGAGAATAGTGCGTGTGATACATGCATGTATGAAATCCATTATTATGTGTAATTAATATATTCTAACAAAACACAAATGTTAAAGACACAGAGTCCTTGTGCGCGCCATTAGCCAGCAGCAGGTATGGGAACATATGCTGACCCCACAGGGGACATCTTGACGACTGTCAGAAAAGGCCTTCTTACCGCATCTGTCCCCTTCCCCCTCCACTGGATCTGCTACCAAGTTCAGATGTCACTCACCATCCTGTTCTTGAGGGTGGGCATTGTCTGATTAGATGTGTGTGTGTGTGTGTGTGTGTGTGTCTGTGTGTGAGTATGTGTGTATGAGTGTGTGAGAGTGAGTATGTGTGTGTGTGTCTGTGTGTGTGTGTGTGAGTATGTGTGTATGAGTGTGTGAGAGTATGTGTGTGTGTATGTGTGTGTATGTGAGTGTGTGTGAGTATGTGTGTATGAGTGTGTGTGAGTATGTGTGTGTGTGTGTGTGTGTGTGAGTGTGTGAGGGTATGTATGTGGGAGGTGTGGGGGTGGGGGCAGGAGCAGTGGCTGGAGCTGCTGTTATCTCTGCTGCCAATCAGCACAACCTTCCAAAAGCTAACTCTGCCTCTATATAAAGTGTTAGCCTGTTTTATGTCACCTTGACACAAGCTAGTCATTTTAGAAGAGGGAGCAGAGCTTCAATTGAGAGAATGTTCCCATCAGATTAGCCTATGGGCAAGCCCATGGTTTTCTTGGTTGATCATTGCTGTGGGAGAGGCTGACCCCGGGCTAATAGTCCCAAGTGCTGAAAGGAAGCAGGCTGAGCAAATCAAGAGGAGGAAACCAGTGAGCAGCATCCCTCCATGGCTTCTATATCAGTTCTTACCTCTAGCTTTGTGCTATGAATTCCTCCCTCGACTTCCCCGATGGACTACATATTGTAGGATAAAATAAACCTTTTCCTCCCCAAGTTGCCGTGCTCATAGCGTTTAACCAGACCATGGTATTTCATGGTATGGGAACTGAGAAAGCATTCTTGTCTTTTCACCATGGTATGGTACTCTGGCCCTTGACAGATTTATCAAATGTAGACATTGTGTTCTTAGAATTCCAGACGGCAAGCCAAATAAAATTGTTGTTTATAATTTATCTAGTCTGTGGTATTTTGTGGAAACAGCAGAACATGGATTTAGGGGTCGTCAGAAAGTGGTGTAGGGATGAGCAGTCATCTCTGCTAAGCCCTGAAGGATATAGAGTCAGCTTTGTGTGGAGTTGAAGTCAGGGATAGGTAAGATAGAGATGGGCGGAGAAAGACCCTGAATCACCATGGGGACCTTGCCTTGGAGGAATGGAGAAGTCTACTGAGAGAGGACCACAGGGAGAGACCCACGGAGAGAGGCCCACAGAGACAGACCTGTGCACAGAGGTCCATGCAGAGCAGTTGGAGCTGTGATCTAGAATAAATAAGGGCGTTTATGGTGGAGGTCAGGGCTAGCACTTGAGAGGCTGGAAGGGCAGGGAAGGAGAGTTTCTCTTAGGGCCTCGGACAGCTTCCCCTGCTGTACAAAGGCAGAGCTGTGGTCCACTCTAGCTGCAGGAAGCTGGTGGCATAGGTAGTGACCTCAGAGAGGGGGAGGTGCTTGCCTTTCCAGGCAGTTGCTGTTAATAAATGCTAGTGAAAATGGGGGCTGCCGAGTTCCTGGCTCAGGTGCTTTTGTAAACACTTGAATTTGTTGTCACCTCAACCCAGTGATGCCAAAGCTGGTTGTCAGGGGCTTACTAATACAGTCATGTCACTGGGCCAGTCATAGGTAGGCAGCTCAGGGACAGAAACCCAGAGTCTCCCAGAGCCATAGCTATCGTGATGTGAGGCTTTGGGGGTTTGCCCAAGTTTGTCTAACTCCCAAACCCAACTGCATACTTCCTTCCTTGGTCTACCTTCACCTAAACTCTAGTACTCACAGGGCAAAGAAGGCAGTGGTATTGACAGGCTACCCAAGCCTTCGTTCTGGCACTTCCTACTTCTTTCCAACAGTTTCCTCCAAAGAAATGTTGGGCTCATCCAAAGACATTCAGAGCACTTAAAGCCTCAGAACACAGCCCTTCTGGGGCTTGTGTCCAGTTTGCCAACACAAACTCATACACCGTGCCGCTCTGCCATAGCCACGTGCAGTGCAAAAAATACTCCTATTCCTGGAAATGGGTGTGTATGTGTGGAGAGATGGGAGAAGGAGGAGACACAAGAGAAGGGAAAGGACGGGGAGAGGGGATAGAGAACGAGAGAGAGAGAGAGAGAGAGAGAGAGAGAGACAGAGAGAGACAGAGACAGAGAGAGAGAGAGAGGAGAGAAAGAGAGAGAGAAAGAGGGTAGAGAGAGAGGGGGAGAGAGAGGAGAAAGAGAGAGGGAGAGAGAGTCTGACTAGCTGGCCCTACATAGCAAAACTTGGCAGTCTGGATTCTCCCTGCTCTGTTCCCATGGCAACTGTGTGGGCTGCCAGGGATGGGGACCAGAGGATACACAGGAGAAAATCCACCTTTTTGGTAAGGGTAAGGGGCATCTGAGTGTGCACACCTGCAGCAGTATCTCTGCCACTGGCCCCATGGCCTCACCCAGCACAGAGGCAGGGACTGGAAGAGGAGGGACAATCACTGGAGCAACCTCGATGCAAAGGTTGACCAGCTGGACATGCCACTTTGTAGCAAACATTCTGCTAGGAAACTTCATTCTCTATATGTTTATATGGAGCTCAGAGGACAGGATATTGAAGCGCAGCGTGGGTATGAGGAAAGCCAAGGAGGATTCTACTTTCCCTTTTTGCATAGAAACTGCATCACTGTGGAATCGCCCTATCCCGGGCAAGCCGAGCGGAGGTGGTCTATCCGTCATAACCCTCATTCGTTGCATGTGCATGTGTGTTCCACATTCCTCCTCTTCCCACCCTCCCCATTCTCTCTGCTCTCTACCCCAGCCAGGGTCCCTTCCTTCACATCCTTTATCACCCTTAGGGAAGGTACTGATTCTGACTTACGAAGGTCCCTTATGTGACTAAGTCAAAGCCTATGTATGTCCTTTGAACTTCTGGAGCTCCATGTTTGTTTGTTTGTTTGTTTTTTATCTTAGATTGGAACTTTGAGGGACTTGCTCGTGGGGTGCAGGGCGTGACCGGCTGCCTCTGAAGGTGTCTTGCTGTAATCCTGAGTCAAATGCTCTGACTGCTTCTTTCAGCCTCCACGGCGGCACATCTGTTCAACAGCAGCTGTTCAGGCTGTGCCACAAATCAAAAGGCCTGTGCCTGCTCCAAAGCCCCGTTACTCCAAAAATGGCAAACACTTTCTCTCTGTCACGAAT
This sequence comes from Micromys minutus, assembly GCF_963924665.1. Classification (NCBI taxonomy): domain Eukaryota; kingdom Metazoa; phylum Chordata; class Mammalia; order Rodentia; family Muridae; genus Micromys; species Micromys minutus. The sequence continues at coordinate 13,751,950 of NC_137966.1, read as the reverse complement.
ACGTACATAATCAAGATTAGAAATTTCCAGAAGGAATCTGTTTTGACCCCGCTGACATTCCAGTGCAGAAGCAAAAACTGACTTGAAATCCTCACAGGGAGCTAGTACGAAAGTGTCGGCTACTGCGCAGGTTTCAGAATTAGTTTTGTGATATCACAGAGACTCTCCAGAAAATCAAAATGTAATGTGTACAATGCTTGGTTATGAAGTTTTACAGAAAAAGGTCAAAGCCTTTCTCCTCAGTGAGATTTTATTTGGACTAAGAAGTGTCCATGACTATTCTGATCTATTCTCCCTCCTCCCTCCTCCCTCCTCCACCCCCTCTTCTGTCACCAAAGTACCAGCATCCAGAAGTGTTCTCAGCTAGGCAGCTATCCTTTCTTGGCACCTATGGGATGTTGGTGCATTGAAACATGTCTGAACAACCTGACTGGCTCGGAGTCACTGTCCTGTTATCGTTGAAGATGCTCTTGTCAAACCAAAGTTCATAATGTACATGGAGTCATCTCAGCATAACTTTTTGGAAATTTCTTCCTCATAGGTTAGAAATTTACAAAGAGGTGAGATTAGGACCTGCATACAATCCGTGCGCCTGGTTGAAAGTCTGCTTTACAGATGGGCTAACCAATCTGGACTTTGCTCACCTTAAACTGAGCGTAATACTAGAACATACAGCATCTTTGATGGTAGGAAGGCTGAAAGGGGGACTGGTGCTTGGGAAGCACCTCAACACCGGCAGGTGTTATCTTCTCTCTCACAGGTTCATGCTGAGGCAGGCAAGCATAGGGGATAGTTTAGCAACAAGGGACTCTGCTTGGTGTGGGCTACACATACACCCCCCTTTTAATAATGCAGTTGGCAGCCTGGGGCCCTCACCTGCACAGACTGTGCACATACATCCCTCTCCAAACAATATACCTAGCAACCTGTTCACAAGCCAGGTACTGGATTGAGCTGTATACCTCCCCACCAGGAACAGTGGAGTCTCCCTTCTCTGTTTTTAATAAATAAATAATTAATAAATAAAAACAACCAGCAGTTTTTATTCAGTTGTGCTCTAGTCATATCCAGGTAAGAGGGCTGATCTGGCATAAACTAGTTTTAGTGCACATGCAATTAAGACAAATTGCATTCCCTGTGTGAACTTTTAGGAGAAAATTCTATTGATAATCATCATATGCTTAGCAAATAATTGTATGATTAAAATCAGATGCATTAGAGACCCCCAGCCAAACATAGATGGGGCTTGAGGAACCCCATGGAAGAGGGGCAGAGAATAGTTAAAAGAGCCAAAGGGGCTAAAGATACCACAGGACACAGCCCACAGAATCAACTAACCAGGGCTCACAGGGACTCAAGACTGAACTGACAATCAGGGAACCTGTATGGGTCTGATCTAGGTCTTCTGCATATACAGTATGGTTATGTATATACTGTTCTGGTGGGACTCCCTTCTGTGAGAGCAGGGGCTGTCTCTTTCGCCTTCCCTCCTACTGGATTGTATCATCTAGCTTTGATATGAGGGAGTATATTCAGTCTTACTGTAGCCCGTTATGCCATGTTTGGTTAAAAGAGGAGGTGGGGGACCTGGGGGGAGGAGAGGCACTGGGAAAAAATGAGGGAGGGGAAACGGTTGTCAGGCCGTAATGCATGAGAGCACAAAGAAAAACAGATGCATTGTGGGAAGGGGCAAGAAAAAAATGCTTTTGACTGAATGCAGTAATCAACATAAAAAATCGCCCTCAAATACCCTTAGTAACCAAATTTCTGCACTTTTAAACTCTATAAAAGAAGCCCCCCCCCAAATAATTTATGCTCTTGAGTACTCTCACTCATGTGGCCTGCTGTTACTCTTTCTTTTCATTAACAAAAATATTTTACTGAATTTGAGAAACTTGGCACTTTTTAAGAATTCCAGATCTTTCATGCAGAACAAAACAAAATCCAACTTATTTTTAAATTTGTATTATTTTTAATTAATTAATTAATTAATTAATTAATTAATTAATTTGGAGAGAGGTTTTTCTCTGTGTAGCCCTTGCCTGTCCTGGAACTCTGTAGACCAGGCTGGCCTCAAGCTCAAGAGATTGACCTGCCTCTGCCTCCTGGATCCTGGGATTAAAGGCATGTGCCACAACTGCCCAGCCCAGGTGGCCATGACGATCCTGAGGACCGTAGGGAAAGCAATGGGGACCTGACAGTAAGACGAGAATGGACTGTGTGGCAGCTGTGGTGTAGAATTGCCTACACTGTCTGCCCTCCCACAGGATACTTAAATATCCTGCCCAGTACCTTCTGAGAGTGCAGCCTTAGTGATGGGTTCAGACGCTTGGTCATGACTGATTTCTTTCCCAGAACCGAATCTTTTGGTCGCTGTGGAATCAGGGCTGCTGAGAGACAAATGATATTCAAGGCTGCTCCACTTTCCCCATCCTGCCCCAAGTCACTGTCATCCCATCTTTCCGTGGCGGATGACGTGAGATGTAGCTTCAGGTGGCCCTCTCGTATGAAGTGTGCCTCCACTCCACCAAAGATGGAGGCATCCGGTCTTTGCTAGATGCTACCTAAAATCATGCATGCCACCTTGCACACTTAACTGACTGATCCTTCCCTGTCCCCTTCTTAGCTACTTTCACAGTTAACTTATTTCAGAAAGAGCTCGGATGCTTTGTTGCCTTTGGCGGATTCTAGGGAATCATTTCTAGGTCTGCCTGGTTCTTGTTTCTCCTGTGTTTGATGTCACAGAGGCGTGGGAGAAGAGCTGAAAATAACCTCGCTAAAATGGTGGCATTTGCTTGATCGCACGGACGTTCGTATGGCAGCAAAGCCCGAGCTCCTGAAATAGAAGGCAGAGGATAAACCAGGCTCAAGCTTGGATCCCAGCATCTGTGTCCCCAGTTCACTGCCCCCAGACTCCCTCTGCCCACATCATCTCTCACCCACGCCCATTGGGAGCCTGGGTAACACAAAACATGGATGTTTTGCTTTGGCTGCATCCTGGACTTGATGCTAACGCTCATTTTTAACTTCTGTGAGAGAAGTTGTCCTTTTGTGATTCTGTTACCACATGCAACCACAGGAAGACGTGTTCCCCAACAGCCAGTGGCAACACCTGATTGGACTAGAGTAAGGTTTGGATTTGAAAATGTCTAGAGAAGATCCAAGGCATGTCCAAACAGAATGTCCTCTAAAGAGACCTGGGATTGCTACGTAAATTCTGATTTCTTGGTTTTTCAAATCAGGCAGCTGCCACCCTCACAACATGAGGGAAGGGGAATATTGAGGGAATTCTCAGAGGATAAGTTTTAAGGAGGCGGACTCAAAGCTGGTGGGGTATGTGGAGGCATGTCTGTGTCTGTGGCAATTGTAAGTGCTGGTCCAAGTCTGTGGGAGATAATTCACAGAACTACGGAGTAGCTTCTCACTTCTAGTCCTCTGAGTGGGGACTGAGGATGGGATGGGGGAGACTGACTGTGCATGTCACAGTATGGGTGAAGAGTGGAAACAGCTGCCAGAGCATGGGCTTCCTAGGGCAGTTTCAATATACTGTGAAAGCAAGTCTTCGACATTGCCAATGAAGAGAAAGCGGTACCTACTCTGCTGAGCTTCCTACAACCTAGAACTCCTGGGGCAAAAATACACTGTCTGGCCTACTACCCACCATTCCCCGTGGCTGGTTTCCTTCTTGCAGTCCATTTGTCTCCTGCCTTCCTGTTCTTGAGAACAGTCTATCATGGGAAGAAAGTGTATATACATTACTTCCCAAACAGGGTATTCTTGGGGTATATCTTGCTGTAATTTATCATTGAAAATGTAAATGTATCTTAAAATATACATACTAATACACTGCAATACTCTACATGAGACATGGACCAAATAAAAGACAACGATACAGTTCCCGAGCCATGGGATTTTATAACCCAGAGACCACAGCCTGTGACATCAGTCTCTGAGGGAACTGAGGGTTCAAAGACAAAGGAGGCTTGTGTTGAAATTGGAGAAGAGGGTCAGGGGTAGAGCTTGTGCTCATCACATGGAAAGTGCCGGGTCCAATCCCCACCAATCTCCAGGAGGGAGAAAGAACACCCCACCCCAGACATATCACACACACACACACACACACACACACACACACACACACACACACACACACAGTAGCACATGAACTTACAGCAAGGCCAAAGGCACTATAGCCGACAGCTCTTACAACTTTTGAAAGCCAGGAATGCCTGCCACGAGCACTCACATGACTAAATACTTTTTTATACTGGCTTGTTCAGCCAGGGCTCAACAGGACATTTCTAGTATTTTAAAATGTTATATCCCAATGAGGGAGACTATTCATGCTAAAAAGAAATAAGTATAGTAAAAGAAATCTGAGTTAAAAGTTTTATTCATTCAACATCTCACATTACAAATATTTAAAAATTATATGCATACTGGTATAAATAGTCATTTGCAAACTATTTAATAACATTAATTTTCCACTAGCACTTCAACAAATGAACTCTTTTAAAAAAGGAACTGTGTTATATAACTTAAGAGTAGAACATACAAAAATAGGAACTTAACGTGAAAATGACTTTAATAAAAAAAATGAATTACCCTTATTTAAAATGCTAGAATAAATACTACAACCTCCCCATACACAGTAAAAACTATATGGAAATTCAGCCAAGTAGTACAATTAACTGACGCACTTAAATAACGCTCCCTTCTGATAATATGAGCAACGCACTGGAAAAATTAGGGATTAGTAAAAACTAGACACCCACTTGCTAAAAGTTTCACTTCCAAAAAAATATAACAAAAATCTGATGAAATTATAAAAACTAATTATACTTTAAATTTTAAAAATATAAAAAATAAAACAGTTGAATACAATATTGTCCCAATTCTTACAATGCTATCAATCACAGTAGCTTTAAAATAAGATAATAAAATAAAGCAAATGACCAAAACCTCTTTTATTCCATTTTTAAAAATAATCTCAAATTTACATTAGTAGAAAGATTGATTTCTGATTCTTTTCTTTAGAAACACCAGCAAGAAAGAGGATTACTCTTAACAGTAGAAAATGACATTTTTTAATGTCTGCAATTAAAAACAAAGAGTTACACTGCAAAGATCTTCCAAAGTGTGAGCTTAAGTATTGCACATGACTGGAGTGAGCTTGCCACAATTCATCACATTCAAGTTTCAAATCACCTTCTAACAGAAGATTCAACTCTTCAAAACAAAGGGGTGAATTATCAAGTCTTTCCAACAGCATCTCATAAATGCTAAGTTCATTCACTGCAAGTTTTAGTTTGCATTCTGCAGAGGTCTGTGTATGGAGAAGTAAATATATTATACCAAAGCCTGGGGATGGGGATGGGGTGGGGGGGTCTTTTACATAGAAAATAATCAGAAACACTTTATTTTACATTGCAAAAATAACCATGTAATTACTCTGTAACTACATTGTAAATACATGGCTGGTGCCATGCTAGTGCGCTAGAACTACATGCTTGGTAAATTGAAGTGATACCCTAAAACCTGTAAACTAATTACATGTTAATAATGTTTGAGTTACATGGTAACTCCCAACTACAATCCCATGTAATCCGAAGGACATGTAATCATAAAGTTCAGAGTACTAGATAATCATTGTTTATGCCCTGTAAAGAAGTGGAACCAAATCATCTGTAAACACGCTTGTCACACAATCACAAGTAAATATTAGCAGAATAACAATTTCTTACATTAGTCATGCATACTAACATTACAAACCTGTCCTGTGGCAGGCGATTTTGTTTTATTATATAGAATTTAAAAGAGCAGACATCTCTGAATCAAACATGTAACATCAATTAATTAAGATTAAAAATGATTAAACATTCACCCAAAATGTCTGCATTTTATGAATAATTTTAAAAACTTAGTAAGAAGCTGTAGACAATTTTGTTATTTTAAATTTCTACCCTATGGTTATGCATTTAATCTTTTTTTTAGGAACTACAGTGTTATCTTGTCATTTTCATGCGAATTTTTTTTCATTAATTTGTGACTTTACATAGACTATTTCTTAAATTATAGGTACACCAGTAGCTGGTGCTGGGGAAGGATGTTTAAGCAACATGCTTTCTCTTCTCTGCAGACTCTAAAATAGCATTGCCAGTGCACAACATTCATAATTTAAAATGTATGCAGAGCACTGAAATGTATAAAAAGCAGAATATAAGAAAATAAAATTTATTAAAATTATTTATATTAAAAAATGAAGTATATGAAGATCTCTCAGTAATAAAAGTACAAAAAGCTACTCTTTGCAATATGAAAAATTGAGGTATTGCATAAAGAGATATCCCGTCAGTGAAAAGTGTGCCTAAAAATGTTCACTGTTGGAAAAACAAGATATACAAAGGTAGTGCATAACAAATATACATCATGTGCATGACAAAATAAGTCAGCTACAAAACACTGTACCGAAATTCAGCAGGTCATGTACGAAGGGAGAGTATTGTTCAAAGCTAGTTCTCAAGCAGTGTTATTTCTGTTAACTCATCACACCCGTTTACTGAGTAGGACCAGCACACGATAGCACACCCCAAGCCACCCACAAGCATTAAAGGAAGAAAAAGAGGCAAATGAACATTCCAATTAGAATCACGTAGTTCAGGAGAAAAGAAAAAACGTCCCTGACCAGCTACACGAGAGACGGCACCCTCCACCACACAGCTGCTTCGCTGTTCTGTTAGCAGGGGATTCTTTGACAGTGGCTCCCTCTTTCTGTTGGACTCAGACAGCAAGTGCCTCCATTTTGACCTTTGGAACTTAACAGGTGTAGTTCATTAAAGCCTGTGTTAAGAATAAAGGGCTGCTTTTCCTACAGACAGCACTGCGGGCAAGTCTTTGGTTCTGAAGGATCCAAGATGGTACTGTTGGGCAGCACAGCTAGCAAGACTGCACTTAGATTGTTGCTGTTAACTGCTTTGCACACTGATAGTAATCCTTTGAACTACGGTAGGGCATTTATTAAGAGAATGTCAATTAAACCAAAAGTTACTTCCATGACCAGGGCTTCAAGAGACTATTTTAAAATTTGCCCCTGAAGCAGACTGTTCAAAACATAAGAACATCTTTCAAAGCTAGGGTTGTCTTTATAATAAAGCATGCATTACTTGATGAAGTTGGCACTTCAAACACTATGTCCCATGCTAAGTTCGGAAAGTGTATGTTATTGTACCTTATAGGAAGAGTAAGATAAACATACGGACTTTTGCACAGATTTACACAATTACTTAGTTCAACAGTGCAAAACACTTTGCAACTACTTGACTTTTTTTTTTAACCTTCCCCCCCACATTTTCTATGTTACAACTAAATTACAGGATTCCAAAGTAACTTCAAATGGAAAACGAGACCAATGGGCAGCCGATCTGTATGTTGTTTTTAGTCTTCCAGTTTTGGCTACAAGTGTAGTGTAACACAAAGTCAAAAATGATATCCTTGAGGTATGTCTAGATATGTTGTTTTTAATGTCAAAATGGAGAGCAAAGGCTGACACCTGATGACTATTAGTAAATTAGGATATAGAGTTTATATATAACAACAAAAATAAAATGTATGTATTTGTTCTTCTTTTCCCCACCAGACATTAACTCTAGCTTTGGTAGGTTTCCTGGGGCTGTGATTAGGAAGTCAGTTAAATAAATAAGCACACTCCCCTCAGTAGTAAAGTCACCCAATTCTTACATTCGAAATTTTAGGAATTACTTCAAGGAAAACAAAATCCGTTCTGCCTACTTTTTTTCTGATGTATGAAGGCCTTTGAGGCACGATCAAGCTATACTAATCCTCAACGCTCTTATGGTTACGCTGCTCAATCTTGCTCATGCGTTTGCTTGCTCTGACATACTCTTTCCTGTTAATAACTGATAACTTCCTCCATTGCTGTTAAAGAATAAAAAGGGATAGAAAAGAGAGTTAGGAATGAAAGAAAAGAACAGAGATGGCAAGAGCACTTCCCTGGGGGAGACTGTGTCAGAACAGACAATAGTGTTACGGTTGGTGATTATCTCAGTAAAGTCTTCTTATATGTTAAATCATTACCAGCAAGTAAAACCCCAAAATATTGTCTCATTTCTCTGTTAATATTTTTCTCCTCTAAGAAAATGCTGCAGCAAGTTTGGATTCTCTTGGTCTCCAGCAAAACAAGAGAATTAAAACTTGCATGCAACATAATGGCAATGTGAAATGGAGTTTGAACACACTGTTTGCAGTGACACGAGTCTAGAAAACACCTGTGTTGTGGGTTGTTCTTTTCATTCTACCACTGCTAGTTACACTGCTAGTTACTCTGCTGCACAGGACATGCCAGTGAGAGGAGGCTGAGGAAGAGTCGGAATTAACAGAAGAGGTCACTCCTTCCGAGGCCTGCAAGTGAGCTCTGGATCGTTCATTCTTCAGTTCCAGCGGAATGAGATGTGTCGAGGGCGGTCACCGCCTTCCTTCACCAGGGGCTTGTGGAATTCTCTGCCAGCACGAGAGTGAATAGCAGCCCAGCAATATTCACAGTAATACTGCAGACAGGTGACATTAGCACAGAAAAAAGGAGCAAATTTCCCCCCACAACGGGCCCCTTGACATTCATCACACAGCTGGTCATCCAAGACATATGGCTTAACCTCCACCTGCATTGAAGAGATTAAAAAGGAAGTTGGCATTTTGGTACCATGAGCAAGTACACTTTTATGCTGTGCTTCGACCTACCTGTGCCAAGGTGCCATAGGAGGAGCCGTGATGCACTTGTGAAAATGAAGATTGGCCATTCTAAATAGCTTTGGGCAAGATGTTTATATCTACCATTTACATGCTTATGTTAAAATAAAGCTTCAAACAAACAAAACCTCAAAAGACTTTTATCAGAAACTATCATTGCTGAAATTATAATTTAAACAAAACCTTCTACGCACTTTCATCTTTCACAAAACGTGTACTGCAGGTTTAGTGGGCAAGAAGATGCCTGATTTCTGCCTTGAGAACTTTTGAGTGGCTGCTGAGCCTGGCTGGTGGTTTAAGTGTCTGTAACTTGTGCTGTAATCAGAAAGCTGGGAGTCTGACACAACATGACATGGCTCACTTTGCTCTTTACTCTCTCTCTAAACTCTAAACTGCTCACTACTCTAAACAACGAGAGTAGTTTACTTGAATCTAAAAGTGAGAGGTGACTTGATGGAACTGGGCCTGTACCTGTGTTCAATAAGCCAGCGGTCATCTGAGCCTTTTAGGCATTAAAGTGACCTGGTCATTACCTCACCAGCTACAAAGGACCGGCGATGCTTGGTCTTGGGAGCCTCCTGGATGAAACCTCCTAGGACTTATAGAGATGAGGAAGGGTGGCTAGGCTTTAAGTCCCACACTGCAGAGGATCTGAACATAGACCCAGGGATTTCACTGTGATGATGACCTCCAGCTCTGAAGCACGCACTGACGGGGCATGTGACTGTGCTACAGCAAATCCTGCACCTGTCACTTGTAGCCACAGCACGAGCTTCTCTTTATCCACACTAGGGAACGGCACAGACACACGGCCTGAGACAGTGAGCACACAGCACCACTGATCGTGCTATAGCTCAGATTGAGAGCAGCGCAGTCAAACCCAACTGATGAGTGCAGAGCACAGTGCCACCGTGTTGGCTGCCAGTATGAGTCCCAAGTGAAGTGCCAGTGTACACCAACCCAGGGCTTACATTAGATGGTGCACCACATCGAGAACTTTCCAAACACACGTCAGGACTTACCCGTTTATCTATCTCTCCATGCTGCAGCTGAACAAAGCGGGCACTGATAGCAGCTATGTAACTCTGTTGATTAGAAAACGCGACTCGTCCAGCTCCTTTAGGATATTTGAGCTCTGGGTCAGTATCGATTCCAGCATAGCAGACGCCTCCGTACAGCCGGTCCATTATCATTGCAAGCTCCACTGGAAAGAAAGGAGCAGAGACACTTACAGTCAGGAAAACTCATCCGGCTCACCTAACGCTTCATCAAAAAGGCCCATGTGACCTCTGAGTATGTATCATTATAGTCATTATTAAAATCCGAATCATTATTATAATAACTTTCCTGCCGGGTGACTGTTTAGCTGGAGCTGGCAGGTTTTACAGTGTGCTTTCTTAATTCTCACAACCATGAAATAGCTAGCAACTTTCTGAGAAAACTGGGGCTCCAAGATGAATGGTCTGTCCAGGCGACTGGCCAGGCCTGGCCCTAGGTTTGTCTGCTTCAGCCTGCTGTCATATCTGTACTGGTTAGCAAGGTATCGGTTCCTATAAACTGAACACTGGAAAGTTAACTGGGAGATTCTCTGGAAGGCTCTCCTCTGCCCCTTCTCACCATCAACGCCTATGCCTGTTTACATATAGCTATTCACTAGCACATCTTGCATTGGCTGCTCTTTCAGCAATGCAAGGACCTATGCTTTATTCCCAACACCCACATGGCAACTCACAGCTGTGCAGTCCAAGGGGATCCAAAGCCCTCTTCGGGCCTCTGGGGTCACTGTTCACACACTGTACACACATGGTGCACCAATTTACAAGCAAGCAAAACACCCATACTCATAAGATAAAAATAAATTCCAGCATAGGTACCTTGCATGGGTTGACAACACTTCTGCCAGAAGATAATGACTAATAAATGAAAATCTCAGTGCCAGGCTTGGGGAGCCTCCCCATGATCAGTGATTCCCCTAGAGGTCCATTAAACAATACAGACCATTGTCACTGCTCTTGAGCTGTCCACCATATTGCTGGAGAGACAACATACTGGCTAGTTTTTCCTAGTGCTAGAGGTGCTATGAAGGCTGACAGGAGAAAAAGCCATCAATGGTATCACATAGCAGTGGGCATTGGATGCTACCATATCAACCTGTCAGATAGCCTGTGCTCACTGGCGCTCAGTAGTAGCCCAAGGGTAAGGGAGTAACCAACTGCTTTTGGACTGGGTTTGATGCCTGTTGTACAGGAGGGAATTCATACCTGGTACGTAGGCTTAGGAGGTCATAGGCCCAAGGGGGAACCTACCACTGTTGTTTCCCTAAGCGTTGTTAAACTCTCTCTCAAAAGTTTGTATCTTTACATGATAATTTACATGTTGCCCTCACCCTAGCCAGAGACCCTTGCTCTGCAGTGGGTGGCAGTCAACACAGAGACTCCTAACTAGTCACAGAAAGGAGAATAAGTGACTACCGAGTGCTTAGTCCTAAATGGGACATCTGACCATCTATCCCCACAAGTCTTAGGGAACATCCCAGAAGAGGGGACAGAAAGAATGTAAGAACATGTGGGGAAGAGCACAGGAAATGCTGTCTCCTGGGCATGACATGGTCATTGTACTCATGAACTCACTACAGCTGTGGTCACCTGCATATGATCAAGCCAACAAGACCAGACAGAAATTCCAGCAGACAGCACCAAGTGGACGCTGTGGGTGACAAAAAGGAAAAGGCAAAAAAAAAAAAAAAAAAAAAAAAAAAAGGGACATAAAGGGAGGAGGCGGATTTGGTGGGAAAGCTGGGTGGATATGATCAAGGTAGGTTTACACTTGTGAGACTGTAGAAAATAAATAAGACACTATTTTAAAAACTTGAAATAGTGAATTTATCTTCTCCATGAAATGTTAAAAACATAAAAGTTAATCTCACTATACTCTGAAACCTCAAGTTATTTAAGTCAGTTGGGGACGTAATTCTTTTGCAGTTATCATTCTAAAACCATGTGGGACTGCAGTTGTATTAGGAGTTCAGTAACTAGCGGCTGAGAAATGGGGACACTGGAAAGAACTGCTGCACATCTCAGCACACAAAGGGCTCTTTGGCTTTACTATAAGCAACAGTGACATTAGTTAGTGTCTGGCACTAACGCCCTGTGCTTCAGTGAGCTCACCTAACCCTCTATCATGCTGTGCACTTCTGATTGCATTTAATAGGTGAAAAAAGTCTAAGGTTACTCAACTATTACTAGGAAGCAGAGCACATTAATTCTTAGACACTAGAACTCTCTTTCACACTAACTCAAAGCTGGTGGAGTATTTCAGCTGGAGTTCTTTATAGTTCATATGCTAATGATACAGATTTCATCTGTTTAACATACCAGCTCGTAATGGTCGAGGAACACCACCAACAAATATCGTTTTCCGTGGGTCAAGTGGCTGTGAGCCATCCATCACAAAGTCACTGTCACTGAGATTCCAGGGCCGGATCTGCACCTGCAGTGTATAAACCACAATGTTCATATCAAGAAAAGTTCAAAATTACTGCAGAGTACTTTACAGTATCTTATCACAAATCAATAGAGCTGTAAGACCAAAAGGCTTAAAAGCAGCTTCCCCTATCTTTCATCTCAGAGTGAGAATACCCCATGAACTGTTTACTTACTATAAGCCAAATCCCTTAACACATCCACACATCCTTAATTGCCTACAAGTTAATTATCTCTTTTTCAGGTTACCCAGCCTTACAGGATCTACATAATTTAAATAAATTAGGACTCAGCATATTTCCAGGAAATGCAGATTTACTGTTGATACTAATGAATATATTACAGTGTTTCAAAACTATTTCAAAGTAAAAACATTGCTAATATTTGCACATTTAAAAAAGATCTATTTGTTTTCTATTTGGGTGCTAAAAATTGAACCCAGGCCCTCTGCAAGGGCAGCAAGTGCTCTTAACCACTGAGCAGTATTGTGTTGATAAGCACTTTCGTGTCCATAAGCCCAATCAGAATAATAACCCAGGCCTGGTGGTGCAAGCTTGTACATTCTATGTACCAGTTTGACTTCTCCAGGTACTGTGAGTGTGTGATCATCTTTAGCAATAAGGTCTTACCATCAAATTTTTGTGGGTAGCCAAGAACAATGACAATAGCCTGAAGTAGTTTTGGGGTCTCTGAGACCCCTCAACTAACAACTCAAGTTGGGGAGGGTTATCCCACGCCTGGCATTGGGATTTTGTCAGATAACCTATGGTTTCAGGTAGGAGCATTGTTTCTCTGTGTAATGTAACTGTGTGTCCGTATGTACACATATATAAATGCCTATAGAATAATTTCAAAACTATTTCAAAGTAAAAGTATTGCTAATATTTGCAAAAAATTTAAAGATTTATTTAAATGTTTTAAATGTATTTTATTTTTAATAAATAATTCAATAAATTCATTTTAATTAAAAATATATTTAGAGATTTCCATACACTTCCATATGGTTTTTCAAGCACTCTCAGTGTTAGCCTCCTCCAGCCCCTCCTCTGCACGCTCCTCATCCTCTTCTACAGTTATACCTTCCTACCTATAGCCCAGAAGGTGCTTTGTAGGCTGCTGGGGTGGAAAAGTCTGTCAGCAGTTTTCACAGCTGTGCGCCCTGTGAACCACAATAACAGCCTGGCAGGTTTGCTTTGGTGCAACAGTGGTGTAAATGTTATGGAGTAACCAACAGCTTTCTATTCGACTTATGGCCCACTTCATGCCTGGTACCATTACCTGGACCAAGAGACTATAGCTGGGTGGGTCATTGGCTATAAGAGAACAACCTACTATTATTTTGCCAAAGGTACATAGTGCTAAACTGCCTTCTAAATATTTATCCTTATAGATGGTGGTTAATACAGAGACTCAAAATTGTTTGAAGTGCTGTGAATATGTGACTGAAATGTTCAGGTAATGCGACATCATCTATCTTACATGTTCTTTCCCCCAAAAAGTTCAGGAAGAGGGAGCAGAAAGACTGTAAGAGCTTCGGTTGAAGAGGATGCTGAAAATAGTGTCTTCACCAGCTCACAGCAGCTGTGGTTGTCTGCACAAGATCAAGACAGCCACAGCTCCAACACAGGTAGAGAGATGCTCATAGGGCCCCGTCACTAATGCTTTTGGCAGGTGTTGGCTACTAGGGGAGGGACAGTCAGTTTTTTCAGTAGCATGGCCCATTGTTGGTTGACCATGCTCTAGAGGATGGCTCTACACTCATGCACATACACAGACAGCACTAATTAGACTCAGTAAGTTACTAGAAGGAGAAGAAGAGGAGGATGAAGAGGGAGAGAAAGAGGAAGAGATAATGTAGTTGGGAGAAAGATATAGTGGAAGAATGTTTCCTAAAAGCTGGAGGGGGTTAATATACATTGTATTCATGTATAAAATTACCAAGGAATACATAAAACCTGTTATATTCAATTTTCAAACATATAAATTTAAGTAGAAATCATAAGAAGTTTTCACACAAAGCAGGAGAGCAGAGGCATAAACAAAGAGCAACCTTATGCTAAACTACACTTACTGGTTTATCCTTGATGGTTGGACTTGATACACACAGGTAGAGTTTTCCATCTTCTTCAATACATGCATCAATGAGAGCCTGGACAGAGCTTTCATCTTGGAACAGCAGGAATGCATAGCCTGGCAAGAAAAACAGAATATAAGGCTTAAGTGCTTTCCTGTCTTTGTCATACATAGGATAAAAAGCTTAGACTAAAATTAAGGAAGGAAAAGAGAATAGAAAATATAAAAAATTAAAATAACATTCCTACTAAAAGTCTGAACACATCAATACCTTATTTGAGTAGACTATTTAGTAGGATAGAATTTTTAGCAGAATCTTAAGAGGTCACAGAAATTTTCTCTCTCTCTCTCTCTCTCTCTCTCTCTCTCTCTCTCTCTCTCTCTCTCTCTCTGTGTGTGTGTGTGTGTGTGTGTGTATGTGTGTGTGTGTGAAGGGTTAACTCTTAGGAGCTGGTGTGTGCGTGTGCATGTGTGTATGTGTGACGGGTTAACTTTCAGGAGATGGTTCTCCTTATTCACCACGTGGGTCCAGTAGGACAGAATTCCAGTTGTCAGGTATGGCACAAGTACTGATCCTTCTCACCAGCTCTACTTGGGAGTATCTGGAAGTAACTTGTATAATTAAAATTGGATTAAAAGTATATTAGGTAGAAAATTTAAAAACACACTTAGAAAAATATAAACAACAAAAACTTTTGAAATGAAAACGAACATTTATGAAAACACTCCAAATCAGACAATCTGAGAATAAAATGTACTTCAATATTGAAATCTCAAGAATTACCTTTTGGTGGAAAATAAGATTTGCTCTCTGCTTTATGAGGCCAATCTACAATCAAAGGGCCAAAGCGACGGAAACTAGCTGTGATCTCATCTAATGAAAAACAAAACAAAAAAGTAGTATTAGTTTTAATATTTTTGTAATATAAAATCACTTTACTGTAATGAAATCACAAATAAAAGCATCCTGCAGCTAGAATAATGTGGCCACTGGAAGAAGCATGTGCCCAGTCCCACAGTCTACTTGAGTGTCCCAGGAGTGCCTAAGCAGTCAGCACACAGGCTGATGCTAGGGCTTCACTGTCGATCTCGTTTTTATGTACTTACCTGGCACGAAAGAGAACAATGACAAGTAAAACCAGAGCACAGCTAGCTTTCTCCCTCCTTCATCAGCACTGCATCACTGCCCTTCCTTCTCCCTTGTAATCAAACTCTATCTCCAACGACAGTTCGAAGAGCTCCTGCATTACTTCATGTACACATCACACTCAGGACTTGGCACAACTGCCTTCAACATCTTCCTTTTCCTCTTTCTCCCTCCAGTTAGATACATATACTAATCAATACATCCATCCACACTCTCTTACTGACATTCTTTATAATTCCCAAATGCTACCATTGCTACCAGCTCCAAGCACAGCTGCTTTCTTTTGTAACTCTCTATGTAGCTCCATATCCAAGTAATCAGTACGGACCCAATTGTTCTGTAGTGCTGAGACTCCACCTGACTAAGAATCCCATTCAGAGCACATGTCTCCTTGGCTGTTACTTCCCTAAAGTGCTGGCGCTTCTTAGCTTGCCACAGTCATTCTACATAGCAGTGGTTCTCAACCTGTGGGCCCCGGCCTCTTTGAGGGTCAAACAACCCTTCCACAGGAGTTACCTCAGACCATCTGCATATCAGATATTTACATTACACAACAGTAACAAAATTACAGCTATAAAGCAGGAGTGAAAATGTTTTATGACTGGGGGTTACTACAACATGGAACTATTAAGAGATCATAGCATTAGGAAGGTTGGGGTCCATGCTTCTATAGTATGCTGCTATAGACTAACTGTACACTCAATCTTGTCAATCTTTATGTTAAAATGTGAGAGAATTTAGAGGAGGAGCCTTGGGTAGCTGACTGGGCTATGGAGGTGGAAGTCCCATTCAGAGCATCAGTTTAGTATATTCACATGAGACCCCAGAGAGCTCCTTTGCCACTTCTGTCATGTGGACTTACAAATGATGACTATTACCAAAAACTTGATCAGGCAAGGAGCTGCCTAATGACTTTGAGCTTCCCAACCTCCAGAACTATGAAGAGTCCCTGGTGTTGATAAAGTCTGGTCTATGGTATTTCCATCTAGCAGAGCCTTCGCTGGCATTTGTGTTCTGCTTCCTCATGGGCACTTTCATGCTGTGCATCCCAGACACAAAGGATGCTGTGTCACTTCATCATTAATTATACACAATGACCTTGGTCACTGGCTTCTACTTGGTTTCTCTACCAAGAAACTATTTTCTTGTCCGTATTCGATTTGTACTTTGCAAGGAGTACTGCGTCACCTGCCAGCACCCCGCTGCACTAGTCATGCCATCTCTTAGAAGGCAGCCACTGAGAGATTGGTAACCACCACGATGGCTACCAAATGTTGGTGATCTGTTCCCACTGTTCAGTCGCACAGTACAGTAGAGCTCTCTTTTTCTTCTAGTTGTTTATTATATCTGCACACACCTATGTTTCTCAGCAGGTTAAAATATTCCAATTTTCTCTTTAATTATTCTGATATTCTATCTGTCTGTCTCTCTGTCTGTCTGCCTATCTATCTATCTATCTATCTATCTATCTATCTATCTATCTATCTACCTACCTACCTACCTACCTACCTACCTACCTACCTACCCACCTACCTATCTACCTATGTATCTATCATCCACTCACCCAACCACTCCCTCTGACTCTGATCCTTTCCTGAGTGGCCAGTGGGAGCTCCCAGAACCTTCTGACCTTTCTCTGTCATTTGCACTTCCATACTCTATGCCATATCTTGTTTTCTTACCTCACCTCTAGAATTATACCAACCAATAGAATGCGTTTTTAAAATGTAGTCTGGGTTTCTTTTAACAGCAAAAAGGTGAAAATCCATATGCTCACTAGAGGGTACTCATTATCTCCAAGTCTTCCTCAGGAGACAAAGCTAGGAAACAAATGATTACATGCAAACAAATGTGATTCTAACTATTGTATACCAATGCATTATAAAAGCAGCATATTTTGAAATTTCCGAGACAACTCCACTATCTCACAGTTTTCCTAGCCCATTCCTTCCTTCCCGTGTTTAATCTCCCTCCAGCTGTGAAGCAGTGCAGTCCGCTCTGCTCTACCTGTCTCTGCAGCACAGTTTAGCGCAAATGAGACGGGTGTGCAGGAGATTGCTGCTAGGCCAACTTGGGGGTTGCCTGATTCCTAAGTCACTTTTCCTGAGCAAGTTGAGGTAGGAGCACTGCCACAGCACCTGTTTCGGGTACAAAGCTTATTCAACTTCAAATGATCTGCTTCTCATCCCACATCCATTGGATTGCTGTAATTTTATACTGCACAACTGTGTAGACTACACTTTTTCAAGCTCTGCCTTCTGAGGGTGGGATGGAGAAAGAGCAAATGGAATTGAAGTTACAGCAATTTTATCAAGATATTTAACAAGTGTGTTTGTTATAAACTTCAACCTTCTAGAAGTTTGGTAAACTGCATCTCAGTCTAAGTGACACATGACTAACTATTTTTAGATCTTACAGACTCACAGAAATTGATTCTATGTTTTGGAACATGAATTAGTCTATTTCCATCTCCATCCAGGAAACCAGGATAAAAGGAACAAAGTCCCCGAGGCTGTGTGATTGCTGGATGGTCTGTCTCTGTGATTCTTATTACACTTGCTGAAGCCCAGAAGTGACCTCAATGTTACTGGATAACTAATCCCTCCAGTCCAAGCTGGCTACTGACTCAAGTTTCAGCTCAAATACTACTTTCTTAAAGTGAGTTTCCTTAGCCATCCAATCTAAGAAGAGTCTTTACATGTCAGACCTCTTAACACTGTTTGCTTGCTGTTCAGCACTGTTCTCTGACACCTTCTCTTATGTTCGCATACTTTTGATGCACCTTCCCCCATTAGACTCTAGATTCTACAAACAGGGCTCCTCTATTTTTATTTACTTCTATAAATAAGCTGAGGAATAGTGCTGCTGTTTAGAGAACATATAAATGTTTGCTGAAAAAAATATTTTAAATCCCTTTTAAGATTCTCCTTCTCGTACAAGTACAGATTATATTTTTTAAAAAATTCATACTTAATCTAAAATTTAAAATTTTGAAACAGTGAAAGGTAGGAAAGAAATAAAAAAAAAAAAAAACCAACAACACTAAAACTGGAGAAAAACCAAGTATGGCAGTTAATTCCATGTTGTCTACAAAAGAATCCTTGGGAAATCTCTGGGGTCTTCCCTCTTTTCCACTGACTTGGGCCTTCAGCTCATGCACACAGTCCTGCTCCTTTTTCTTCTGCAGCTAATCTTACCATAAGACAGTACCATAGGATGGCAGGACAGGAGAACAAGGTGACACTGAAGAGTCCCTGCCAGGTAAGACAGGGACTGTGACAACAGCAAACCCCAAATACAACTTCCCCATGGGCCAAAAAGTGGCATGTGGCTCCAAACAGTCCTTCCTGCACATACCTTCATCAATGTCAGGAGGCAATCCACCCACAAACACCTTGCGAGAATATCGTTCCACTCTTTCCCCGTTCTGGTGTGTGAAGCAGTGAGGTGAACCCAGACCACTGTGAAGAGGCTGATCCCCACGGCCATCATCCAGGAACCCATCTTCCATCGGAAACAGTGAAGACTGACCTGGAACAGAGAGCAGAACAGAGAGCTAATAGGAAAGGCTCCTTGCCACTAACTATTCACACAGCAAAGACAGGAGCTGAGAGCTGCTTTTCTCTGTTCACTACAAGATCACTCATGCTCCTGACTTGTGTTCACCTTAGGTCGACTGCCTTCGAGAGACTATATGTGAAAACAGAGGGCTACTCAAGTGTCCCACAGAAATGCAGAAGCTTCAGAGTGTGAAGAGGAAGCCCAGTTAGAAGAAGAGTACTCTTTTGAAACCAGTTGGCAGCAGACTGCACTGCCTTGGCAAATGCCCCATGGCAACACAAGGACATGGGATATTAAATTTAGCTATGAAATGCTGGTCACACAAATTTCTTTAATGGACCAAACTGTGTAGTCTTTGCACACTTTCCTAAGAATGTAGTTTAAGTGAGCAAGTCAATTTAAACGAGCAGTTATTTTAGTTTACCTTAACTCATAGGATATAATCAAAGCCCGCTTAATGTTGGTACCCAATTCAGCTTCTAGTCATACAGCATGTAAGTCTGAAGGCATGCTAAAGCTGAGTTATCATCAGCTTACCAAGGAGGTCATCTGTTTTGAAAAACTATTCTAGAAACTGAAATTCCAGTCATCTGGCATACACAGAAAGTAGAAAGACTAGAAACACCAATGTGTATAAAAGCCTCCCCTACTTACTTGAGAGGAAAACAGAAATGCCTATATGATAAGCAAAGCACAGAGGCACAGACAGCTGCATCTCTCAACCCTTAGCCTTACTCAGGCTGCCATTTACTTTTAGGTGTTCTCTGAGGAGCAGTTAAAGCTCCTCTAGAAATGATCAAGTCCCTTTATTGGAATGCTCGCTCACATGCCCTTTGATTGCCACAGTTCTAAGTCCCATTCCTGAGCATAGACAATAGGTGTTTCTGTCATAAACTTATCCTATATGCTATTAGTAAATTATGATTCAAAATGGCTCTACAATTGGAGTTTACTTTCTGAATGATCTTTTAAAAAAATCACATTTTAAGTCTAAGTGATTTAATAGTCTCAGAAAATAGAAAAAATATTAGAGAAGAAAATTAAGTTTAGCTAGAAACATCTAAGAAACAAGTCTCTAAAATCCCGTTTTTTTCTAAAGCATTTGTAGAATTACTCATTAATTCAGCTCATCATATTTTAAACTAAATATATGTATCATGTTTACTTAGTAAAACAAGCTCATGTAAGATACTTAAGTATAAATGACTCTCCAATTAATGAGATAATTTTTAGACAAGTCTAGCCTTTAAATATTCAAATTTGAAAAATATTCTTAAATTCATCTAAGGAGTTAAAAAGGCAAATCTTTAGCTATAAGTAAGCTAAATATCTAATATAGAGAATTTAAACCCAAACTATCAAGCTCTTCTCAATCAGAATGTTTACAGCTCCAACTCTAACACAGAGATCCCATATAGGTCAAACCCAGCCGCTGCCCTTCACTCTGTCCCCACAGAGATTATAACCTGGGTAAGCCCAATTCTCTCCATACAGAACTGACACATTCAAAAGTGAGAAACATTGATGTTACCTCTCCTTCGCCCATAAGTCCTTGCTGCATGTCAAATGAGAAGAAAAAACAAAACAAACAAACAAAAAACATCCTTTCAAACATTGTCAAAGAATCCACTGAGATTTCATTTTGAGCTATTGAAATGGAAAGATGGCCATATTCTTTCTATCTCCTGGTCTATGTATCAAAACCAAGGAATTAGATGGTGGTGGTCAGTTTCATGCACTTTAAAAAAGAAATTCAAAGATACTCTAAATCTTTACTAAGCCTCACTTGTTTTAAAGAAACCCTTTGGCTGTGGTGAGCATCCAGAGCCAGGACATTATGAAGCTAGAGCTGTGTGTGACATGATTAACACCAACTGCCATTCTGATTGTCACACTTTCTCTCAGATTTCCATGCTAACAATTTAGTAACCATATCATATCGAATTCATGACTGTTCACCATTACAGAATACATATTTACAGTATCTTTATGTCATTCCAAATAGAAGAAAATCATAACTAATGGCAATTTATATATTGGCTTTAGTCAGCTGTGTTGTACCCACAAACAACAACCCGTCACCAACAAAAAGAACCCTTCTATTCAGTCCCAAATGCTCAAAACGGAAGGTTCGGCACTCTGTCAGCAGGCCCGTTGCAGTTCAAAGGAAGAGAAACGGTAATTAATTGAATCCACAAGAAACAGCATCAACTTTAGACCGCGAACTTCTGAGGAAATGCTCTCTCCCTGACATAAACTGGCACTGAAGGCTTATCCTGTTCTAGGGCCTTGGCTGGATTCAATACCTTCTGGCCCTGTGGTCTTGCTAAGCACAGTGGATAAAACAACCTGAGGCGTTGAGCTCAAGGAACCAGTGATCATACATGCCACAGGCTCTCAGAGTTTGTAATGGTAATAGCCATGCCTATGGCTGCAGACCTCTCTTTACTCACTTTCATTCTCCATGGCTTCAGTTGTCAATGGAACATCTCAATTTGAAAATATCAAATGGAAAACACACCCAGAAATACAATTTCTAAGTTTTGAGTAGCATTATGTAAGCTGGTATGAATCATCTCTTTGTCCAATGTGTTTCTGCTCAGAGCCTGCCTGTTAGTCACTTCTGAGATATTTTGATAAGACTATATTTATATAACCTTTATTACAGTGCATTTAAAATATTTTCATTATTGTTGTTATTAATCTTACATAACTCATCTATAATTAAACTTTATAACTGGTGTGTATGTATATATGTATAGGAGAAAACACAGTATATAACAAACCATTAACCTTGGATGTCTCTGGGGAACACAGTTCTGCTGGGTATGGAGCACATGTGCAGGGATAAGAGGAAGAATACCTTGAAGTAAGGGGAGGCAGGGATGGACTCGAGGTGGGATCTTAAAGGAAACCTGGAGGAGTATCAGGACTGCCATGTGGTGGGCAAGGTGCTGCTGTGCTCAGGAGTATGTAGCAAGAGTGAGACATGGCTGGGACTGGGTTTATATAGAACACTGCGACAGACTCCTCAGTTATTGTCACCTAACAACTGCCAGCACGTTCCCTTTTAGTTTTCTAAAGTCAATACAAATCAACTTAACTCAGAACTACCAGGTGAGTATTTTGCAAAATAAAATTAGTTTTCATACAAAATACCTTCCTACCATTACTACATAGCACTGGAGCCCACTGAGCTGCTGGGGTGAATGGCCTACAACAGCGCCAAGACTTTCCTCAAGGAAAGCCTGACAGGTGCTCATTTCAGCCACTTCAAGGCAGATAATGAGCTACTCCCAACTTACCAGACAGAGGTAGAAAGACAAGTGACATCACAATATGGGAGTCTGCCTGAGAACATTCTGTTTAGATATGCACTTCAAAGACAAAGCAGTTCCAGAAAAGAATGACTGGGAACCTGAATTCTATCGTTGACAGTAGATTGATGCTATGTCAGTTCCTGGGAAAACAGGTCCTTAAAAGAATGGCTTTTAAAAGCTACAGAGACAACACAAAAACACATGGCTCCCATTAAAAAATTAATAGAAACTAAAACCTTCGAGAATACTAAGAGCTACAGATAAATAACTAAAATAAAAGTATCCACAAAAATCTTCAAAAGTGAAAATTTTATTTATATGCCACAAAATTAAATGGTTAATGTACAGGCATTTATGGTTAAACTCTGGGATTAATGTTTGAAAATTAATCAGACATCTTTGCTCATATTAAGGAAAAATAGGCTGTAGGTGCACAATATTTACAACTATAAAAACCTGAAAACATAACACCAAAATTGGTGTAAACTAGTACTAGAAAATAGTGATGCTTCGAATTCAAAACTGAGAATGTACTCTTTTGACTTATATTTTGTATATCTGTACATGTGACACATATAGAATCGTAAACAAAATGTACTTTGGTGAACATGTCAACAAAAACCAGATCCATGTAGTAACTAAATGTTGCGTGTGTGTGTGTGTGTGTGTGTGTGTGTGTATGCATTCTAATGCCTCTTTCTTGCTGACTCCAAGTTGTGTTTGGAACACACATTGTGATGATGTACTTGTAACAGACTTTCCTGGGGAAAATGTCACACAGATGTCTAATCGCATGCTACAAAGTCTAACATATCATTTGATGTTTAGCAAACACCAGAGGAGTGACAAGGGGAAACATTCACAAACATGTTTTGGGAAAGTTCTGGTTAAGTCAGCTTAAGTACACTCTGCTAAGAATTTTCTTTTCCCAAAATTACTAAGGGGATAACTGGTATGATTTTTTTTAGAAACATGCTAGTATTGCTAAGTAAAAGCCTTTCCAGTCTCCATTAGAGTAAAAATGAGAACTATTTGTGTGTCTCTACTTTCATTTTTTATTGGGATTTGGGATTATAGAGTTGTTACTGATTTAATGTTCAGAATTAACAAGAGTCAAGAATAATAAAGCATGCTTGAAAAATTGTGGTCATAAATGGTTTATAACTTCTGGATCCATAGTGTTACATCTATTGATTAGTGCTTCATTTCTAAAGCACCTCTACAGGACTGCTTACAAATGGTTTTCATATAAGACAGTCAGTCAATTCCCTCTAGTAAAGTATTCCATTAGTCTGTGGGATAGAATTGCAAAGAAGGCACAGAATAATTGGCTTCTCTCTCTCTCTCTCTCTCTGCATGCTTTTCATTATAAAAATGAGTTACTATTTGCTTCTTAAAAAAACCCTTTTTCCTCACTTGAAAGCATCCATACTAGAATATATTTATAAAAAGAAAACATCCATTATATGACTCCTTTAGCATGCACAAATATTACTGTATATAAGCACCAGCACACACACGCACAAACACACACACACATACATACACAAATACAAAGATAAAGTTTATAGTTAATCTGTTGACATATGTCTACATCCAGTTCAGCAAAGATGCAAAAATAATTCTCTTAAGTGATTTTACAATTAGCCTCTAATTTTATAAATTAACTGTCAAAATTAATTTACACATATAGCTGGTAATTAAAATTTCCTATGTCATATTAGTTTGTTGGTACAGTAGCATTCAAAACTATGCATTTTACAGCCTCCTTTTTTGATAGATTTCTGCCTACACTCCAGGCAAATAATCTTTCTACTTCATTCTAAAAACCTATCATTAAGAGACATGTTTTTAATAGCCTTTAAAGATGGCTCTCAACACTCCTTCTCTGGAACAAGCAAAACTTGATGCTTCTAAATGAACAGACATCATCAGAGGGAAAAAACTACATATATGAGTCCAAAGCCTAATAGTCTGTTGTTGGTCTGGATTTTCTAGGGCCCAAAGTTCATCTTTTAAACAGTTAATTCTAAGGGCTAAAATAGTGGAGAAAAGAGAACTGAAAATAAAAATTAAAGGAAAAATGATAGAATAAAAGCACAGATTTTTCTTTTTTAGCAGTGGTAGTGACTACCGGTTTCCTTTAATAAAATTAAACTTCAACATAGGGGTGAATATAATTAATCTTTCAGTCAACATTTAACTTAGTGCTTAGCTAAGTCACAGAAAAAATACCTTAGAGTAAGTCTGGTTCATGTTTAGAACTTGTGCTTAACTGAGAAACTAAGTTTTAAGCTAATGTTTCTGAATTATAAAACATATGTGCTTATTACATAAAATTTACTAGTAAAAGATATTCATTATGGGTTGAAATTTTTAGACACCCACATTTATGCACTGAAGTCTTACCTTTAAAGACTTCAAAATATGATGGATTTTAGAGATACGGTCTTTAAAGAGGTAAAGTTAAGTGAGAGTATTTGGTAACCTCATCCTACATGACCTTTGCCCTTCTAAGAAGAAAGCAGGATGCAGATGTATAAAAAGGTAGACCTAAGGAGAAGCCATCTGTAGACCAAGAATATGTCTCAGAGAAATAACTCCTGAGCATTCCTGATCTCAGACTTCTAGACTCTAAAACCTCTACAAAGTGACTTTGAGCCTCCACAAGTGTGGGGAATAACTGTTCTTTAAGTCACATAGTCTGTATGCTTATTACTGACTCTCAGCAAACTAACACACTAACATAGCACTTAGAAAGTAGCTAGAAAACTTGGGTTTTTTAATATATTTAAACCCAAGAATTCCCTCCGGGAAGAAAAATAAAACAAACCTATAACAAACATAGAAGCAAGGTGTGTAATAATATTCTGTAATAGTATTACCAAGGCTTTAAATATTATTGGTTGAATTACATTGGCTCATCTTCGAACAGTCACTGGTCTACGAAGTTCACTGGACAGTATGAAAATGGGTTTAAAGCAAGAAGTCATAGGATCGATGAATGAGTAAGCCCTTTTATTATTGTGCACACACATTCCAATGTTGTTCTGATCTAAACTACCCCAAAGTGGGAAAAGATCCTGCCCCTTTTCTTTTTATTTAGTTAGGATTTAAATCCATATCCTCACCTAAACTCCTGAGATTACTTGAAAAATTACAAAACAAATTACATAATAAAAATCAGTCAAAAATAGAATGTTTGCAATGAAATGTGCAAAAGGAGGGGGTAAGTAGCTCTTATTTCTAATGCAAACAAAAGGGGAAGCTCTGGCGGCTGACACTCCTGAGGCAAAGCTCTGGAAGATGTAGAAACATAATGTTTCATAGACAGAATCACTTCCCATGGTTTTAAAAGTCAGAACAAACTGCTGGCCAGGAAGAGCCCTCTGCAGCCTGTCTAGGCTTGGTGATAAAGGGACACGCTATCAGGCTTTTATTACCCATTTCAAACGACAGTGAAACGTTGAGGGAGCTACATTTAAAAGTAGTGGTTTGGGTTATTTATCTCAATAACAAAGAAAAGAACATGTTTACCCCAGGTAGGTTTTACAGACTCATCTCAAATCCTTCATTGCTGTTGCCCCCTTCTGTAAAATTTTAGTATTCATATTCTTAGCTTTAAACAATGACTGGTTTTAGTTTGACTTCCTATGTGTTTGGTATGATAAGTGATTTAGTGTAAGTGTATTTACTTAATCTTCAAACTTGAAAGATGGGAGGTTTCTGTAATTCTGAGTGTCTCCATTAAGCACATTTACTCCCATATGTTAGATTTCCAAGATAACTGCATCCAAAATGTGACCTAAGAACAAAGCTGCTAATGCATCAGTGTAGCAAGGTCAGTTTATGATACAAGTTAAGTTTATGATACATGGTTAAGGCTGAAGGAATAGCCACCACCTACACCTAGATCCTGTGCTGGAGGTCTCACTGCCCTTTTCTAAAAGCCTGATTGAAGTAGTCTTCTAACATTGTTTTACTTTATATTTTAATTATATGTATCAGTTTATGCACATGAGTTCAGGTGCCTGAGGATGGCAGAGGTGCTGGATCTCCCTGGAGCTGGAGTAACACATAGTTTTGAGCCCTGGGTCCTCTGCAAAGGCAGTGTCTATTCTGAACCACCAAGCCATCTCTCCCACCCCACCTACACAATCTTCTAGGATATCTGACTAATAGTGGAGAATGAATGAGTCTCGCAGTTCCGCTCTCTGGTCTAAACACAAGTGTCATTCTTCACTACAAATGAATAAATCAGCATCTGTCCTACTGGTTTCCCACTGAAAACTAATACTAGGTCACATCTGACAAAACCTAGTTTGTTGGGCCCTCTAGAGATGGATACTGTACCTGAGACCATGGCAATCATGACCTCACATGCTTGGGTTTGGCTTAAGGAGCCAGAGTTTCTTCTTTTTTATATCTTCTTAGTTTTCTTCATCTTTATATCGTTCAGTTTGAGGTAATATTAATGATATTAACCCTAGTAAGTATACTTTTATAATAAATAAAACTTCTCTATAAGAAGCAATGAGAATGAAGTATCTGGCCTCCTTCTAATGTCTTTGAACTAATACAATTTCAAAACATAAATACTTGGGGGAAAGGCTATCTTTATTGTTTTTCTTTTCCCTTTTGACAAATAAAAGTCACTGAAAATTAACTATCCATAAAAAATAAACATTAATAGGAAAAAGAAAGGTATAACAAAATAATCTTTAAAAATTTAATATGTTTTAAAAAAAGCTAGTAGAGAGTTTTTCCGCACTTCACAAAGATGAGCCCCAGAGACAACTGATCCAACCTCAACAACTTCATGAGGTAATTAACACAAATAAAAGCCAACCATTTTGCCTGGGACCACTCAGCGTATCCCAAATCTCAGCTCACCATAATTTCCAGTGCTTGGACTTGAACCTGGCTCTAGTTTCTAGGAAAAGGTAAACCTTGCTCTGTGGACAGGATGTCCTCCTTATGCCGCTTCCATGAGGTGGTAGGTTGGTAGGTTTTAGCTTAGATACATCTGTGCTGCTATATTATATTATAAACATTATGATGTTTCTGCTAGAATAATATGGTGGCATTATTTTATAGATGATGACGATGATGATAAATTTCTGGCACTGAGCATAAGGAGACTCAACTTTGATCAAAGAGTGAGGTTTTAATGCACTATAGAGCTTCCAGAAGAGCTGCTGGCCCAGCACCTCTCATTCAGCTGCTCTCTTGTTGACTTCTGGGAGTGGCTAAGAAGCCTATATTTTACATAGGTCACCATTTTCAAGTAATAACCAAAAAGAGAGCTAATTATAATAATCATCTTCAACTCCTCCTTTACCATGTGAATCTGACAAGGTAGGTTTTTTTTTTTTTTCTGTTTCTGTTTGCTTGATGAATGATCAGAATACAGCAAAAATAATTCTTGGACAGAAGATATTAACAGAGATTAAAATGAACAGAAATTTGGGGGAAAAAAACCCCCAGGAACTGGAAATATGGCTCAATGGTTAAGGGTGATTTCCTGCTCTTTCAGAGGACCCGAGTTCAGTTCCCAGCACCTACACAGCAGCTCACAATAGCCTGTAGCTTCTGCTCCAAGGAATCCAATGCCCTTTCTGGCTTCCAAAGGAACCCACATACATAGGACATATACTCATACAAACAAATATACATAAAAAAATCTTAAAAATGCATACACATTTGCAAATAAAAAGAAAATGGATTTCTCTATTCTACCTATTTATTCTAAACTGTGGTACCAAAAATATCTATGTACTTTAAAGTTCTTTAATTCTGTGAGTAGTTAGTTGCCTCTGCCTTCCCTTTGACCTTTAACTTTCTTCTGGCATGCACACATAAAAGCGGGATTTGTGGGCACATTACTAGTGTTTGGATCAGGGAAGGAGACCATGGAAAAAAGTGTCAGGACAAATACATCTTTCTTCATGCTCTCCTTTATGATATATACTGAATGACCTTCTCTTTGGAGCATAAAGCACTGCGGTTTGTTTGTTTTTTGTTTTTTAGTGAAGGGCTGCCTCTTTCGGGTTCTAAGTTTCTGTTTACCTTCTCTTTTCATTTGCTCTAAGGAGCTAAGTAGTACTTGATGATGTTGATCTGTCATGGGATTCACACTCACTCTCTTCATTAATTTCAGAATGGAGAATCAAGTGGCTCACAGTATTTTTAGAGAAAAGTTTCTATCACAATTTTGAGGGACAAAAATTATTGTTAAAATAGGCGATTAACAGCAATCAATAAATGTCACTGCAGAGCAAATTAGTGCCATTTTTGCACTTGTTGAAGCACAAATATGATATTTTCATAACCTAATACTAACTTCAAGTTTGTGTACTTCACTAGGGTAAATCAATTATCACTTACCATTAATAAGCAGAGAACTATCGGATCCTGGGTATGAATAGTTTAGACGACCTGAAGGTAAAAGAAGGCCGTTTGTTACTAATTTTTTTCATAGATAGTTTAAAAGTATTCAATAACAGAGCGGAGTTGGTGACTTCTAATATGAAAAATATTCACAAATCTCCATTATGGGATGTGAGTTTGTTGTTCTAAGGACCGGAGCTAGTCTGAGGATGTGTCGAGCACTGGTGCACCACAGGGAGAGTCTGAAGGTGATCAAGTGTCCCTTTATTTAACTACTCATAACACCAACTGCCTAACTAGTTAGGGCATTGCTGTTTCCAAATCACCACCCAAAACATGTTCCTCTAAACCACTGTGTTCTGACATCAATCTATGAAAACAATCTTGAAATTTTATGCCCCATAAGTATGAAATGATTTTCATTTGTGTTGTTACTTTTGTTAAAGGATGCAATTACATATTTTCCTATGTGGCTTTTTCCTTAAGAAAAAGGCGTTCACAGATAAAGGCATGCAGGCAGTGTGGAATGTGGGGTCTGGGCTGTGCAAAGTGAGCACTCAATAAATGCCCTGGTCACTTAGCTTCCAAGTTTGAAATGGTTCATAAAATTTGAAGTTAAAATCACTATTCAAGCTATTTCCAAAAAACAACTTGTGAAAGTACTCAAACTGTTGGGTGACTATGCCCCAAACTGGCAAGGGAAGGCAACGGAATCCTCTGCCTTTAAGAAATTCTATTTCTGGTTTTTGAAGTACCTCTACATATAAAGTGAGCTTTCTAGACCACAAATCCTCATCAAATAAACATTGTGTACAGGCTAAGTTACAAAATAAGTATCACTGGGGCAACATTTTAAAGCCCCTATGCCCCATGTACCCATTTTTAATCAATCTTTAAAAAAAGCAAACAAAAAACAAAAACAAACAAACAAACAAACAACAACAACAACAACAACAACAACAAAAAAAAAAAAACAGAGAGCTCTCAGCTGGTTCTGCAAGGGCTGAAAAATCTGGCCACTAATTCTTTACTATGGTCAGGAGTAGCTGCCAATAGCTAACTGACTCTGAAGTACAAAGGTCCCTTTAGGTAAGAGCACTGAGCTCTGGCCTCACAGAGCAGTGAGGCTTATGGACTGTGGAAAAGCAGAGAAGAGGCAGAGATTCTGCTAAGCCTTCTCTAAATGCCAGCAAGACCTACTCGGTTCAGAGAGCATTCTGGGCACCAGAGCTAGTGTGGTCCCATCATTCCAACACCAAGAAAGCTTCAGTGAGAGACTCTTACCTTTGAAAGGAACTCTCAGGAATGCCCCATGTCATGAAAAGAGAAGGACATTTTTTTCTGCCAGAATCTGTAACTAACCTACATCCCAAACCTTGGGTCCAACATGAACACACCATAACTGATTAAACTTTGCAACCAATCTAAAATCAAATAAACGGGCTTTCTAAGATAAGATTAACTGTTCTCGCTAAGATTTCAGCTTATTGCTATTTAGGGAGTGAGTGGAGAAATGGAGCTAGGGAAAAGGTAAAACCTGATTTTGATACTTCAATTTCTGTCTAAATTTTGCTTTGTTTTTTTACTGTTGATGAGCAGTCAAGTTCTCAACTCTTTTAAGAACCGCTGGAGATGATTTAATTACAACTTGGATTCTACTCCTGTCGCAGCATACTTAAGAAAATGGACCTGAGATGTGTGAAACAGGAGCATGACATGAACCATTTGACCTCATCTGATTTTCTTTAATGAAACATGTCTAGATTTTGTTGCTATGTAATCCTCTAAGCAAATGAGTTAACAGGAGCTATTAAAACCACTTTCTTTCATAATCAAACATTTTAATAAAAGCATTTATATTGATAAAATTAAGGGCTAAGAAGAGCTGTCTGCACTTCTGAGGACATGCTCTAATTTCTTGGGTGCTGGCACTGTAGTTGAAACCGGGCTGTTCCGCATGAGCCATAAGGTCTCTACTTTTGGGCTATGAAAGGCTATAAACAACAATGGGAATCCGAGTGACAGATTACCATACTGGCTGGCCCAGTTGAACAAAGTTCAAACTTAACAGAAACACATTTTCTGAGTATTTTTGGAGGACTGAGAAGTATTTTGACTTCACAGACACAAAAACTTGGCTCAGCTCAGGTGTGTGCCTACTTTTAGGTGAGTGACATTTCACACCTGTCTGCCCCTTAGCTTTCTACCCTGCGCCCAAGACACAGCATCACACTGGGCGCCACTGTCAGCATCACCCCAGCTGGGACAGGCTGTGAGCCTTTAGCAGCTTTCACTTGACTTCTGATAAGGTCGCTGCTGGATGAGCACCAGCTTTGATCATGAGAGGCCCAGATGATATGCACGTGATATCTTCCTAAAACAAAGAAGAATTTCCCCCTACTTTTAAAGAATCAGCAGTGACATTAAGAGATTTTTTTTCTTTTAAGTTTCACAATATTTCCCAATTCTGTAACTTCTTTCTACAACTAACAAATCTAAACAAGTCATTCACACTTATGGGCACTATCTCTCCTTTAGAACATTTCCCAAAGTGCCCATCACACTACGGAGGACCTGGCCGTCTACAAGCTGTCCGAGGTGCCCCTGTGTGTCTCTCTTATCAGCTCTGTGGATGCCATACTGCTCACCATCTTCCCTTTCCTGTCCAACGACTAAGATCCTGACTCTCCCATCCACAGATCCACAGTGAACACACTGCATGTTTCCAGCCAAAGACTGGGTACCTTGTTTATGTGTCTTGGTGCCTATCTGCCTAGCTAAAGAGTTCTTTTTTAAAAAATTCACAACAAAAGTTAGCTCTAGAAAGATACATTTATTTTAAGTGACTCTAAATAAGCATTTCATTGACACCAAGAAAATCACAGATCATATTACTTTCATTCTTACTGCTCAGAGAAACGTATAACAACATGTATCTACACAGCACCTATTGATACAGAAGCACAGCAGTGTCATTATCCTAAGCTCCCTCTGTCCTGCCTATTCATTCTGTCCTATCACCTAAACCTCAGATCTTTTTGCTAATTTAATAGCTTTTCCTTTACTAGGGCATAATTTGGCTGAAACCAGAGAACCAAGCCTTATCAGCCTGGCTTTTTTCACTTCCTGGGGATTTATGGTTCTTCTGTCTTTTCTAGAGCTCGACAGCTCATTTTTCTTAGTATCAAATGATATGACACTGTCTGTATGGAACAACTGAAGGAGGTTCTGAATTCTTCTAAGTAAGGCAGTTATTAGCTAACCTGTTAGGAACATCTCTGTGTTGGCTTCTGTTAAGGATACAAGCTTTTTGAGGGGCTTTTTCAAGGTCTCTTTTTTCCCCCAGACTTTCCCAAAATGGAAACCTCTTTTTAAGTTAGCTCTCTAAATCTAGCAATAGCAATAGCCAGTCTTATGTAAGCATTTCAGCTAGTGGATAAATCCTCTAATCTCTTTTATATAATAAGTGCCCTTTGAACTAAATCATTAAAAAAAAATAAAACAAAACCTATGTTTCCTATTTGGGCACCAGAAAACAATGAGTTCATTCTACTGAACTTAAAACATAAGTGTTTCATAATGAATAAAGGATAAAGTAAAAAAATAATTGAGATAGGTGAACATACATGTAATCCAGTACCTGTAGTCTTGCTGGTTGATTTTTTGATAACTCATCTATCTATAGATATGTTTTTGTACATTTAAATTTTAGTTCCTGAAGAAAAAAGAATGACATTTAGCTTTTAACCAAATGAATGTATTTGATGGCTAAAATCTAATCCCTGAAGGCTGGCTTTTGCTATTGGCTGTGTTGCAGACATAAAACAACAACAACAACAACAACAAAAACAACAACAACACACTGCCTGACCAGCACCCCTCCTCTTAAAGAACACTATCTCCAGAAATGCGATGTGTCTCTGGAGACAGCAGTGGCATTTGGAGACAGAGCCTAGCACATCTCATACAGAAGCCAGAGGCTATATTTGTAGACACTATTCAACCTAGCCAAATATAGGCAACTTAACTGATACAGTGTGACTCTGGGAAACAACATTACCAAATTCTACATCTAGAAAACGTCTGTGTGCCAACTTGACAGTTCCATGCTGGGCACCCATTACTTGGAAAGAACCACTGTTTAGCAAATGGATGGACCTAGGAGTTAGTAAGAAGATAGCAGTATGTCCTATCACAGTCTTTTAGGACTAAGCAAGTTCATCAAGAAGATGAAAGGCAATGCTCTATTTTATTAGTAATAAATATACAGGTTACTTTCACAATTAGAACTATTTTCCAAGGACAAACCTAGATATTATTGCTGCAGATGATTCATCAGGAAATGATACAAAAAAGCAAATACTTCAAACACAAACAATGAAAACTATCAAGATGTTTTACAGCGTCTCTGGAGAGCATGGTATGATTTTTCATTCTTCAAAGCCAATTTGTGACATGGTACAAGTCAGGTTATATAAGAAATAACAGCTTTGCTGTCTAGAACATAGCCAATGTGGTCCTATACAACTCCAAGTACCATGAAATTCTAAGTTATTTTTTAATTAGCTCAAGCTAGAATAACCTAGAAACTCTAAAGGAAAAGGAGTTTTCAGTGCCCAACATTACAATTTCCTAACTTCCATATATATCCATGTATGCATATATGTTTGTATGTAGACATACATTGTAGTAGTTGCATAAGAAAAACTCTGAGAGTGATATTCTTATTTAGTTCACATCTAAGTCAAAGCTATACTGTCACAAATTCTGATTAAAGGTAACAGGTGGCCTTTACATACTTTTGTTTTTAATCAACACTGCCTGATACTTGTAGCAAGATGGTGTTATGGATACCTGAATAATTATAGCAAAGGCTAAAGGTCCATCATAAATTCACTGGTTAGGATACCAACTCTGTATTTACACAAATGCTGAACCAATGTCAGTAAGACCTATGCAATGTTCTCACTATGCTCTGTACCTCATGATAAGAAGACATCTTAAAAATAAAAGTCCATAACACCACTTGGTCTTGTGATCTGCCTGTCCTGTAACCTCCTGTGTATAGCATTTCTCTGTGAAATCACAAAGGAAGAACTGGCACTGATACAGCTACAGATCCTTGCTCTTTCTAAAGACCCATCTAAAAGACATTTCATACACACAGAGTTATCGCTAAACAAAAGCCTCAGTGAGATGGATGTGGCCATTAGCGTGAGAGTCAAGAAAATACTTAAACTTGTGCTCTTTCCTATCTGTCCACAGAGACATTTCCCTATCCTTACAAAACCCACCAGGTATCTAGATCTGCTAACTTATCACCTCTATTTCTGGTAACTTCCTCTGTGGATGCCCTCCTTTTACCACTCAAGCTCTACCTCCATTCCCTTCACCATCTCTTGCCCTGCTGCTATAGGCAGCTCCCTATGGGCCTTATTTCCTATGAAGTCTTCCCAAATCATGGCCCCCATACTCTGGTTCACTCTGTATGGTGACACCTCCTCATACAAGGCTACTGATTGCCTTACTTTCATTTCCTGTTGCTGCGATAAAATACCCCAAACAGGAACTTAAGAAGAAAGGTTTTACTTTGCTCATAATTCTAGATCACAATCTATTATTGTGGGGAAATCAAGGCAGCATGAGCCTGAAGCACATCCATAGTCAAAAGCAGCCAGGGAATGAAAGCATGCATGCTTCCTAGTTGCTCAGTTAACTCTCTCCTATTCACTCAGTCCAGGGCTCAGCCCATTAAAATGGTGTCACTCATTCAGGATATAGGCCTTCCTACTTCTGTTAACTCAAGTAACAATCCCTCACAGGTCAAATTGGATAACTGCTCATGGTCCTCCCTTCACAGGTGATTCTGGTTGTGTCAAACTGTCAGTCAAAAATAGCTGTCACACTTAAACTGACTTAGTGTCTTGGATTCCAGAATCCAGGCACAGAAAAGTACTCAGTAATCAGCTGCTGGATGAATGGGGATGGGGTGGTGCAGAAGGTGATGATGTCTTTGCCTTATAAGATACAGGGAAAAGGATAAAATCAGTTTTGTAATTTACTTCACGATGCTGAATATTAGGGACACAGAAGTCTCAATTTCCATTTATAGGCATTGTGAGAGAGTCCTAAAATAAGCTCTGTAGAGTGATAAGACCCCTCTACCCCTAGTGTGTGGTAGTATTTCAGTAATGAGCAGAAATTCCTTTTCAGTCTCCAAAAACAGCCAAAGATAAGCAACGATTTTCCACCTTCACAAGAAAGGACGCCAGGCAGTTTCTTCTGTTTAACACGTACTAAACTGGAATTTTGCAGAAGGCAATAATAATCCAGGGAATCTTTTAGCCTTAGGGAAGTACAAGTTTACTAGTATCTTTGGTTGAAAACAGGGATATACAACTTTTCTGAGATAAAAAGAAGACAAAACTCAAGCACCTGCCTTTTATCATAACTAGCACTGTAGCAGAAGGATTTCAGGAATAGGAAACCTCAAAACTCACCTAAGTTAGGAGTATTAATATAAACAAGGGGCACCTGCTTTTTGTACAAAAACCTCAAATTACAATTTTAAATTGTAATAGGACAGTGGAAAACAAGATTGTAAAAGCCAATGTAATACATTTTTACAGAATGAAAGACTACCCAACTATAATTCAAGGCAGCTGTAAAGTTGCATGGTCTAAAAGCAACTAAGAGTTCCAGGCAGAAGGGAATGTCTGCAGAGAAGCTACCAAGGAGCTGACCTAATTAAGGAATTCAAAAGATTTCCGACTGCCAGGAAAGCTAATAACAAACCAGCAAGCAGGAAGGCTATTTTTATCCTCACCAGAAACCTTCTTGACTCTGGATGCTGCAGTGAGAGGACACAGCAACAGGGTAACTTGCCTTAAGAGGATGTTATGATACCAGTGATTAATAACTAAAGTTTAAAAAGGGGGGGGGGGCTTTTTTTTTTTTTTTTTTTGTCCAATTAAAGCAGCCATAGCTGGTTAAAAAGGAGCAGAAGGTGTAATCTAATGGGAAGAAAAGTAGAAAAACAGACCAACAATCAAACTCAGGGAAAGCAGTGGGTCCGAGTGACCTAGGGATCAGGCCCTAGGATGGCCTGAGGCATCAGAATCAGTGGTTAGAACAGCGGTCTCCATTCTGTAGCAGGGAGTCAGTGTGAGGACCACACCTTCTATAGAAGACTACCATGAACCACGAGAATACAAATTTTACACCGAATTCCTGAACTGAAGCTAAGAACTATTAATGCCCACTCCATGGAAGCATGCAAAGCCACGCTGCTTAATCTTACATTCCCTTCGTTCCAGCTCCACTACAAATGCTGAGGCCACTGACTATGAGGCCACCCTACTTTCAGAGACCCCCTCTCCCTTACTGGGAAACTGAGTAACTTTACTTTGAAAAGTTGTTTCACCTTTCTAGGCTTTACCTGTTTTCAACTATAAACTGAAGATCACAAAATTCAGAGAAAAAGGTTCTCTAAGGATTTAAGGTTGGAGACAGTTCTCCAAAGAGCAGAGAATTAAAAAGAGACGGCACCAGTGATCAGTAGTACCCTCCCACTTGGACATACATGCACATCAACACGCTGTCCACAGACAGTGACCAACCAGGTTACTTCAAAGCAGAAACACACAGTGGAAGGACTCTCACAGACTATGAACATGTGCAATTTTCCGGAGCTAGAATAGAGGCAGGAGTCAAATGTGGGAGACCTCCAAGCCACATGGCTACGTCCCATCATATCAGGGCTATCCACATTCTTCTCTAACTGTCTCAAATGACACATATAGCTTCAAATATAGAAATGAAGCTCCTAAATGCTACTTGCTGGAGATGACAATATAAGGTAGGTGACTTATACATTTCCATTCTCCTTTCCTCGCCCTCTATATCTTCTTCCTTTACAGTACTATGTTCTTTTGGGTTCTAGGGAATACCCTAACAGCAGAAGCATAAAGCAGAAAAATTAGAAAAGGGCTCTAGAATTATCTCATAATCTTTAATAAACACTAAGACCTATTCCAAGGAAAATATTTCATAGTGACTTCACTACATAACAAAGACTCCTAGCTCCACCTCCCCTAGAACATAAAAACAAAACAACTAAAACCTTAAAAGTATCAGTAAGTATTAGTAACACCTTTAAATGCATTTTTATTGCATCACATCAGCATTCACATACTTTTGGAAAACAATCATGTGAATGCAAAGTGTGGTGGTTCACATGAAAATGTTCACCACAGGTCAGACATTTGAATGTTCTGTCTCCCGTTGGTAGAGCTGTTCATGGAGGCTGAGAAGGTGTGGCCTTGTTAGAGGAGGAGTGTCAGTGACTAGGCTTCAGGGTTAATAGCCTTGTGCCATTCCCAATGTACTTTCTCACTTTTGCTTGTTGTTTTAGATATGAGCTCTTAGCTGCCCCTGCTGCCGTCATGAACTCTTAACTCTCCGGAAGCAAAAACCCAAATTAACACTTCCTTCTAGAACAGTGGTTCTCAACCTTGCTAATGCTGTGACCCTTTAATACAGTTCCTCATGTTGTGGTGACCCCAACCATGCACTTATTTTCATTGCCACCTCATGACTGTAATTTACTACTGAGCAGTATTTTAGTTCCCAACACCATTAGAATTATGTGTTTTCTGATGGTTTCGACCCACAGATTGAGAAACCCTGTGTTAGTCTATAATCCTGAAATATTAAGAAATAATAAGAAACAAATCTGCACTGTGTTCAGACCTAGCTCTCTGATTACCAGTGATGTGGCTGGCCTTGTTTTGATGGCTTTCTTGTAGACTTTATTTTCTTCACTTATAAATAAAAGGGCGAAACTTAACAATCTTTAAATTACCATCAGCCATCTGAACATTACATTAGAAGATTTGACAGTGTTTAGTATTAAGTATCAGAAAGAATATAATCCAAAACTTGTCAGGGTTAAATCAGTTAGGTGAAGATTTTGCCTCTAGGCCAGTGCTTCCCAACTTAAGGGTCATGACCCCTTTAGGGGTCCCATATCAGATATTCTGCATAGCAGATATTCACATTAGGATTCACAACAGTAGCAAAATTACAGTTATGAAGTAGCAACAAAATAATTTTATGGCTGGCAAGTCATTACAACATGAGAAACTGTATTAAAGGGTCACAGCATTAAGAGGACTGAGAGCCACTGAGTAGACATCATGGGGTGAGATCAGCTGACTTAAACATGTCTGTTTACTCAGTCATGCCAGACATTTACTATTCAGAACTGTATAACCAGTAGACATTTTTAGATTTGTTTCAAGTTACTTATAACTTCTATTAGTCAGGACTACTCTTTAGAACAAAGGGTTGCACTCTATTGCTAATTTCTTGGGCACTAAAAAGAAGGTCTTCTAATTAGTTGACTATATTCTGGTGTGTAGCACTACCATGTACCCCTGAGGCTCTAGAAAGATTCTAAAACTATCTTCCCTTCAGAGTCTGACTGGGCTGTTTTCTAGGCAACTCAGAATAAAACAAAACCCAGCTTTTAGAGTTGGGTGCACTAGTGTGGGACTGAATCCAGAACCAGTCAATTAGAATAATGAAGCTCAGGTAGTAACCAATTTAAAACCAGTTAAGTTTATTCAAACTGTGCTGCTGAACAGGAACAATTTGCTGGATTTTGTTGTTTGTTTTCCTTCTAACTTTCTAAGTTTTGGTACTGAGTACATGGGTGCCATGAAAAAAAAATGTAAACCAGGTGTAAACAGCTGATAAAGAATTAACTGCACACAATATTTAGGTAAGTATTTAAAGCAGATCATGAACATTTTTAAAAATTTCATGTGTGTGTATGAGTGCAGTGTGTACACTAGTGTAGTGTGTATGCAGGTGGTGCTTACAGAGGTCGGAGGAGGACCTCAGGTGTCCTGTTCTATCATTCTCCTGCCTTACTCCTCAGAGACAGGTCTCTTGTTGAAACTGCTAGCAATATCTGAAAATGTGCTAAAATATCACTCAGCTCTCCCTTGTAAATGGAGAGAGATTCTCACCATTAAGTCCAAGCTTATATAAGCTGCATCCAGTACTTATGGTGGCAGTGTAAAATCAATAAACTATTTGTATGTGTATAAATAATAATGTGAATATTATTGTATTCCTAGTGTTATCTCAAAAGCGTCTACCAAACTTGGTTTGTACCTTTATCAGTGCTCCCCCAACTGTGTGTTAAAATTAAGTCACAGCAGCCATAGAATAGGAGAGCCTTAGTGAGGCTGAAAACAATAATGTTCTGAGGTAACTTTTTGAAAATGTTTGTGATCATTAACCTTCTAATAACATTAACGGTTTAGTATTATTCCTCCGCCCTCCTTACCCTTACCTGCCATCCAGGATAAAGTCAGAGTTGTGGCACTGTTCTAAGGTGACTATGACCACCCGATTTCCACAAGCTCAAAATAGAATTCTTTGTGCTCAATGCTCAAGAAGAAAATAAGGGACTTGTTTCAGCAATTTTGACCTCATATCATGGATGACATAAGATCAATTACTGCTTTGTGACAACTGCTTATATAATTTTTAGAATAAAAATAAGCGGCAAACATTCTATCGCAGATGTATGGCAGAGGACAGAGGATCACTGTCAACCAGGACATCAGTGGATGGAGGGTAAACAGGATGTGTGCTCTGTGTAACTGGTTCAGTTCAGAAGCACAGTGGGGATGATGTCAATTCAATTCTACTACCAATGTTCAACATCACATTTCCCTCTTCCCTAGGCCATTCTCTACCCACCCCCCACCTGAAAGAATGAACCAGCAAGTTCACAGTTTACCTCTGCTGGCACAGTGACCGAGGCTCCAACAAGTCTGGATCAGAAGTAACCCTAAAAACTACCAGCTGCTCAGAGTCCAGCCCACCCCAGCAGCAACTCAAGAAAACCCACCCAACTCCTCATCTTCACAATGAGTGCTGTTCTCTCCAGAGAGCTGAGGTCCAGTCCTAGGCACCAGCAGCCCAAGAGAAGACTATTCAGGATGTTCCACGTCCCCAGTGCAGGGGAGGAAACACCTTCATTTCAAACCACCGGCACACAAGCTAATTGTAGCCCAGTTGGAATTATACTCCACTACTCAGGAGACTTTTAGAAGTAAAGCAACTTTCTACTTTGGAAACCTCGACCACTCCCCTGCTCAGCTGCTTTGAGTTACTTAGTATCACCCAAAGGGGACAGAAGAAACCAGTGTTTTCAGAAGGCCAGGTCCCACATGCAGGGAGGCTGCTTGGCTGAGTCTGAACTCCAAATACACATAATATTTAAGATTTCCCCAATTTTCCAGAAGACACTTGATAACATAAATAGTAATTTAGTTGAGAGGGGAAATTTGGTTGTGAATCCATGATAATGAGTTGTATTTTGCCCTGTTCTTTTTAGTTCTTCCTTACTGCAGTTTGCACCTTGTCTGCTTTAAAGGAAAGTGTCTAACCCTTTAAATGGTTGGTGTAGTGGCCTGTCTTCATATGGACAGAGGCCAACATTTAAAGAGAAAAGGGGCATATACTACACACACACACACACACACACACACACACACACACACCTCATCATACGAACTGAAATTAAACATTATGGTAAAGCCTAGCCTGTTTTCATGGGAACTCCTTTCATGTTTGAAAGTTTTGTTAATGGCCAAATTATTTCAGGTTCATGAGACATGACACAAGTAAATGACCAACTGTGGTCCTCATCCAATAGCTTTCAGTTGGAGGTCCAGAGTTCTCTCAGAATCAGGACCTACACGAAATCAAGTCAAAGGCCTCAGCATATCAGTATACATCATCTGTTCTCTGAACAGATTTGGAACATGAAAATATTAAGAGAACTCTATGTAAGAAAGGTTTGCCAGCCATTATTTAATCTTTCCCCAAAAGTAGCACTAAATTTATTTTCTCTGAATGACGAAGATAAAGAATTTGCATAATTATCCTAACCACCACTCATATGAAATTAATGAAACAAGCATTATACACTGAATATCAACTGAATTTCATGATTTTCTTCTAAAGATATTATTATAAATTCTTTTGCTCAGCAACAAAGAGGCACAGATGGAACCACCATTTGCCCATGCATTTAATCTTTTGTTTAAGGGGAAAAATGTATAGTAATGAAAATTGTGGGGGAAAGACTCTGAAATTCAAAATATAAGAAAATAGAAAAGCATCCAAAGTGTTTAAAGTAGAAGGTTACAATACTTTTGGCAATCAGAAATTAAAATGTAGAACATTCTTGTGTTAAGTCAACAGTTTTTAAAATAAATCCTTATGAATTATGAAGCAAGTGAGGCAGAAACATGCATCACATACATTTCTAACAGGTCTCCTAGGAAGGTTTCATGAACAGCAGGCACTACAAATAACCATTACTGCTCACGTGCAGACTTAGCATTGACATGCCTGGCACACATAAGAGTCATTGCTAATAAGTATGTTGAGTATCATTCTTCCCAAAAATTGAAAGCAAAATTTAATCTATTTATTCTAAAACAATACAAAAGACTCCATTTTCATTACATTCAAAGGAAAATATATGTTGACTCATAATTTAGTTAATAACTGAAGAACAACTGCAGTGCTGTGAGACTTACGAACTGCATTTGTCTGCAGTAATCTTGCTGTTTAATTTGCTTTCTAGTGAAATGAAGCAAATTGGGTATTAAAGTGCCTTTATCTATCAGGTTTAAAATATTCAGTCACTATTATGAAATGGAATTGTCTGACATATTCTAAGTAGTAATTCTGTCTCTTTATCCAATGCATCTGTCCAGACCAAAAACCACTTCCTACTTTGTTCCTACTTCCCCTTATTCTCTGCACATGTTGAGGGAGAAAGTGCCATAATTGTTTAAGGTCTTTCTTACTATATACACATAAAATAAACATATTTTATGACTACTTCATGTGTCCAACCTATGCTTCAGAAGGCTGGAAACAGCTGTGCTCAAGTTTGATTCTGATCTGCTACTCCCTTTCTAAAAAGTACCAATGTCATAGGCAAGGAAAAAGTACAGT
This sequence comes from Micromys minutus, assembly GCF_963924665.1. Lineage (NCBI taxonomy): Eukaryota > Metazoa > Chordata > Mammalia > Rodentia > Muridae > Micromys > Micromys minutus. Next base: position 13,710,161 of record NC_137966.1, on the reverse strand, counting down.
AAATGCCAGTATTCCCCAAACAATCTCCTGGACATCTAAGTAGGGGAGCATTGCTTGTTCCTGATAATCTAACAGTATTATAGATGTGCCCAAGGTGCCATGTGGGGAAATCAAAACTCACAGACTCGGGCTCTTGGCACGTGAGTCTGGGTGTGGAGCAAAGAAAACAAAGTTGGTCTGTGGGGACAAGCTTCTGTGGACTGTCAGTGCCACTGGTTATAGAGAAGGCAACTCAGTTTCCAGGACAAAAATAACATAAGGACTTGCCAACTGACCTCAGCAATGACACAAAGATAAGGCCTATGGAGGACCCTTTGCCTCCTCAAACAGCTGAGCCCCTGCCATGGATCAAATGACACTTTTAAGCAAACTTAAAAACTCTTTAAAAAAACAGTATTTAAAAATTATTTTAAAGCCACAAAAAGTTCTGATATTCATGACCAAATGAAAGCTAAGGCCTTCTGAGTCCATTAAAAGTTGTTTGAAGAAACCAGTTGGAATGAAGAACACATTCACAACAAAGTTCAAACTCTACCTTTGAAGCCCCTAGAAATATCACATATCTTATTTGCTGATGGCAAAAATTAAAAAAAAAATTAACCCCTGTACCAAGGAAATATTTTCCTAAACAGAAAATACAAGTTCTCCTTTGTAACTTTTTTTTTTCATTTAAACTAATATACGCAGCAACAATGACTGGCGTTATAGCCTGCATTAATTTTAGGCTTTATGATTTAAACAAAGATATCTTCAGATAGGAGATAAGTGAGGTTATCCATGCTCTATGGAATTATTTTAACAAAAAAATTAGCCCAAATGTAAAATGTCTTTGTATGATTAAATCTTTAGCACTATTCTCAAGCTAAAATTTACATTTCTTTCTAAGAGGCATGATGATCTCACAGAATAAATGGTGATTTTCTTCCCTGTTTCTGAGGAAGGAGCATGAGTCAGAGGATTTATTGTCTAGATGGGCTGGCATGATCTAGTGCCTGATTTAGAGGACAATGGATTGTGTTTAAGGCAAAGGTAATGTCACGTTTAAACGAAATCTTAAGATAGAATCACTATTAGACTCAAGCATCGCAGTACGAAGGGCTCTGGCTGGAAGAGGAATCTGCACGAGGTGAAGCAGACCCTGAGCTGGGCTGCATTTGCTAGTGTAGGCTGCGCTGACACAATAGTGGGGACGTCTGAAAGCCAAGAATTCTGAATTGCTGTTCTAGGCTCACGCCTCCATCTATGAATTCTTCCTTGTTTTTCTAAAGAAATAAATGTGAAGTTTTATAGTTACAAATTAGGAGTTTTGTTTCTTTAAAAAACACAGAAATATTATAAGAATATGTTTTCCTTTTAATCCCAGGTATGGGATATGGTAATGCTTCAGAGTGTCCCCAGAAGCTTTCTGTAGCTTGTGCTCTAGGATTTGGCTTGTGCTCTTTGTGGTGGTTTTGCCTGCTGCAGATAGTTTCTGCGACAGTGACATTTGGAATTCTGGGGACTTTTCAGAGGGTATATAAAAGCTAGGGCTCCAGGAGGGCAGAGGTGTTGTTGGTTGTTGTGTGTGTGCAAAAAAGAAACAAGAAGAAATGAGATATCCTGACAGCAAAGATCAAACTTGCCCCAAAGAACTCATGCCCCTGGTCAGCAGGAAGTAGTCTAATGATAAACATCACCCTCTGTCCACACCCTGACTTTATTCAGAAAGCTCTTTCCTTTCCCCTCTACCCTTTGTTCTCTCTTATCTAGTGTTGAAAGAATGGAAGAAAAACAGTGGAGAAGGTGGAAGAAAGAACAACCCACAAAAGTAGCAAAAAGACAGCTACAAAGTTCATTTACTACGGAAAGGAAGTGAGCCTGGCTTCCTCATGTGATAGGCACAATGAAAGGCAGTAGATAACAGTGAAATCCACATTCATTCTGGAGTGTCTTCCAGAGCCAGGCCATACGTTAACTTTGACAGACACATGCTGTCATTGAAACCGCACAGTCATCAGCTCAGCTGGAAGGACAGGAAAATCTAGAGCTGTTCTTGTCCTCCCGCTGTGCTACAGCTCCACAGCCTTCTTATGCTCCCACATTGGGCTACACAGATTTTTTTCTATCACTTAACTTTTGATTTCCATACAGAATCAGCTGAAAAGACTTAAGTAAATATTAGTGAGAATAAGTTTTTTATAGAATACAAAATAAAAAGTGAGGCTTATGTAGTAATTTATCAAACTAAAAAAGAAAAATTAACCTTAGATATCTTGGGTAAAACTGATAAACCAAAGAAATCTTTCAGTTAATTATACATTGTGTACAAACCTCTTTATATTTAAATCCTAGTTAGAGGCTTGCTTCCTAGAAACGTAACTTAAAATGTGTACCTACTGTCTTTCTACCAACTTTTCCCAACAGCTAGTGCAAGGGAGGTTCTCAAAAACCTGCTGTAAGAATTTTTAAAATGTTCTTTCCTGTAAATAATTTTACAATTATTTACAAAAGGTACTACAGAGAAACCCCTATGTACTCTTTATTCAATGTCCCCAAATTGGTAATCTCTTATAGAGTACAAAAGCAAGAAATCAACATATGCTTTTCTTTGAGCTACTTTGAAAAAGTACAATTTTCTGGTGCTAACTCTCCTCATTTTTCTGACAAAAGAGAAAGTGGAAAAGGCTGAGTTGGAGTCGTACTAGATCCAGCAAATTCTGAAAGAGCTTCTCTCTTCATGTATGAACATGATCTTGGAACATGCACCCAGAAGGTAAGGACCTTCAAAACACTCCTAAACGACTTCAAAATGTCCTTATTTCTAAGTGGCCTCATGAGATGGACGAACATAAATATTATTTCTCATATCTGCAGGACACACAAAGATTCCTTATGGGGATATGGAAGCAGTTGAAGAGGGAAATGTGTGTGTTTGGGGGTGGGGAGCGGGTATGACCATATTTCAAAAATTAAAAAATAGTTCTGAAGGAAAAGTAAGTTTATTCTTAAAGGCTTTACTGTGTCAGTAATACGACATGCTAACTAACCTCTGGGAAACCGGCCTGGTTAGTCAGCGCTGCGACAGGCTACCCTGCCTCAGTGCAAAGTTCTCCGCCCAGCGCTCCCTAGTAAACTGAGGCTCTTATGGGAAGGGTTCCTTTCGTGGGGTTTTCATGAGGAGTCCTAAGAACACCTGCCTTGACAATCATCAGGGTGGCTACATGGTAGCATGATCTGAGACATTAAAAGACAGCATGATAAATGCATATTCCATGCATGGGTAGGGTCCATACTTGTTTTATTTAACTTTTAAGGCTCCAAGTGACTGTGAGCCTCTTAGCAAGGGGAAGAAAAGGCTTGGTGAGACTGGATGCCTTGTTCAAAACTGTAACTTAGCAGTCACTAAAAACCTGACACCAGACTCTGAGCAGGTATAGTATTTTTTAAATCATCATATATAGAAAAAAAAAAAGCTACAAAAGATTTTAATCAGAAATTGTGGGACATTTGTTTAAGTTGTAAAACTAAGCCAAAAGTCACCAACAGGTGAATTCTCCCTGGTGATGCAGTCACTGTCACATTTTAGAACTTGTAGGATTTCTGTCTGTGACACATCAGTGGTGTGTATAGTCTTTGAGTGAACTGCCCACTCTTAGTTGGTATCATAATGGATTCTACTGCAGATGCCCATCAAATAAATATGGCTTTTTAACAAAAAGTTTATGTGTAGAATGGATACAACTTACTAGACACATTAGCAGACTAACCAGATAGTGTGCTTTAACTACTGCTAAAATAGAACAGTTCTATTTCTCAACTTACCTTTAATGGAATCATTTTCAGCTCTCATTATGTCAATGAGTGAGCTCTCCAGTGAGTGCATGTCAAACGTCCTGGGGCGATCCTGTAAACACAAACAGTCACAGGCCACTTTTAAAATGGGGTTTGAAGTTTTGGAGATAGCACAGCAGCAGAGCACCAGTGTGTGCTGAGGCTCAGTTCCAAGCAATCCCCTCCCCCACATTTACCTACACAAGAGGAAGTTGCACTTAGCAGGACATATTCTAGCACTTCCAAAATATCAAGACACACAAAAAATGCACAGAGCTCATTAGGGACTGGTTTTATTTCTGACAAGAATTCAACAAAACATCACTTTTATTAATGAAGCCTGAACCATTAAAATAAGCCTTCACCTTAAGAATAGTAACAAATGTAAAAGGATGACAATCTTTTCCCCAAATCAAGACTAGATTAATAGGGCCAACCTTTCCAAACTGTTCCAGTAGCTCTCTATCAATCTGGCAGATCCCTGAAACAATGTGCAGTCAACTGAATAAATCTTACGTCAGCCAATCAAGTGAGCCTCGAATTCAGTGAGACCCTGTCTCAAAAACAAAGCCGGAAATAGATGGGAGTGGGGAGAAACCTGATGGACACACAAACACACACACACCCACCCCTACCATTACCAGAGCATACACTATACTACGAATACATATAAAAATACATATAAAGTTCCCTCTCCATTGATTATGATAGAATAATGACACTAGACACTGTTTTCCTCACTTGACAGAGCTTGCCCGACCTTAATCAAGTCTACCTCCAGAGTAAGAAACAAGAAAAGTTATAACCACTCTACTGTGCTAGTTCCTCAGATGAGGGGAATTATGAAGCAATGACTTAAATTGAAGCTCAGCTTGAGAAGTTAAAATGCATGGAAAGGTTTTAACTCAGAGAGAAGGTGATAATGCAGACACCTGATCCAGACCCAAAACCTCTGAGCCCCACTCAAGAGGACTTCGCCGAGCCTGACACACTCTGCACCTGTCTGCAGTTACTCAGACTTTTTTTTACTTACTCTGTGTTTTCTTCTTGGTAGTAAGCCCAGGCCTTTTAAATGCTAAGAATCCACATAGCTCCAAATTACTTATTAACTCAAAGTTTCAGCTTGTTTAAAATCAAAACCAACCAACCAACATGCTTTCCCTGACTCACCAAATCTTTTAATTCTGTGCCTCAGACTGTTCTGCCTTGCTCTTGATTTGATTTTTACTTGCTGGCACATCACTTTTTTTACTTTGATATCTAACTTCTAGGCTAACAGCATATCTTCCACTCAAGATGACTGACTAACTTGGCACCCCCTCTTCTGTGACGCTTTGCACTATACTTCCCTAAAATGAAAACGCTCCATCTTACCCTGTCCTATATACAGATACTCAGCAATGTTCACTGAACTAATCATTTTCTGATACTCTGCAGTGTAGGGAGTCCAGGAACAGTTACATCTGGATCTAATCCAATATTAGAAGAGAGGATGTTGCAGGTTTGCCTTTAGGGGTGGGAGATTTGGGGTGAGAATGGGGATAGAGTTGGGGTGAGGTGCTTTAACATTTGATTCTGCTCTAGGAGTGCCACTCACTCCAGAAATGATTTGTCCAGCCTTTTCTTCCTCATTTTTCACTCTTCGGGTTCCTTCGTCAATTAGATACCACAGAAGTAGGGCATACAGCCAGAATTAGACTTTCTAGGGTACAGAATGTGTAAAAGGAGAGGCTGCTCTATTTTAATGGCTTCAAGTGCAACATCACATCTAACCCCTTACTGCACTTTCTTTTAGAAGGGAAATGGATCTGAGACGTAAGGCAAGACTTGGGAGTCAACACCAATTCATACTACCTCAATCCACAGCAGCTGAATTCTTCTTCTTTCCAGAAGAAGATGAACTCTGCTTATACCTGGGTCATCTACCAAAGCCATAGTCAGTATAAAGCATTTACCTGCTACATCCTCTGACAGGGCCCTCCGGGCAGGACCTGTTTTACATCAAATGCTTCTAGTGGGACGTCTAAAATCATATATCCCACTACAGAGACCTCAAATGGGTGGCGGTGAGCCAAGTCAGTCCTACCACTTAGCCATACAGGACTACCCAGAAGGGTCTGAGATGGCAGAAGGTCGGCGGTGATGTGTTTGTTGAAATGCCATTTTCTTTATGTTTGCGCCGTGAACTGTCCATCCTTCTGTATCACTATGTGATAAACACAACCACTGCATGCAGGAGCTCAAAATGACTGCTGAAAGCACATGTGGGTGTCTTCAAGAGGGCGTTAAGCATGTGAAATATTGACTCTCTACTGTCTTAAGGTTTGCTTATACATTGCCCATTGCAGGTGTGCATTTCCATACGACAAAATGAACGACAGGGCAAACAGCTTACTTAATCTTTCCCAGGGAACTAAAGAAGTACTAGCCTTGTGAATGACCAGAATTTGCATTTTGCCAATCAAAAAATGAAGAGAAGCAGCTGATAAAAAATCTAACAGTGATTTTGTGTGGCTCCTTTTATAAAAGCTACTTCTAGTAAGTTGAGAAAGATTCTGTATGTTAATGGGACACTAGCAAATGCCTCAGTAAACTTCAAACTTTACTAGGTGAAAAACTTAGTAAACAACATCATGGCTACCCCAGACCCATGGATACGAAACGTGGACTCCTACTAAATTTAATGATCACTGACTTTAACTGGAAAAGTATGTCAAACTAGAATCTTAAGTGAAAAATGTAAATACCGGTAATTTTTGGATTAAAATCCTACCTCAATCCCTTTTATATCCATACTATTTTTCTTTCAATTCGCTGTGATTTCATTACAGGTTCACAAGTAAATGCCAATATGTAAATGTGGATCAATTGGTACTGACGCTTAGGTACAGTGTGCTGAGGCAGATTCCCAGATTCTATATGGTTTAAGGAGAAAAGAGAGCCTCAAGATATCGCCAATAATGAAATGCAAAGTCGAAGAACTCAGTGGCACACGTACTCCATCTTTCTAACCTCACTAAAATGGGTACCTTTGCCCACAACCCAAACATACTAGCAACTAGACTTACTATAAGCTACACTTAGGGAGCATTTGTTTCCTCAGTGCTCTGGTAATTCAAGGGGTCAAAGGGCACATATTTGGTCAAGTTAGCTTTTTATTAATGGGGATTCAAAGTCTATCGTTCTTAATTTTCTCCTTTGGTGATCTTTTCTATTTTTAATATTTAATTGCTGAGTTTATCAAGGAGGGCTTGATTTCCAAATTTTTCCCCTTAAGATTATTCTCTGTCTCTTTCAACTACAAAATGGACCACATATAATTGCTGACTTGTTTCTAGGACTTATTTCCCAGAAAGTATCTGTAAGATAGAAAGTTGATCAAGTGACAGCTTGTCTTAATTCAGCCAATGACAAAAGAGAAGAGAGTGCGATGCGTATTAGACACTGGGAAGCCTCAACTTCTGCAGGATGGTTCCGAAAAGGAAGGAATTCCATTAGATGTCTACTATTGCCTAGCACAAAATGCCTTTCAATTGTTTGCATTTGCAGATCTGGCAACAGAATCCAGGGTTTTCCGTGTGCTAGGCAAGTGCTCTGGTAAGGAGCTATATCCTCAGCCAATTTTCTTCTTTTGGTTTGCCAATATCTTAACTGTCTGAGCTCTTGAAGAATGTATATTTTCTTTCTCAGATTCTAGACATTGAACCTGATGACTTCTGTGGGGTTAAAAAAAAAAGAAGAAAAAAAAAGAAAAGAAAAAAAAGTTCCCACAGAACTATAGTCCCAGCAGTTTTTAAGCAGCCCATTATGCAAACATAAAGCAAAATAACAAACTTTAAAAAAATTTTACCTTTATGATTTGAGAAGAAGATAAAATATATTGTAAAAATTAAATATTTCACCATTTCTACAACCAACAAATATATTTGTTTCAAACTACCTTTGCCAGGCTCCCTTGGGAGGAAAGTTGAACTTCTCTATACTAAGCACCAAGTAAGTACCCACCATCAATCTGTGTACTGTATCAGCACTGTCTTTTTTTTTTTTTAACATTTTTTATTTTAAAATAAAATACTATTATAGCTCACAAAATTTGTTACATAATAATATATGATAAATATGCATTTTTTTTCCTTTTTCCTTTTCTTTCTTTCTTTTTTCCCCTAAGGACTGAGGCTTCTACATTTTGGCCTTCCTTCTTTTTGAGCTTCATATGGTCTGAGAGTTGTGCCTTGGGTATTCAGAGCTTTCTAGGGCTAGTATCCAATTATCAGTGACTGCATATCATGTGTGATCAGCGCTGTCTGAATTATAAGCCTCAGACTTCCTAAGTTAGAATCTGTTATTCCCACTTAGTAGTAAAAGCTAAGACTAAGGAGAATACATACAGTTTACTGCACAGGCAAGTCCCTGCTGAGTTCATCAGCACAGCTATGATTCAAGCCTCATTCCAAAGCCAGTGACACTACCTTAGACAAGGTAATCAATCATCACAGGACCGACCACTAAGACTCACATGCCAAGTAAGGGAGGAGGACTGTGCAAAGGACTCTGAGGGCACCCATATGGCAAGTGTCTGGAAAACAGGAAGTCCTCAAATAGTGCTCAATGGCAGCAACAATAAAAACGAACAAATGTGTAATGGTGACAAGGATGCAACAGAAATCTGAAAAGCACATGAGGATACAAGGCCCTGTCCTGTGTCTGACTGGGGTGACAGTTCGGTAAGGAATACACATTACATCCATGACAAACATTGGCAGGTTATCAACTGCAAACCAAATTGGCAGAACTGGTTGTAATAGCAATAATGCTGGTAGCTGATTTCAAATATTAGATACATCCTTGCACTTATCCCTCACAAAAGCCTGATATAATCTGGTATATTCAACTGTCTCCCTTCACAGATGAAAATGCAGTTTACAGTGACAGAATGACTTCGTCATGTCAGCTATGCAGTGCAACAGAATTTGAACCCAGGCTCTAAAACCTAGGGACTCAATAACTACCCATAAATATGAAATAACACCAATAGTTTCAAGGCCCCACAAACACCTTTATAGCAATGTTCTGGCTTCACTTTATTGTATAGGTTTATCTTGAAGATAGATTCTTCTTGTGTAGCTCTGACTGACCTCTCACTCTCTTTTTTAAATTACATTTTCATTTATTTTCTTTGTGTGCATGTTGGGATAGGGTAACAGAGATAACTCCTTCAGCTCAGGGAATCAGCCTTGGCAGAGGTACCTTTGCCTACTGCAGAGTGTTCTTGTCTGACCATGATGACCTCCAACTTTTAATCCTCCTGCCTCAACTTATCAAGTGCTAGGATTTCAGGCACAGTATCACGGAGACCACTTGTTACACTTTGTTAACTTAACATTAAGATATACGCAAGTAACTGGCTGGTTTTAAGAGTCTTGAACTCTACCTGCCTACTAAGTAGCTAGAATCATAAGCCAAAACATTTTTTTTTTAACATTCAGGTGATCTAAGTCAAAACTGTGTTGCTGTTGCTGCTTGTTTTTTTTTTTTTTTTTTTTTTTTTTTGAGACAGCCGAGAGCTCTCTATGTAGACAAGGCTGGCTCCACCTGTTTCTGACCCGGTCTCCAGAGTGCACACCACCATGCCCAGCCACCTGTGTTTTACTTGAGGGTGCCTCAGCACCACCTGGGGGTTTAAGAACAAACTACGGAGTCACCCCAATGAGAGCCTAAGAATTCACACTTTTGAGAAGTCTCCATATGAGACTAAGGACAAAACGTTAAAGTCTACTAATTAAACATCCCATCAGCAGATTATTTTCTTTAGCTATTTGGGGGTGTGGTCTGCACCCTATTATCCTGATTAACTGTATATAGTCCATCTTAAATAAGCTACTAGAAACATTAAGTTTCCTTATAAAGAGAGGAGCTTTGTTCTCCAGACCGAAAAATTCCAAACTCTATATAGCACATACCTTCAGAAAATACAAATCAAGTTCAATTGCAACGAATGGGGAGCTTCTCTTGAAGAAAACAGGTAGTTCGCCATTAAAAGCAAACAAAATACGAACCTGGCACCTAGACTGTCACTATTACCCCTGACATTTATAATCTGTTATTTTAGGCTCATCATTCCTTTTTTTATCTTACAACATAGCATACCTGCCTGCAGACATTTATTAATTAATGTGTCTCCTCTCAAAGCTGTTGAGCAAATGCTCTATGAGCCAACTCCATTTAAAAAGGCAGGTGACATACATGTTTATTCCTCTTTAGTTAAGATTCACAGTCTACCATTAAGGATCTGTAACGCACATCCTGGTCCACACTGTTTATCAAATGTGATCTTGTCATACACCAAGTATGAATCTTTATGTAAAATGTCAGTACCTGCCATTTGTTAAATATTATGGCTTTCCTTGAAAATCAGTTATAGAGGAATATTATTGCTTCTATCAATTAGATTAGAGACCCTCAAGACATTTTTCTGATGTTTCACTCTTATTTAAAGGGATATGCATGCTCACTAGGTAAGAGCAATAGACCAACCATCACATTATACATTTTATACTGGATGATGTTTTGTGTTCAGGGATTCTGTCTTCAGAGCAAATCTTCTCATTTAAATACATCCCATGCTAACCACTCTTTATTGGCTCTTTTTATAAACATGTGTCCCTGTATTCAGGTGCTACCAGAGTGGTCCGATACACAAAACAGGTTTACCTGAATGTAACCAGGTTAGTAAGAGTCCAAGCAAAAATTCAACTCCCTTCCAAAATTCTTCCTTCCCTTCCTATGATCACTTCCAGCCTGCTCTTAATCCATATCAGGCTGTGGAAGTTTCTCGTTCTGGCTTAAATTTTCCCTAGTGAAGAAGGGAAAGGAAAATATTTTGGTTCAAAAGGAAAGTCTATGCCAGTGAGTCAGCTGCCAAAACAAATAGGAAGCCTGAAAAGCTCTGGGAGAGCTCATAGTTAATCAAAGCTAACTATGGGAGTTTTAATCCAAGATTTTCCAAAATATAAATATTCGTCTTGGATGAAATGCTATTTATGTCCACAAATCACAAAGAGGTGACTGTACAGTTAGCCTTCAGGACTCTGCTTCAAAAAGGCCTCTCACCCCAGCACAGAATACACACACTTCTTTCCCTAGAGTCCCTCAACACTGTCAGGCTGCATCAGACAGATGGGCTGCTGCTTATCTCCCTGGACAGGACTACAGTCTTCCCACGGCACAGGCACACTTTGCTATAAAGCTACTGCCACCAAGAAAGCAAGAGGCCACCTTGTTCCTCCTGGCTCTGAGCTGCCCTTCCCACACAAACCTTGCATCATTTATCTGCATTAGTTCTTTACAAGTACCATGTGGAGTCACTAACTCTTGTTATCCTATTTTGGGAACATGAAACTTAAAAGTCACACTCACTGTGAGTGGTGTGAAGTCTGGCTTCATAAGACTTAGTTTTTAAAAATTTATTTAAATAAGTCAGCCACAACTTAAGAGTGTTCATTAGTGACATCCACAAGGTATACAATTTTTTGCTGGGTCTGCATGGCTTGGATGCAGGTAAGTGTCAGGCATAAAAGAGGCAATTATGTCATGTGAAGAGCAAAGTAAAGATATTTAATAGCACCTCATACTTCTTCGGAGTCTGTACTTTCTCATCATAACACCTTCAACAAAGGTAAAGAGTCATCTTAGGTTACTAAATGTTCCCTCACAGAAGTCTAAACTATAGTTGAACCATAAACCATTCAGTTCCCACATGAGGTGATAAATCACAAGATCTCTTCAGAAAGCCTTTGAGGAAACTGCCTTTTATTTTCCCTTCACTAAATGCAACATGTATTTATATAGGTTGAATATTATAAAAATCCTTAAAGTGATTTTTTTTTAAAAAAAGCTGTTGGAATTTATTGGAATTAAAGCACAAAACTGGTCATTCTGACTCCATTAGTTCAATGGACTTCCTTCTTCTTGGCTACTGAGTCTTTCCAGACTGGCTTAGAAGAAAAAAATGGTCCACTGTAAGACTTGATTTTAAATCTCTACTTACTGGATAAGGAATCTTGACCCTCTACACACACCCACACACACACCTCTGTAAAATTGTGATGAGGGACTAAGAAGAAGGCTGGGGTAAGAGCACTTGCTCTGCAGGCACAGGGACCTGAGCTCAAACACCCACATGAAAGCTAGGCACATGCTTTTAGGTCTCTTTTCCTTCTGTTGGGCTGCCTTGTCCAATTTTGTTAAGATTTTTTTTTTATCTTATTACCTCTTATTTGGTTATGTCTGGGGCTTATTTCTTACAAACCTGTTCTTTTCTAATGAGAGACAAAAAAAAAAAAAAAAAAAAAAAAAAAAAAAAAAAAAAGTAGATTCAGAAGGATGGGAAGGAAACTGGGAGGGGAAACTGTATCAGGACATGTATGAGAAATAAATGTCATTTTAATAAGAGTAAAAATGAGAAAAATCTAGGATCTATAAGTAACATTAAAAAAAGAAAAAAGCTAGAAACTTCATGTGCCTGTGACTTCAGTACTGTGGGGTAGCCAGATCCCAGGAATTATCTGGCTAGCCAGCCTGGCCAAAATGCTGAGGCTTCCTATCCAGTGAGAGGTCTTGTCTGCCCAACATCCTCTTCTGATCTATACATGTGTGTGCATGAGCATTTGCACCTGCACACTCATATGCATGCACACACACACAAATAGAGAACTGGTGAGAAATAAAAGAGACATAGTATGTAAAGTGAGGCCCAATGGCCGCTGGCTAGCAGGCACACTCAGTGTACATCCCTACACACTTTCTCTCTGCGGTAGAGAAGAAAAGAATGCACAAGCCACATTTTGAAAACGAGCTACTGGTGTATCTGAATAATCCAGTTGCTCCTTGCTTTACTATGGCCAGTTTCATACAGGTTATCATAATAAACCCAAACCTCTGCATCCAAAAATATCTCAGGCAATGTTCTCCTATTTAAGAAGCTACTCACCACAAGAGGCCATTGTTTTAAAGAAAGTAAACAAAACTAAAATGCTGTCCTGGGATACTAAGTCGGGTCATAAAGACACTAAACAGTTGTTAGAGTTCCTCTTCTCCATATCTGCCTGGCCAGCTCAGTGCCCAGTTAACAGAGGGACAGCAACCCAAAATGAATAATTTTTATGCCTAAGTTGAGACATGTTTTGCAACCCTTGACAATGATGACAAGAAGTACCTAATGCTCAACCTCTAACAAGGCCGCCCCATATTCGTAGTCTCCTAGGCAGAACAGACTCAACTCTCAAGAACATAACTGGAAGTTCCCAGACTGTACTCTTCATGAGAAGGCCCTCTTTGGCCATAGACAAATAATCCTACTGCAACCCATTAACTGTGAATAACTGCAAATGAAAGAAAGGTTTGAAGCACTCCACAGGCCTCCCAAAGACCTCAAATCCCTGAATTCCTTTTATAAACAAAAGGGAAAAACAACCTCCAAAGCACAGCCCTGTCCTGTTTTTTTTTTTTTTTTTTTTTTTTTTTTTTTAATTCTTCTCAGATACCATGCCTACAACTGTACAGAAGCCTAGAATTATAAGAAGGCCAAAATTAAAGAATTTTGAGATTTTACTCTACTGAGATTCTAGTCACCAGTAGCTTATTTGTTGCTTTAGCTGAGCTTATTTTATTTACTTTTTTTTTTTAATGCCTCAGAAAGAGATGAGGCCACTGTTGTTTGTGGGAGTAACACTAGGCAGAGTAAGAAAAACAGGCTGAACAGGCATGACAGAAATGTGAGCCATCAGTATCTTTAAAAGACCCTTGGAAGATACTCTTTGCAAATACTCTAAAGACTTTGTATCTTTGGGAAGTGTGTTCTTTCACAATGAAATCCTGCCTTGCTTAGGAATTGCTTTAAGATATAAGGCAGATTAGAGTCCTGAGTATAGGTGAAAGGACTGTCAGGAGCCAGTGACTGCGGAAGCCATGGACATGTACATGGGAGTGCAGGACACTCAATGTTTAAAATTTTCCATAATAAAATATTAAAAGTCATGGGGGAGAAAACCTTACCAAAAAGGGGGATAAAGTCACCAGCTGAATACTGTATTTATTTGTACTCAGAAAAATATAGATTGTTGTGTAGCCTGAGTTCCACTATTGTTTATATGCAACCATTTTGTTTAAAATTATACTTCATTTATAAAAAATATTCTTTAAAATTAAGTTAAATCGTCATGTGCCAGTACTACAGTAATTTCCACATTTAAATGACATTTATTTGTGTAGTGTGTGTGTGTGTGTGTGTGTGTGTTGTGCATGCATGCACAAATGCTATCTAGAAGGGTGTATGTGTGAAGATCAGAGAACAACTTGTAGGAGTTGTCTATTTCCTTCTACCTCATGGATTTCAGGAATCTAACTCATATATGTCTTGGCCACAGGTCCTCTCACCTGCTGAGCCAACTTGCTGACCCTAACTAATATTGTTATTGGAAATCTTGTTTTCTTTTAATAACAGAATCTTCTGGGAGACAAATATAAGATTTAATCTCATTTTATTCTCAAAAGGGCCAGAGAAAAGAAATGAACAAAGAATCAGAAAAGTAGCATGCTTGTCCTGGATTATATGATTAGTAAGTAGTAAAGCCATATTTAGAGTCTAAATCTGACTTATTATAATTAAGATTATTTAGGGGTAGAATTGTTCTTGAGGTCATAGACAACAAAATGACAGCATGTTTCACTAGTTAGCACAGTGAACCTAATAAGTAGATACATCCTTCTAGGATTTCTGAAAGAACTATTATTTAAAATGTTACATAACATTTTAAAGACAAGTATGGCTTTGAAATACATAACACCAAAAGATTACCTTACTTTAGGTATACAAAAATGACTGGGTATATCAAAAAATACTCAGCAAATTCAAACTTGTCCAGCTTTAGTACAGTACAATATGGGAAGTACTTTTGCAGTTTATACATAGCTTTAAAGTTTAACAATTAGGTCCATAAACATGAGACAGGCATTTATCACCATACCTGGTGCCTAAAACTTTTAATAAAACTCTATGCAAAAATCTTTCAAAATACTGAATAATATAGGCTGATTAATGCTAATCAAAGTTTAAATAGTTGATTGGGTTTTCTTTGACTTGAAGCAAGACCAAAATTCTGGTATCCAAAGGTTTGCATTGAGTTAGACTATTGAAAATACTGGGTATGGTGGTAAATGCTTGTAATCTAAAAACATGTGGAGGCAGAGACTGGAGATCATAGGTTCAAGGGTAGCCTAGGCTATATAGCAAGTCTCAGGTCATTCTGGACTATACAGTGATACCCTGTCTAAAATACAAAAATGAACTTTATTATGTGTTGCTTTAAATACTATAATGTATGTATTAATGAATGCATAAATATATATTAAAAAACAATATATTTAATAGAAAATGTGTGACTTTTCATAAGAAGTTGGAAATAGTATCAGATTTAAACTGGTTGTTGTATGACTTTTTAATATTATATTTACATATGCAATATTAAAATGTGTTTATATCATTTTATTAAAATTTTATTTTATACTTTAACTTTTAGCATAAATTTATTGAGCAACTATGTTATAAAATAGGTACAGGGCTCTCACAAAAATGATTTGATAATATATTTAAAACCTCTCTCTAACCTTTTCTAATGTTTGAGTAATATTCAGCATGCATTCTTTAATATTTTAAGGAAATCATAAATTAACCTAATAGTTTAATTCCATTTTAATACAGGAGCTAAGTGATTAAACTTTAAAGCAAACTAAAAGATTCAAGTTTAGGCAAAACAGAAGTGATATGAAAATGTGACCATTACTAAAACATTTGGAAATTTGTAATTGGAAATTTAGAAATAAAGTCTTAAATAAGCTCTACTTTGTATGCCTGTAAACTTTACTTATTTATACTCTGTGACCAAATGGTAATCAGTAAAGGCAAACTTTAAATGCAAGTTTTATATCTATATAAAACTGCCTGTAATGGCACTCTGAGAAAGCAAGCAGGAACATAAGAATAAGACACATAGTGCTGAGCTCAGAACTGCTCAGACAACGCCAGCTACATTTGTCATTGTCTTCACGTCACAATCTTACTCAACATTTGAGAGACACATTTTCGATTTTAGCATGACCACATATTTAAGGTGCCCTAGAATAATCCTTCACCATTATTATCTTAATAAGCTATCAGCTTCCAAACTTTAAGGGACTTACTCCAAGCCATTTACTTTGGGTTTAGCATCAGCTTTAAGTACGTCTCAGTCCGAGCACAGTTCAGCCTCACATGAATAGTCTTTCTCAGTAGTTATTCATATTTCACACGTAGAAGCTGACTTAAGTACTAATATATCTATATTTTATCTATCTACCAGTAATTTTCTAAAATTAGAAAATGTAACTCAATCTCATTTCAATAATATCAAACGTGGTGAAAACTACACTAAAATTAAATTTTAAAATGTGTAGCCTGCCCTAAATAGATCAAGTCAAAAACTTTCTTTTAATTTCTTCAACACATCTTTGAATAGTTCACATGAAATAACATGAACATTTGTCACAAAAAGTTAAGAGAGAGTAATAGTCATACTGGGTGTGTGCTTGTGGCCTTAAAGCTGAGAATGTTGTTCGCACTATCTTATCTGTGGTGAAAACAAAAGCCCAGGTATATATAGCGCATTATTGGGAACAGCGTGTTTTCAATAATGAGCTTTCAAGCCTATTTCTACTCTACCAAGACAGAAAAGTTGAAAGACAAAATGAATTTAAACCGTAAAACTCAAACATAAGCCTAAGTTCATTTTAAGAGTGCTTTCAATGCTTTCTTCCTCAGGAGAACCACCAAGGACTATTCACAAGCTTACCCTGGTCAGCTAAATATTACCTTCCTAGTTTTAACTGGCAACGACCCTATTCACTAGGCTTGTAATAAGTAAACTTTTCCCGATACGTTTTAGAACAAGTTTTGATCATATTTCATGGCTTCCCTGAACACACAGACACACACAAAATACAGTTAGAAATTCTACCCCGATGGCTAGAGAGAAGGCTTGGAGGTTAAGAGCTCTTGCGGGAACCTGGGCTCAGTTGCTAGCACCAATAGGGCAGCTCACAGTCATCTGTAACGCCACTTCTTAGGGACCTACTGCCGTCTTCAGGTTTGCAGCACTAGGCCTCATGAGGTGTACAGACACAACATACAGGCAAACCACCCAGACCACAAAAAAAAAAAAAAAAAGAAAAAAGAAAAAAAAAAAAGAAAAAGAAATTAATAAATCTCTTTTTTAAAATGAGGAAAACATAGAAGGGGAAGGGTTAAAAATAGCTAGTTTCAGCTCCATCAGGAAATAATAGACCTAGTTATAAGTTCTCTACAATGAGGAAGATGTTGTACCTCACAGGATTTTCCCAGAATGTTTTCCAGTATTTCAATTCTGACACAGCTAGAGCCATCCAGCACATATTTCACAATTACAAATTGGTTTCTCTCTAAGTCAAACAAAAAATTCCCTATTCAAACAAGCAAACAAATAAACAAACAAAACCCACTAGCTTGGAGTCACATTAAAAAAATAATAATAAAAAATGGAATGAGGTTGTATGTCATGACAATTTTTTAATAATTCACTAAGACTTGTTGACCTGAGGCACTCCAGTGACTTTCTGTTTCTAAGCACAGTTTGAGATATAATTTTAAGAATACTAAATTGACTATAGCAGATAAGTTATTATAGTGATAAGAATTACTTGTGTAATTCAGAAAACGTAACAAAGTGATGTGTCTAAGGTAAGAGCAAATGAAGCCCTAATTAATTACTGAATTCTCCCTCTACCAATCAAGATGGAGGACAATCTTTGTGGCCGCTTTCCTAGTTCTTAGCTAATGCAGATGGGAATATAGAAGGAGCTTTAGATAATAATATATAGACTGAGGAATTCTGCTCTACTTTTCCTGTAAGGACAGATCTAGGCATCACTCCAAAAAGGTGCTATATTCAAATAAAATTACTGGCGTGCATCCCAATCTATTATTTGGTTTTGAAATTGGAGCTTTCAGGATGTGTTTGGCAGGACAGATAGGACCTTATTTTAAAAGTAAGG
This sequence comes from Micromys minutus, assembly GCF_963924665.1. Classification (NCBI taxonomy): domain Eukaryota; kingdom Metazoa; phylum Chordata; class Mammalia; order Rodentia; family Muridae; genus Micromys; species Micromys minutus. Next base: position 13,692,230 of record NC_137966.1, on the reverse strand, counting down.
GTCAAACTAACCTTTAGTCACATGAATATGGGCCTTGTCTCTTTATTTTAAAGTTAGGACAATACAACAAATGTCATGGGGTTGAGAGATCCTTTTAAAGGAAGTGGTAGAGCCTATCTGAGGGCATCTCACCCATTCTAATTTATACTCTAATTTATACTATTCAGAATTAAAAGCAAAAGGATTTTGGGCCAGTGAGATTAGGTAAATGCCCTTACTGCTAACCTAGATGACCTAAATTCAGTCCCCGGGACCTACATGGTGGTGGAAGAGAAACCACTTCTGCAAGCTGTCCTCTGACTTCCGTGCATGTATACATAAATGCAATAGATAAATGTAATAAATAATTTTAAGTATTATTGTAATACTATATACCTATGTAATAAATAAATGTAATAAAATGTTAAGTATTGACCTTAAGTTATAAAGTTTAACATTTAAAGTTGATAAACAAATATATATATTTTTTAATTTTTTTTTTTTTTTTTTTTTTTTTTTTTTTTTTTTTTTTTTTTTTTTAGTTTTAAAACTCTATGAGCCAACTTTCGCTGTTACTCAAGCTGCCCATAACTTCTAGACTCTTCAACCTGCCTTAGCCTCCAGGGTAGCAGAAACTCTCTGGTTTACACTCAGCTGTTGGTCATACATATGGTTAACTTCTTTCCTCTCATCTTACTGGCTTGGGGAGGAGTTCCTCTCACCCCATCTATATTAGGATTTTGCAAAGAGCTCCACAGTATAACTAATGGTATGCAAACAATAATTCCCACCTTGGGATTATTGAGTAAATTAATACATACAAAGCGCTTAGAGTATAAAGGCATCTTACCTATTATTAAATGCATATTCACTTAATGTGTCTGAAAACAGGGTTTAATTCATGCCTTCTCAATTCATAAATTTAAGTTTTAGGCTAAGTAAAAAGTCAGAAGCAACTTTTAACCAATTTTTTTTCCCTCAAAATATACCTCCTTGATGGATCAGTTAGAGGGTTATTGGAATGCCTAATTAGGGTTCATGAATGTGGACAAAACAGACCATTAAAAATGGACAAAAAAAAAAAAAAAGCTGGTGGGGGTGGGGTCAGGCCACCAAGATGGCACACTGGATAAAAGCACCACCTGAGCTTGATTCCTGGATCTACCTGGTGAAAGGACAACACTGGCCCTTGTAAGTTATCTTCTGACCCTAACATGTATACGTGTGTGTGTGTGTGTGTGTGTGCACACACACACACACACACACAAACATAAAAAATAATTTTAATTTTTAAACGTTATTAATTTTAAAACTCTGCATATAGTCAGAACATAAACATACCTGTAGAAATTGAATGCAAAAAGCATTATGGTTCATTTCAAACTAATTAACTGTTGCTCAATATTAGATATATTTTATGTAATTTCTTTTTAGTATAATAATTCCATACTATCCTGATTGTATACAAATATTATAACCTCATACTAGCAAAAATGATGGAGATGGGGAGAAAAAAAATTCTATTTTCTAATCTTTTCATATTTGAAAAAAATTATTTTTTGAGAGGGGATTAGCCCTATGTAGCCTCACTAGCCTAAAATTTGCTATGTAGACCAGACCGGCCTTGAACTCATGGAGATCCAGCTGTCTCCCAAGTGCTAGGATTAAAGGCATGCACTATCAAATCCAGTGTGTCTGTATTTGAACTGGGTTTACCAACCACCCTTTTTCTATCCCAGCATAATAGATAAGAAAAGACAACAGGAAAGTAATTGTTTTTCAGTGCAGGAGATCAAACCCAAAGCCTTCTGCAGGCCAGAAAAATGCTCTATTATCACTGAGTGACATCCCCAACCCTCTGAAAGAGCCAGTTTCTAACAACAGCTTTTTAGTATCAATATTAGTCTGTTATTTAATAAATCAGTTTAATCACCAATGAAATTGATCAGAAGGATTCCACATGTTTGACATATACCATCAGCCCCCTATAGGGAGAAAAGATGACACACACATATAGATAATTCATTTACTGAACTTCTCATTTTCCCCAAACATATCTTTATCATAAATTAGGATGCTCAGAATGTGGGGATGATCATAACCTCACATAAATTTGCTGTTAGCGTAATAAGCAGCAAGAAAGACAAGCATATTCAATTCCCACTCTAGCCATAATCTAGTTAAAAAGTATGTTTTTTTAAATCAGCAATACATAAATAGTTCATAAGTCACCTTTGTATTAAATTGCTGTAATTTTATGTTCTAAGGAATATTAACAACTTTTTTAAAGCCATTGTCCTGAACTGCTATTTACCTGACACTAAATGACAACTGCACTTGACTTGAGCAAAAAGTAATATTTTCTAAAAGCAAAATGCCAACAACTTTTTGACAGGCAAAAATAAAAGTCTTTTTAAGAAAATTTAAAACTAAATTTGACCAAATAGTTTAAGGTGCCTTACACTCATATCCTTAAGGAATGAAGAGATGTTTAGTTAACTCCTTGGACTGATACAGAGCTCTCTCTAGCAAACTTTCACTTCCCTTAAATAGGAACACTACAACTGTTTTATAATATGCTTTAGTCCCTGCAGAAGTGCATCTAAAATAAGCCTTTTGCTGTAACACATGTGCGTGACACATTCATGTATACATGGCTTCGAGCCCATGTTTACTTCACTTATCTGTAAGTGGGATAATGATAAAACTTAACCTTTTGCAGTTGGTGTGAGGACAGGCTCAATGGACCTAACTACCTTCCATACATCTCTAAGGATGTAGAGACGATCACTCTACAGTATATAAACTGAGTGTAGCAAGGGATGATGAGCTAAGACGGGAAATTTCCTTTACCTTGTTTCTGCAAGACAAACTGGCTGCTCATTAGGTCAAAAACAATGTGATTCCTACCAGAAGAAAAGGGTGTATTAGTAGCAACAAAGACAAATGATCTTTGCCCGGATCTATTTTTAGGAATGGTTTAATTATCTACACCCCTAGTGTTAACACTGGAAAATAAACAAGTAGGTGAAAGGCATCACATACCAAAAAAAAAAAAAAAAAAAAAAAAAAAGAAAAAGACAAACACCAGAAAGAAACATTAAACCCCAAAAACAAAATGGGCATTCTGAAATCAACATCTTCATGGTATTCAAAAAGAAGTGAGTATACCCAGCACTGCAAAAATAAATAAATAAATTTTAAGCATGACAAAGAAACTATCTGTACCATTTCCCCCTAACTAGTAGTCTTTACTGACACAAGAAAGGTCAGAATTTGCAGAGAAGTCTAAGAGGAATTGCTGAATTGATCAGTTCAGACAGCAAGGTCCACATCTAAATATAACTAGGAGGAAATCTTGAACTCTGAGTTGCTTTCAGTGACTCCCCTTACAATGTCAAAAAAGGTCATTTTTAATTCCTTCAGATAGGCAGAAAACATTTATTAGTTTCCATAATAAAACACATTTCTGCTACACATTACTCTTTTACCATTCTTCCTCAAGCAAGTGAAGAAAATTCTCGATAAGCAAGAAAGGAATTATAATTAGGACATCACTAACTCTCCGGTATCTGTAATTATAAATGGAAAAATTAAGGCCCACGAAACAGTTAACTATGTTCTTCCGATTACACTCGTTTGCTAAAATGAAGACTGGTAACGGATTCATTTCCTAAGATCTCTAATGTGAGCAACAATTCTGATTCTTTCATTCCACAGACACTCCACCACACTACTTCCTTATTCATCTTAATCTATTACTGGAACAATATCTTACCGGAAAGGGAAAAATGTTGTCAGCCCTGTTCAAGCTATCTTCCATCCAGGATTTTGGAGCGAACGCTGAGCTAGGGCGAGCATACTTCTGAAGCTGAATATGATTGCTTGCAAAATTTTTCTTCAAAGGTGAGATGGAGTTCAGGGGTGTTATTCCACCATTCAGCCCTCTGCGGTGATCTCGGCCTTGGGAAGCTCCCCAGCCACCATAGCCGCCACCTCCTGGGCTCCAGGAAGAAGAGGGGGTTGGAGAGGGACTCTGATAACTGCTCCATGGAGAAGGAGGTTTGTTAAGATTATTCGCCAAATGAGGCAGCTGGTTAAAAGCAGCGTTTCTGTGTGTGAAAGGTGGGGGGTGGGGACTGGCAGGAGACCTCCTCTGCTGCTGATGCTGGCTGTGATGGTGCTGGAAATGGGGGTGATGAGGATGGTGCTGGGACAGAGGCCCGATCTGAGGGGAGAAGCTACCACCAAAGCCAGGGCTGACATGATGGGGAAAATTTTGAAACAAGAGAGCACCATTATTAGCTGAAGCACCAGGGACCCCTCCCTGGTGAAAGAAACTTGCATCTTCATTGATTATCGTGGAGGAAGAAGGTGCTATCGCTGCTGACCAGTTACTGAAACCAGTAAGGGACGATGCACTGGATGTCAAGGGTTGGGTGGAAGTCCCGAGGCCTGTGGCTTCTTGGTAATCAAACCCTGTCAACACTGGTGATTCAATGCGGATCTTTTCTTTTCCATTGCTGTTTTCTGAAGAACTGTCCCCTGGATTTTCTTCAGCTTTTGCCTTTTCAGTTTCAGGCAGTATTCCAGCTTCCTGACCTGGACTTGGGGAGAGTTGTTGCTTTTCTAAAGGGTCTTGTTGTTCCTGTTGTTGACTTTTTGCTTTTTCTGACCCCAAGATCTCATCCTGAATGTTATGGGTAGCCGGAGCAGGAAAGAGCCAAGCTGACCCGGCACTGCTGCCATTGGCAGCTGTGTTATTATTTATAAAAGCAGCAGGGTTGGGGGTGGCATTTTGGTGATGGTGTGGAGGCTGCAGGTGTGGATGGAATCGGACTGGAAAAGCAGATTTATTCCCAGTATTGCTTTGCACCAGCACTCCAAACCCGTAATCCCCCATTTATTATTTTTAGAATCAGAATCTCACAAAAGAAAAAAGACAACCTAATGTCTCACGTCTTTCCTCCCCTGTATCTCAAATCTGTTTGCTTGAAGTGTCTTATTTATAGCTAACTCAAAGATCAGCTTTATCACCCTACGTATCTTGGATTTGGAATTCTGGTCTCTCTGAATGGAAAAAAAACCTTAAAAAAAAAAAAACCTCTTAAAATATTGATATGAATCCAATTGGGCTTATTTCTAGGCGGGAATAAAAAAGGAAAAAGGTAAAAATCAAGTCTTTGGTTAGTAAAATAGGCGCTTTCTTTTTCCAAAGGAAAATGTACATGAATGACAAAAACACAGCTTCTCAAGCATCTATGGATATAGAAGAATAAGCATTGTGCGGAGTAAAAATATATATATATAAAATTTAACAATCACATATGGTCTTCCTCAGCAGTTTAGATTCACATAAAAATTAGAATAGGATTAAGGGGAGAATACGTTCTTTTCTTGGCAGCTTGGTTAAAAAAATCAGGAATAATTTAAGAACATTATATATTATATATTTATATATAGATAGATTATATTAGGTTATCTGGGGCGGGAGGTGAATTTCTGGTTGCCAAAGAGGAAATCAGCCTTGACTAAAGGAAAGATGATTGCAGGGAGATTTCTGCTGTTCCTGGTCCTGTTTCTGTTCTTTTGTAGGGTGCAGTGTGGGCCTCTGGGGCTGTTCCTGGGGCTCTGGGTGCAGATCTTGCTGCGTTTGCTGTTCTTGGGCTCCCCTCGGCCTCCTTTCCCCCATGAAAGGGGTTGGAAACACCCGTTTCTCCCTCTGGGGGGTGTCGCGATCAGGAGGGATTAGCGAGACTGGACAAGGGCGAGCTGGCGGCCCGGGGGTGCGGGGAGCAAAGGGGTGACCTGGAAGGTCCTGCGGTTTCTGCCTCTTCCCCTCTCTGCGGCTCCGGGATTTTTTTCCCTCATGGGACCCAGGGGCGGTTTGTTCAGTTCTCTCAGTTCGATTCTCCGCCGGGGGGAGGGGGAAGGGGGATGGACAAAAAGGAAAACCCCGCTACCGTAGTTACTCTGAAGGAGAAAAGCCTCCCCCCCTGGGCTCGCGCTCTCTTTTCCCCTAGACTGGTTGGAAACTATAATTTAGAAGGCTTTTGTTTCTCCTCACGGTTGCTGGGCCGCCGCCGCCGCCGCCGCCGCTTTTCCCCGGTCCCGCAGTCCCAGCTGTCGTCGTTGCGGACGCCGCCTGGCTCTTCTTTTTCTTCCTTCGTCCTTCTCGTCTTCCTCTGCTGTCGCTGCTGCCTCCGCCGCCTCCGCCGCCGCCGCCACTGCCTCCGGTGCCCAGGTCCCGCAGCCGCGGCTGAGTCCTTCTCCTCAGGACCGAGCCGAGTGAAATGACAACCAGCTGGAAAGACCGAGAGACACTTCCGGTTCGATGAGGGGGCGGGGTGCCGCGGAGGCCACGCCTAGTAGCCGAAAGACCAATCCGACACTACAATTCCGACTGGGCCACGCCTCCCAGCCTCGGAGCCCCTCCCAGGAAGGTCTTTGGTCATCTCAGAGCCTCCTTTTCCGCCTGCGCCTCGCCCAGCGTGCGCGGCGTCGGCTTCGGTCCGCGCACTCAGTGTAAGCGGTGCACCGCCATCTTTTTTGTGGGCAAAGGTTTCTTTGCGATTTAGGTTCCCAAAGCAGACTTCTTAAGAACCCCGTAGAGAGACGTTCGGAAGAGAATGGGCATCTTGCATACTAAAACACCTAGATAAAGTGTTTGGGGTTGAATTGGCAACCTATGGAACCGAGAATAAACGAGAAGCCTGCCCTGAGTAAAGGTGGGTGCCCCGGGAATCACGTGCTCTGGCCGGAGCTCCGCCCCCGAGGGATGGAAAGGGTGACGGGTTTTCCCTGGCCTCTGTGCTGTGCCTAGAACTGCATAGTCCTTATCCAGAACGTACATCTCCAAAGGGATTCCCTTCAGACTCCATTCCTCCACCCCCACCGCCTACTCAGCCATCTTCCCTGATTTGCAGATGCTGTCGTGGCTGAGCCACCAACTATATACTTTCTACTCCACCTTCCAAGCTGAAAAGAAGGATGCTTCTAAAAAACGAAAATCCAGTCATGGTCCTGTTCTGCTCAGACCTTTTTTAAAATGGCAGTCCGTTACTTGGAGAATAAAGGCCAAATTTTGTAGTTCAAGCCTTAGTGTCCTGTGGGCAGTACTCTCTGTGCCTTTTCCCGTGCCTTTATCGTCTCCCTTTGGCAACTCTTATTTCTTTTGAGAAGTAAGTCTCCAAACTACCTACTCTGCCTTCTGACTTCTCTTTCTACAGACATACATGACCCTAGATATGACTCTCCAAACCAGTGCTTGATCTAAAGCAGTAGTTCTCAACTTATGGTCGTGATGCCTTCGGGGAGGGGTCGAATGACCCTTTCACAGGGGTTGCCTAAGATCCTCAGAAAATGTAGATACTTACATTACAATTCATAACAGCAGCAAAATTATAGTTATGAAGTAGCAACAAAAAAATTTTATGGTGGGGAGGGTCACCATAACGCAAGGAACTATATGAAAGGGTCGCAGCATGAGGAAGGTCGAGAGTCACTGATCTGAAGAGTTGATATTGAGGGTGGGAAGCACCAGGGAATGAGTCTTGAATGAAGACATGGGCGTATGAAGCAGCGATAATCTTTTCTGAAAGGCCAGATTTTCAATTCTGAATTAATCATTTAGTTCCTTATGCCATTTGGTTTGGAGCTCACATATTGGCTGTTTGCTGTCTATGCAAGGACTCCAGGTCTTTACCTTTGTGTAGACCTTCTATACTGCTGTTGCCCTCAGCATAAGCTTTTGGTGTGTGTGAAAACTGAACAAAAATAAAACCAGGTTAGAGCCCTAAGTAATTCTAACAAAATAAGAAATATATATATATATATATATATATATATATATATATGTATGTATGTATATATATATATTTGGCCCAGTGTGGAGACACACACCTTTAGTTCCTGAGTTCCAAGCCATCCTGGTCTACACATTGAGCAAGTTCCAGGCTAGCCAGTGCTATATAGTGAGACCTGTCTCAAGAACTCATCACCACCATCATCTGACCCTTCTGCGCTTGCCTATGTGGATCTTATTCGGAGATGTTATTCTCCTTCCCTGTGTATGTATCATAATGAGCTCTGCAGTCTTGGGAGTTCTTTGGGCATAGGTGTTGCTGGGTCTTACTCTGTTGTCCCCCTATGCTGCCACTTCCCCTGACACACACATACACACACTTACACCCACATGTACACACTCAACACACAGGCACACAGACACACACACACACACACACACATACACACACATACACACACAACCCTCAAGACTGAGCTGGCTCAGCCAGGTACTATTTCTTCCAGAACGATTTCCCTAACTTCCCTTTACTAGAGTCTTGTAGATTCCTCTTTTTAAATTATTACTGGGTGTCAATAGGTTAGTTTCTTAAGAGCAAAGACTGTGTGGTCTGTCTTTATGTCACTAGTGACCAGTAGAGGATCTGGCTCAGAACAGACTCGGTACAAGTTTACCTAATGACTAGGTGGATGTTCTGCGTCCAGTAGATAGTTATGGGTCTCTTGGAGCTATGATTTCTTCTCAGTATCTAACATGACAACTGTGGCTTAGAGGAAACTGGTCTGTCCTGAGAACCCAGCAGCCCTGAATTTGAATTCCCAGCTGTTCTGCTTCCTCCTTGTGCAGCCTTCAGCATCACCACTCCAAGTCCTTTCTTCCTCATAGAGCCACGTGGACAGAATCCCCCGGGTCCCTTCCTAGGTTAGTGAATTACATGAGGTCTGTGTCGTGCCTATATACAGTGCTCCAGATGTGTGTTCCTCATTAGCACATTGAGTCCAGAGAGTTACTTCAGCAGCATCTTCTACCTAGAAGTTGCATGGACCAGTGTTCAGGAACCTCTCTTGGTTTGCGGGAGAAGACATGCCAGGATCAGTCAGTCCTTCCATCCTAGATCCACCTGCTTGTTTAAGACTAGGATGAGACTAGGATGATCACAGGGGTATCTGGGTCATCAAGGGTCAGGTTTGTGGTTAGGACCTGGGAGGAAGAGAGAAGGAAGGGAGAAACCATTCTCTGGAGTCTGTTGCCTACTTGGAATCTCAGGATACTCAACCCAAGACTACCGTTCTCAAAACATTGTGGCCTCAGCAACTGTCCCCTGGTAACCATGACAACAGTTCAGCAACTCTATTTGGGATCTTTAAAGGGATCTACTGTTGTAGATAAGAGCTGGATGGAGCATCTGCTGGCACTAGGAGTCCTTTTCATGAAGTATGCTCAGCAGGAAGCAGGCATGTTGCAGGGATAGCATCCTTTGCCCAACCATTAAGGTGCCACCAGGTTCAAAAATAAATTTTACACAGATCCCTTCCTGTCTAGTATACAGACACACCCTTAGAGAAGCTAAAGACTAGGGAATGTCTATACCCTGCTAGCTGCTGCCCAGCCTCCTCTAGGTCTTGAAGCCAACCATACCCCAAACTTGGAGCCTTCCAGGAAGTAATATTAATGCCCCCTTCACCAGCCTCTTTCTTCTAAAGCTTGGAAGATGACATAAATCTCATACCATAACCACACAGGGTGAACTCTGGTCCCCTAGAGTTCTAATGTCCTCACTACTGCCTTTGAAGTGTACATTGCCAGCCATTTCCAAATAGCACACACCCAAGCTACCTAGAAGCCTATCTAATGACGTCAGCAATCATTGCCTCCACCCAAGGCTGCCACATTGTGTACTGTGCAGTTTCATAAGGTACCGAAGACTAGTGTGTGGATGAGATCCACAGGGTTCTACAGTACATGGACCCTGGGACCTTTCCTTTCTATAAAACACAGGGACACATTATAAAACACGGCACCCCTACAGAAGAAGCTACCAGATACTACCATAAGTGATATAAGCTCATATCTACACATACAGAAATATTTAAAGAAGTTGATCCTTTTAGAGTTAGCAGCCCAGAAGCTTTTTAACTGAATTGAAGGACTTATTGCCCTTAGTACTGGTGTCAGTAAGAAGGTAAGTCTAGACAGGTATAAAGTCTGACTGCACAGGAAATTAATACTCGATAACTACTTGGCTAGCAAAACTAATGAGCTTCCTAATAAAATGCCAAGATGGACTTTTTAATTAATATAAAAATCTCAAGGGCTAAAGGCAACTCCTGTGAAGGCAAAGAAAGGATGGGGTAACTCCAAACCATCTAATTTCCAGGAGTGCTTGCAACTTGCTAGCATAAAGTGAGTTAGACAGAGAGAGAACCAACCCCCAGAGCAGATCTTTTCTCAAATTCCACTTCTGTTCTTCGCTGAGACTCAGTATTGGAAAACGGCGTGTATTTACTTAGAACACACCATTTTTAATGACTAATTGCTCTATTTTTTTCTTATTCTTCTCTTACTTGATGTTCTGCAGTGTGTGCAAGCCTCTGAGCTTTCCTCCCACCTTCGTGCAGAGGGCTAGTGCAGGGAGCTAATTAACAAGCTGTTTGGGTGGGAACAGCCAGCTCCTCCAATGCATCTTTACCAAACTACTGTGTTGAAAAGGTGAGGCCCCAGCATGTAGACACGCTTCCCACGAAGCGCCTCATCCTGAGAGACATAGGTGAGGAAGAACAGGGCTGCCCCTTGCAAACTATGCCAGGCATCACACAGATAGCGTGGACTCTCTCAGGACTCCAGCACCGTATGTGGGCGGGCCGAAGATCTGGATCACTCCTTGATGCTTTGAGTAGAATCACTTTATCTTGCTCATGCTGCCAAGTACCTGCCACCCCCCCCCCCCATGGCTGGGCTATAGAATTTAACCTGCACCACCAGGGAAAACATAGATTTGCAGAGCATCCTGGGAACTCTAGGGTCCAGAGGACAGACAGTTGTGAGTCAAGGATCACAATTTGTCCCAATATATCCATAAACTCACAAATACTGGTCTAGCTGGTCTAATGATCTGATCATGTCAGGAATTTATTTATATTGCAAAAAGAATGTCAATTATGAATTTTGTTTTCTGTTAAATAGTGACATCTACCTATGGGAGAGGGTGACTAAAAATGATTCTTTTCTTTTGTGTCCAAATTTCTTACTCTCCTGTTCTGTAAACATATATTACTAGCAAACATTAGCCCGTAGGAGCTCATAAAATGCAGATTCCCAGACTGAGCCCCAGCTGTCCTGGAACTCTGGATGTAGACCAGGTTGGCCTCAGACAGAGATCTGCCTAACTCTGCCTCCTGAATGATGGGATTAAAGGCTGGCTTAATCTTCACTTTTCTCTCACAGATAACATCATAACATTACAAGGTAGAACAGGCTTCTCTGTGATAATGTAAGAACATTGAGAAGCCATGTGAAGAATTGGTTAAAAAAAAAATGCCCCTTTGTACATTGAGTAGTTTTGGGGACTAAAAGAAAGTAGATGTAGTGGATGGTTTTCGGGACTCATGAGACCGAGGCTTCCCCTTCCATGGCTCACCTCTCTTCAAAGTGGGCCTTCCCCTTACAGCCAAGATGTGTGGTCTGTGTTGCAGACTGGAGAACAGAGAAAGACACAAAGAGTGCTTTAAGTCTTCGCCTTGAGGAGGCTTTTCAGAAACCATAGGCATCACTTCCATTCTCTCATTGGCCACAGTGGCTATGTAGACCATATGGCTACAAAAGGAGTTGGAGAGCAAGGCTGCGTTGGTGTTCTCCAGTACTCTGATAAAAAGTTGGGCTCTGCTATTAAAGCAAGGTGATGGGTATTTGAGGTTTGGGCTCTCAGAAGCAGCAAGGTTTAGTGATTTGCTCACAGTCTTGTAGCCGTTCATTTTATAGTTGTGGAATCTGAAGCCTGACCAAAAACATAAAGGCCTTATGTGGAATGATACAGTTGGTTTTCCACAGGAATCTTTGCTAGGCGCTCCCTCCCTGGCCCTGTGGCCCTCGGGTTTTAGCATGCATCTAAACTACCTGGAGAACTGCTAGACTAGAAATTCAGATGCAGTATGTGTTGGTAGTCAATACACGCCAAGTCATGAGTTCTGCAGAGAGAAGGTTTGTTCGGGCTTGCAGTTGCACAAGTCTCAGTCCATGGAGACTTGCTGCTGGAAGCTATGAGAGACACAAGATGTGGCTGGTCCAGGAGGTTTCCGGGTGATGCTGACATTGCTGGTTTGGTGGAAACACTTGGGAACCGGACTGCAGGGTTTTGCTTTCATCTGGGTTTGGTGGGGCACTGGGTTCATGCACCCCATCGCCTGCATCGCCTCCTTTATTCCCAGGCCAGTCCTCCTCTCGTTTTCACTAGCTCACTCCGTGGTATGGCTCATCATCCTTCAGCTACCTTAGCCAACATATCACATCATCCTAACCTTCTCCTGATCTACCTTTGAGATTTTGATTTTTTCCCCCCTTACCGTTTATATCCCTCTCTCCTCCTTTGGTTCAAGTCTGGTCGTGTCTCACCTTGTGGTTTCTTTCTTTCTTTCTTTCTTTCTTTCTTTCTTTCTTTCTTTCTTTCTTTCTTTTGTTCATTGCCAAAGCAATCTTGAGACTTAATGCCTGGCTTTGCTCACAAAATCTTTATGAGGGAGTCTAATTATATTACAGTGTAATTGAAATGTTCTCAGTAGCTATCACGTGCACTCAACTCTAGTCAAACCTTGATGGTTTTCATTCTGAACTCACCATTTGTCTTACTTGATTTTTTTTTTCCTGATACCTAGCTTATATTTTAAAAAATCAACTTAAAATATAGTCCAAAGAAAGAAAAATATTTAAAAGCCTGGTATCACTTATTATCACCTAAAAGTGATTCTCAGGATTCTCAGGGGGAGGGAAGGCTGGTGATGACTTCTTCCTAAGACCCTTTATGCATGACAAAGGCCCTGGCCTTGAGATCGTCTACTTGAAGCAAAGAGTAATAGGGTGGGGAGAGGGTTTTAAAGAGGTCCTGGTCTGAACTGTGATGGATCCTCTTTCCGTAATGGGAAGTCCTGGAAAGGAACAGTGAGGTTTCTCATTGTGTGATTCAAAGTCCTGCCTTTGTCTGTGCTCTACGGGCACCTCACTTACCCGGCAGGAAGCCTTTCATTGTTTGAAAGCCAATGCCCAACTCTTAGAACGTGGTGAAAGGGCCCATCACTTGGTACTTGCCGCCTGACCTCTCCTGCCATCTCCTGGGGCCCTGCCCAGCACCCTGCAAGACTTGTCTCCACAAACTGAACTCTGAGCCATGAGTGCCGTTTGCTACAAGCAACAACACACACGGGCAGCGCCCTCAACGTCATTTGAAGAGATTTCTGTCACACCTGAAGAAGGCTATGTGTGTTTGCTGATGCTGGCCGGTTAGTGATATCAGCGTTCTTGGCTTTCTTCGAGGTCATAAAATGACGACCCCAGTCCCCAGGCCCAGTTGTCATATAGTGTCTTTCAAAAATAAGAAACAAGGCCACAGAGCCTAATTTCTCCCCAGGCCTGAGGATCTTCTCCAGAGGCCCACCACACCCTTAACAGCCCTCCGTTAGGACTTTGTGGCGGGAGCTGAGTCATACGCCTGGATTTGGATCTACTTTCCTTTAAACTAGAGGATGCGGTGTCAAACTGAAGCAGAAGCTGCTGTAGACAGGAAGAGGGGAGGTCCTGAGAGCAGCAGGTTGTCCTTCCAGCCACCACCCCTGGACAGCTTTGCCTTTGTGCCCGTGTTTACACATTTGCCAAGAGCACCTACTTTGTTTGTCCAGAGTCCTTTTCTAAATGTCCTTCTCTGGTCTCTCTTCTGAGGCGGGCATACCCCTTCAGCATATAGACCCCATTGCACCATCCACTTGCCTCCATCTTTGAACATTTTACAAGCAGCACTTCTCATCTTATTTTCCAGTGGGATTATTGCCAGGAGGGGAAACCCGGCAGTGTCCTACTTAGCATATGTGAAGTCCTGTTGACACAGAACTTCAGCCCATCCCTTGGATCTCACAGCAAGTCAGTTACTGTAAGTCTCAGAGAGTTCCTTTATAAATAGCAAGCCATTTCAACCTTGTGTAAAACACTTTATACATAATAATCGCCCCACTTGGCTGAATCGTGCTGCTGTTGCATTAAGCTGGTCTGTGTTGATACGCCCTCCAAGTTAAACTGCTTCTTAATGAAGTGGCTTGCTCAGAAGCCATCAGCCAATGTGTGTCTACTCACATGCACGCTCGTACCTAATGTCATCAGCACCTCAGAACAAGTGCAGAGACAGAAATTGTCTAATATTAATGAGCGATTCGCAGATAAGTGGATGCTCCAGTCTCTAATGTAGTTGAGGTGAGTCTCAGTAATGGGCTTCTTGAAATGACCCGGCCCCCACCGGAGCACCTTCGCATCCAGCAGCCTATGTAAAGTGCATAAATATTTTAGCAAGGGAAATAGGAAGCATTATGGCCACGCTCTGTGCTGACAGCTTGGTAGTTAGAGATCACCGCATCCCGAGGTGTAGCAATTCACCATTCGCTCAGAGTGGAAACGAGGCAGAGGAGAGGGCTCGGGGCCCCTAGCTCATTTTTTATTTAAAGGAGATTTTTAATCTATTCAGCTATTTAAGCTCCAAAAAGAAAAAAAAGGAAGAAATATGCTCCAAGTGCAGAAACTTAGGGAGTGTATTGAGTCTCACTTGACAACATCTGAGATGCAGTTTAAATCAGAAGCAGCATTGTATAACCCTATAAGTGGATGGTGAGAATTTAAAATGTAGTTTCCTGGAGTGTGTGTGTGTGTGTGTGTGTGTGTGTGTGTGTGTGTGTGTTTCTTTTAAATCTTTTGAGGCAGCTTATTTCCAGTTCTCCTCTAAGATAAGGCAGATTCATAGTTTGTAGCCATTACTCTACGCCTCTTATTCAGCATCATTGTCTAAATCGTTACAATGTTTGGCACTTAAGTAAATGAGCTAGAAGAAGACTTGTGTCATTGATGCACATGGTAGATCAGTGTGACACGGCACACACTGAGTCTGACAGATGTCGTCATCAAAGAGACGGCTGCTCTGTGAACCGTCTGACGGGAGCATTTCTGGAAACATGAGGTCACTGGGTAAAAACAAACAAACAAACAAACAAAAAAAGCCAGATGTTTTAATTAGGTAATGGTTCTCTGACACCAGCTGAGTGACTTCTGTGTCTTTTTACCTCTCTGACTCTCAGTTCCTATGCCTGAAGACAACGACACGGATGTCCAGGCAGTTTCCTGGAGGTTAAAAGGCATGCCAAGTTCTTCAGGCAGCTTGGAGGCTCCAGTAGTGAACCAGCTTTGGCTATATTAACTTTGTGATCGGGGACACATGTGTCATTCGAGAGTGCCAAACAGCAATGAATAGGCCTCGGGACACGAAATCTACCAGGTGTCTACATGCGACAGGCTCTATCGTAGGTCTTGGAGACATGCAGATAATCTTGGAAGTGACAGCTGTATGCTGGAGATAACGACAGAAATGTATGTAATACATCGAGAGCCATGAGTCTAGGTGACGATGGCAGGTCAGAGAGGGAGAATGTGGTCCAAGTCATCGTCAGAGAGGAAAATGTGCAGATTCACATTAGGCCTCTCTTTGATGGCTCCTGGGGATGCATCAAATTCCAAGCACATGATTCCTACTGGGGAGCAAAACTTGCATGAAGTTTGAGCATGCGTTCAGACGTGGAGCCCTGTTGTCATTTACCCACAGACCCACCCGATATTAAAGGACCGAAGAATATCATTTTCAGAACTAGACAGTAGTCAAGCAGCATATAAATAAAATTCTTAATTTCCTTCTTCAGAGATCTTCTAGGTGGTACACAAAAGCTGGCTTCAGTCAGTACTGGTCAGAAAGACTTGGAAAAGGCCATATCTCTACTGACTATGAAGAGATTTCCGTGCTTTATTCTCTAAACTGTAGTTTGTCAGACCTTTTACACAAATGTATTGTATTGGCACTTTAGAAGTGATGAAACACATCATAGATGATTGTGCAGGTTACATGCAAATACCATGCCATTTTACATAGAGAGCTTGAACACCCATGGATTTTAATATTTGGAGGGTTCTTGGAAGTAGTAGTTTTGCATGTTGGGGTGGCTGTGTTTAAACATGTGAGAGACAGGCTTCCATGAACGTCTTTTCCCAAGCGTTGAGATGTTAGCACTGTGGGGTGGGTTCCCCCTTTCCCCTTGCTCTTCACCCTGTCTGGTATTTGAGCTGCTGGCTCTTACTGGACTGGAAGCTTTGTGAGAGGAGGAAGTGTATCTTGTTCCCTACAATACCCGGGGCCCCATACTGAATAAGTGGCTAGCTGTGAGTGGGACCTGGGGAGTAAGGTCTTTTGGAACCCTGTTCTCCGGTTACACACATACACATGTAACTGCAGCTGACTTTTTCTTCTAAGAAACTGTATTGATGTCTTAAAAAGTGTCTTGGGTCATTCCTGTTTCTCTGGTTTAAAAGTAAGCACTTGGCAAAGCTGGATGCTTAGAAATGCAAATTTAAGCAGCTGCCCTGCCACCCTGGAATTTGTTGTACTTACTCCCAGTCCCCTCTCCTCATCCACTTCCCTTCAGAGTTTACACCCTCAGGAGAGCATTAGGACAAGCTCTTCCTACCCCACCTACCTGAGCAGGTCTCGCTCTCGGTCTTTGTGTTCTAAAGATAAACCGAATTAAAAATCTTCTCGATTTCATGAAGATCTGGTGAACTAAGAGTGTTATAAATACTTTCCAGGGGGTGGGTGTGGATCAGTTTTTACGTGCACGTGGGAGAGCCTGTCTTACCTTACTTTTTCATAATTTTTAGTGAACTCATGAGCTCCATGGAGGGCCAGCTATTGGCTATTTAATTTTCACATTCTTCTTGTGTTGTCTGTGAAGATGGCTGTGTGTGCTTGGGTCCTTCCTTTCAACACACTCTCAACAACAGGGATCCTCAAACATGCTCAAGGTGACCCCCAGTTGTGAGGTGCCATTAAAGCACAGACTATCCAGATCACTCTATTTAGAGTTGAGCACAAGTTGAGGTGCCCATGAGTAAGGGTGTCATGGGGACAGGGGACCTCAGCAGCCTCCCTCAGGCTCCCTCAGCCTCCTGTCCGAGGAACGCTTCCAAGAACGGACATTTGAGTGCTGTCTGGAAAGATGAGCCGGGGTTTGGCAGACGCTGAAAGGATTCAGGTGTCCAGTGGGGCCCTGAAAGGATGAGCGCACCTAACCCACATTTATTCATTGTAGGCCACAGCTCGGGAACCACAGCTGAGGGACCACACTGGGCCTGATCAGACTGCGGAGAGCTGGTGAACAGAATGGGAAGAGACCTCTCCTTAACAGAACGCTTCCCTTGCAGCCTTGATAATTATGCCTAAGCTGTAGATAAAAGTAGCTTCAATGCCCTGCACAGCGTGACAGAATCTATGAAAACCGTATGTGAATATCCCCCGAATGACTCAGAAATTCTACCGATTCGTTTCAAGCGGAGAAAACAAACAAACAAACAAACAAACAAACAAAAAACCCAACAAAACGGTTCCTGTAAGAGGACTGTTGGCAGCACAGTTTGGGAAAACTAGATTAGGGTCTTTCAAATCTGTGTGTAGGGAATGAGGAAGGAGACTGATGCCTGTTGCATGGGAAAGTCTAGAAATAGCCATGTTGCTGCAGACGCCTCCAAGGCCCAAGGCTGCAGGCATGAACCAAGACACATGATGTGCACGCCACTCTTGAGGAGGTCACCCGTGTGAAGGCTGCCCGTGTGGAGGCTGTCGCTATACAGAAATGCTACATATCAGTAGTTAGAGAGGTATGTGCTCTGTTCACAGACACAAGTAATAAAGCTAGTATATCGATAGAGGTCTTTTGCAGCTGAAAACTGGTAAGTCTCAAAGACATCGAAAGAGGCCTCTCAGAGAGACATAACTCTTTAAAACTATTATTTTTGCAAGGAGATTGTATTCCATGTATCACTGGTGTAACTAAAGATTAGTTAAAAAAAATGAAAATGAATAATTTCCATGGTAACTCAGTAACATCTCTTTGGAAACAAACTGAACAACATGAAACATGATATTCAAAAACATTTTTACTCCAAGGCCCAGTAATTTTCCTCTTAGGAACCTATCCAAACAAGATAGCCCTTTTTTATTTATATTCATAGGAAGATGTTCAGTGTGGTTATTATGTACAAAAACAAGGGGTACAGATTCATCTAAGTTGTCTAAAAATGGACGCGGGAGTTTATATGTGGAATGCTGGGTTACCATTAAACCCTTGCTATAGAAGAGTTCTTACTGACTTATGTATTGGTTCACAAAATAGCATTAAATTGTCGTAAAAACATGAAGATAGTGTGCTCACAGATATGAGATAGACACGGTGTGGATGCAGAAGAGCCTTGTGACCAGGCCCTGTGTTTATTTAGACTTTGACATGGCTTCTTATGCAGAGGGATATTCTGAATTCTATCATGCATGATCTTAAACATCATTGTACAGTTTCCCATGAGACTCTTATTATGGTATACACACAACAAAACCCTCTTGGCTTCAGAGATAGAGGAAGTCCAGGCCTCCCTCCTGCTGAGTTCTGTAACTGCACAGTGGGCAGGAAGCAGCTACTCTGAAGGTGAGTGTTCATGCTGACTAGCTCCTAGGATTGGAATTACAGACTAACTTGTCTGTCTGTCTATCTGACTATCTATCTATCTATCTTTCAATTTTCAGACAGGGTCTCTTTACATGGCTGTCCTGAAACTGTCTCTGTAGACAGGCTGGCCTTGGACTCAGAAGGATCTGTCTGCCTCTGCCTCCGCAGTGCTGGGGTTAAAGGTGTGTACCATGGACCACCATTCTCAGCCATGCCTTTTTTCAGACTTTAAGAAGATGGGTTTCTGTCCTTCTGAGTCTTCTCCAGTCAACACGCATTCCACAATTTAAAAAGAGCTTTGTCAGTGAAGAGTTTTAAACCACTCAGAAAACAGAAGAGGACCTGTCCTCTTTGAAAACACAAAAGCAAGGCCTAGCTCTAGAATGTGCCACATCAGGATGTCCCCAGGATAGAGACCTCAGCTGTCTGGTTCCAGGGTTGGACAGAAAGAGTGTGTCACAGAAAGGCCATCGTGATCCCTACTAGTCACCACTTTTCATTGCTAGGTGAGGCCACAGTTCTCTCGTCTTGGCGAGGGAGCCACAGAAACTCCAGTTCTGAGGTAAACATGGTGGTAGATGGCCAGACTCCTTACAGAATGCATAACCCTGAGGTGTGGTCTTCAGATCAGACTGTGAGAGGAGACACATGACAGGAACACTGTGGGAGGAGATAAGGACAGGGGACTTCCTTGCAGATCAGACGGGCTCCATGATGCCAGGGACAGTGTGGAAGAAGCAGTAGATTGGTGTAGAATCCCTTATTAATGTAATGGAGCTGTTGTCATTAATTTTTTAAAAATATCTTTTTTTTTTTTTTGCAGGGTTTCTCCATGTAGCCCTCACTGTCCTGGAACTTGTTCTGTAGACCAAGCTGGCCTCAAAATCAGATCTGCTTGCCTCTGCCTCCCAAATGCTGGGAAAATTCTCCCTTCCTCCCTCCCTCTCTCCCTCCCTCTCTCTCTCTCTCTCTCTCTCTCTCTCTCTCTCTCTCTCTCTCTCTCTCTCTCTCTGTGTGTGTGTAGTAGGTAGGTACCTACACATTGCCAGTGCTCACAAAGGCAGAGGTGTCATATACCAATGTAGCAGGGCTTTCATATGACAGTGGCCACCAGATGTGGGAGCTGGGAATGGAACTAGTGTCCTCTGCAAGAATAATATGTGCTCTTAAATCAACTCTCCAGTCCCTTCCTACCTCCCTCTTTAAAACTTTGGTGCTAGGAATAGCATGCATGATACGAATGTGTTCTGTCAGTGAGCTACTTTCCTTGGGGCCTTCTTATCAGTATCTGGAGGCAAGAGATGAGAAGGAGAGGGAGAATGGGGGGGGGTGAGCAATCAGGTGGGGAAGGAAGGGTGACCCTTTCTCACGGCCATCACTTCCCACACCTCCTACCACCAAAACAGATGTAACTGGTCTAGATGTAGAAGTAACCGGAGGCTTAATTTTAGAGAGAGTGCGTGTACACGAAGGTCAGGGTGCAAGTCACGTGTCCAGTACTGAGCCGCTGGGAATGGAAGCCAGTGCTCTTGTTAACAGCCACTGCTGGTTCCAGCTGCTGCTACTAAGTAAGAGCAGGGCATTCCATATACAGTGCAATTCTCATCAACCAAGTTAAAGTAATAATATGTTCTCTCCTTTCATGTACTAGACTGATAAATCCTGATGCATGCGATGCGCTGATTAGTTAGTTAGAAATAATTAGTATCAGACTGTGCTTCGAAGTGAAGGAATGCACACAACTCTGGTTTTCTACACGTCCTCAACGCATCTGTCATTTGAAGGAAACTACTAATCAGTTGGGTTCAAGAGAAACACATGGAGTAGCTATCAGCTCAGCTTGTTTTTCTGTTCTCTTTGCTGTACAAGGTAATATTCGTACAAGGTAAAATGTAGTGCCTCGTGGGGCTGGTGTGCTTCAGAGAGATGCGTCCAGTCGTGACTGAGCTGGGATGCATAGATTGTCAGGGTGAAGGGCCCACCCTCAGAGCTCCTGGGCTTTTTCAGAGCCTTTTCTGGGATCTGAAGGCTAATTACAGAAATGCCAGGATTGGTGGAGAGCCTGGAGGTGGGGCATTTATTAAATCCGATTATGTTCTCAGAGCTAGAAAAAAATACTAGATTTTAGATAAAATGTGGATGCTTTGGCCACTGAGAGTCAGAAGACCACAGGACACCAGCACAGCAATATTGCTGCCAAGGTTCTTTGACCCACAGACCGACTGGGCCACTCCCTCGACTGGGAAGCTACAGATAACATGGTTGCAATTACTGAGTCTGTTACCTTCCAAAGATAGCCTTGACTGCCTTGCATAGTATCAAAATCACCTCTCAAAGGGTCCTGTCTTTCATATTGGGTGTGCACTTCATAGTAAGGCTTGTTTGATTCCCCTAGCTGGCCCAGACTCATTGTGGTTTCTTTGAAACCCAAGCGACTTAGTGGATTTGCATCTTGGACGCTGTATGCAAATCATACACACATAAACCAACATACTTTGTTACAGCTTCCTTTCTGTGCCCAATCTACCTAAGTTGAGTTGCCCTGCTGCACTCTGGGAATATGGGCTAAGAGAAGAGAGTTGGGTCACATAGGCCTGTCTGTAGAAACCAATATTCTCTCTGGATAAGACAAATCCCTATGTAGGAATATGAGGCAGGAACTAGTGTAGGCATCCTCATAGCTTCACCTCTCTAGTCCTGGCCGCTGTTCTTGCCATGGCAGGCAGGATGGAATCCTACAGTGGATGGTCCAGACACTGCAGTAGACTGGAGCTACATTGTTGCTTTATTGTTGCTGTTCAGCCTCCTCCATTGAGCATCTCTAGGACTCTGTCTCCTCTTCTTTCCTTCACTTGTTATTCTTTTGTAAATTCGATTGACACCTCCTGGCTGCATTCAGCTGTAGTGGATCAAAAAGGAAGAGGTCCTGAGCCTTCTCCTAATAGACCTCTTCTCCTCTGCTTTTGCAGGTTCTCTAGCAAGGACAGCTCCTGTTCAAAGTAGGTCGTAGAGCAAGCACACAGATCACGACTGGACAGGAACATCAGTCCTCCATGAAACTGCTTCTGTCAGCACTGAGCTGCCATCCATTCTGATGGGCAGGCAGTTTTCAGCCTTGTCAATCAGTACCAGTCATGAAACACCGGAAGGTCACCCCAGAGCTCACCTGGGCCCTCCTCGCTCTGTGTGCCCACAATCGGGAAGCAGGGTATTCTGGGAAATGTACCTGTACGTTCAGGTCAAGTTTTTGGTGTGATCTTTTTGATGCTGTGAGACAAATATGAAGTGGCTGGTTGCTACTGTGGCAACAGCACAGAGTAAATTCTTGTTTTATAAGTACCAGAGCAGACTCTGAAATAATGACAAATGAATAGTACATACATGGCTGTATGTAATCAAGAATCATATACTGCCCGTAACCAAGTGCACTACGCACTGGTGTTATATGCCTGTAACATCGTAGATGCACAGTAGGTGCACTGTATTTGAACCAACAAGGATTTTTTTTTTTTTTTTGAGCGCTCTATTAGCCTGGTGGGATCACTGTTACATATGTGGTCCCTGGAATGACTGTGATGTCACCATGTGACTGTAGACCATGCCCTGTTGCCTTGGAGTTCCATGTTGGCGTTTCTCACTGGAATCGGTGCCTCTGGAGAGTGGGAGGGGGTTGATTATCTCATGACTCTGTAGCTAGCTAGCTCAGGAATGGATGCTAGCAGGTACTGAAGACACGGCAGGGAGAAGGAAGGAGCCGCTGTCTTTTTGGCCATCAAAGAAGCGCTTATGTGCTATCATGCTATCTTTCTACCTACCTTCCCCTACCATCTGCCCCTCAAATTTTGGTACAAATAATCTCAGCCTTCTTTATAAAAATGCTAAAAGCATATGAGCATTGCTTATAAATATTCTGTGTTTAGTCTAGTTTGGGTTCAGAAAAGGGAGGAGCCCCAAAAACTCTTGCGCTTTCCCATGTCAGTTTCATTATTGAGATTCTGCAGCTCTGGCTTTCGGGTCCACCAGTGTGGGTGGCTGAGAAGGGAATGTGTGGAAACGGAAGAAAAAACTTCCCTGGCCAGTTCTCTGGATCCAGCTCCAGTCTGGTGCAAGCTGACTCCATACACTTCAGGGAAGTTTCCCTCTGTGTCTCACTTGCTGTTGCCTCTTCTTGGGATCCCTTCAGAATCAGTAGCACCCCTTGGCCCATAGGAGACCTAGGGACACATGGCTGCTACCCTCTATGGCTAGCTGAGGAAAGTCAAGCAAGTATAGACTATTTGAAAGTATAGTATAGAAGCCAGTGACACACTTCTCAAAGCTTGAGTTGGAGTGTTGGAGACTAGGGATGCATTTGTGAAGACCAGTACTGAAGGATTATCTTCTTTTGTTCAGCTCTGGTCCAGGGAGGGTCTTAGAGAGCTCTGTGGCTCACCGCAGGGGTATGAGATGGGGCTGAGTTTTGTCCCTGATTATGGAAGCTACGGTGGCTGGTGGCAACACAGAAGTAGAAGTGTGACCCATGTTGTTGGCTCAGAGGCAAGTAAAGGAGGGGGCAGGGAAAGAAGGAGCATCACATTTAGAGTAGCAATAGGAATGCCTGCCTTGGATCTAGGAGGAGCTTACCTTGTCTAGGAGGAAGTACCTGAACGGAGAGGCCATGTTTGGAAATGAGAAGGGCTAGCCAAATGAGAAACCTGCTTACATGAACAGAGCTGGCATCACAGGTGCCCGGGGAAGGCTACCTCCAGAAACATATAGATCATCCAGGAAGGATAATGTCGCTGAAGCACCTGCCAGCCTCTGAGAGGACAAAGCCAGCCTTTGACAGTACCAGCCAATTAAGAGTTTTTCCACCCCCTTTACTTCCTTCCTTACCCCCACATGATTCCTGGAGGGACCAGAAACTAAGTCCCCAAGCTAATGGAAGAGCAGAAATGCCAGCTCCACAGGTTCTTGCTGGCAGCAGCCCAAGCAGGAAGAAGAAGAAGGAAGAATTACACAATGAACCCGAGGCAGTGTCTCTGACTTCGAGAGGCCACAGGCCTTTTATTATTGTCATTACCTACCAGAGATCAGAGAGTTCATGGGTCTGTCTGTATTGTCATTCAGGAGCAAGGGACACCTGCTACACCCTGAGCACCGTCAGAAGAAGGAGCAAGAATCCCTGCTGGTTCGATGTCTTCTTACATTACCCAGTACCAACATGTCCACTGCGCTTTTCCTTTTTCAAGGTCACTCACAGAGTGGGTACAGCTACAGCCTCCGTTTGTCAGGAAGGACTTGAAACTCAACACAGTTGCATCAGCTGTCTCCAGCTTCAGGGTGACTGGGAAGAACCAGGGCTGGAAGTGGGCTGTCAGGCTCTGGAGTGGGCAGCCCTGCTACAGTCCTGTGCCTGTCTTGGAAGACAGGTCAGTCGAGGTATCTGGGGAAACACTGAAGCTGTCCCTAGGGCCTTCAAGTGCACTCAGCTAAAAATACTTAGAGTTCACAGGATTCTCTTCAGTCCCCTTGAGAAAGGTTTTTGGGGAGACAATCCTATTGCAGTTGCAGGAATGTGAAGGGATGCGATTTTAATTATTGAGGCCCCTGCAAGTTAGCGTAAGGAGATGAGAATATTGGAAAGTGTTCTGGAAGTCTGTCGTGACCTCCGTCCCTCTCCTTATTCTCCTCCTTCTTGTCCCCCAGACAGCTTTCATCCATTTTACACAGCATAGGCGCCCCAACTCCCGGGCTGAAGGAACCTCAGCTCTCTCTTTAAGGAGACTAATTGGCCAAACTTTGGCCTGCAACATTCCGAAAGAGCACCTGCTAGTACCAGGTTTCATTTTGGGCACTTGGGCTATAGTAGTACAAATTTTAAAGGGGAAGAAAGAGGGAGAAGTCCCAGTTCTGGTGGAGAAGGTGTCACTTCAAGTGAGCTTATGAATGGTCAGCTGATCTCTATTCCTAATCCAGTGGTCATTCCCAGGGGAAGAGTCATGTGGCCCTGGCTAAAGGCCAGTTCCTGAGGAGGAGCCAGATGAGGACTCTAGACTGCCTGCCCTGGGAGTCCCTTGGACCAGAAGGCTTTAATACACAGCTGAGCTGGTTTTAACAAAGCATCAGCCCCTCCATCATGGTAGCTGCTTGCTTCAAGGTCTCATCTGAGTTCTGTCCTGGATCCTCTACATTTTTGTCCTCATCTCAGTCTCTGTCATACTATGTTTAAACAACTACAGCTGTTCCATATTCGGCCATGTTGTGACCTATTAAGTCGCATCTTTCCCCAGTACTTTTTGTCCTCTCCATCTTAGTGTCCTGGTTAGCACTAAATGTCCATTTGACACCCTAGAATCACCTGAGAAAGGACTTTCGGGCACAGTTTTCTTCATCTAGTTGGTCTTTAGGTTTGTCTGTGAAAGATTGTCCTAATAGGTAATGGCTGTAAACTGACCCGGGTCATTCTGGAAGATGCCATTCCCTGGTCAAGTGATCCTGAGCTGTCTTAGAAGTCTAGCTAAGCAGGAGCTGGTGAACGAACCAGAAAGCACTATTCCTCCATCGTATCTGCCGTCAGCGATGAACCCTGACCTGGAAGCAGAAGCGGAAATAAATCCTTTCCCCTGCTGTGTTGCTTTTCATCACTATGGAGGAAAACTAGGATAGTGACTGAACCTTCTTAAAGGGGACATGGGGACTCTCCCCCTGTTCTGCTGCATGCTACAAGCTCAGACAGAGCCAGGAGCAGCAGAACACCAAAAGGGTGACTAGACCAAACCGCCGTTCCCTGAATCGGCTGCTCTGAGGCAGGACTGTTCCTTTGTACCGCTGAGCCTAGCCGAGGGAGCCGGAAAGCCTGTCAGAGCACCCTGGGAATGTTATGGCCTCAATATTCAGGGTTCTCTCATGCCTCTCATTCGGTGGCTGTTGTGACCAGCTTTGCTGGTGTCAACTGCCACTTTTCAGCTGGTGAAGCTCTAGACGTCCCCATGTCCCTGCTACTTCTCCATCTTTTGTTTTAATGTGAGCCACTGCACATTCCATAATAGAGCAGATTACATCAGACGCTGCGTTTGCTAGCCTCAGCGCTCAGCTGTGCTTCTTTCTCACTGTGGCAGCAGAAAGCCAGCCTAGTTAATGGTAGGATACGGTTTACACTGTGGACACGACTTCAGGATCCCTGAAGTGGAAGGGCCTGCTGGGCTCTGTCTTTTCCTGGTAGTTAGGAGCATGGAAGCTTAAGTCAAGAAACTGGGCTTCAGTTTCATGGGAGGCCCTTCCTTTTCATGACCCTATGTGAGCAACTTAACCCGTGGGTTCCCAGGTTCTCGGTGGAATCATTTTACCTGAAATCAGGCTACTGCATAGGGAGCACTTATGGTTCCTGGGACGTGGTAGTGACCTAAGACACAGCAGCCATTGCTAATATAGTTTTTACACTCCCGATGCTCGAATTGTGTCACAAAACATTCCTTATAGCAGTCTGTAGAAACCAGGCTTCGCAGCAGAAAGTTGCAAAGTCGTGACAGTCTCATGTGTTTCCAGGACTGTCCTAGGGATGGTCTGGGACAGTGGGTATAGTCACGCACATGCACAGGTGCCTGACAAACCTTACTCAATGGTTCTTCTTGGCAAGTCTGCCGAGAAGATAAGTAATATATACATTGTGCACGAAAGGAGACAGAGGCTTTAGTCAGCAGGTGGGTTAGGAAACTGGCTCAACCCAAAAGTTAGTAAGCGGCTAATTAGACTGTTCGCCATGCCCGTGGCCACTGTCTTTTTCTATGGTTCAAGGTGCTTCCCACTAGTAGGAGATTTAAAAATGTGAATGACATTTCTACACATTGCTAAAGGATAAACAAAAAGGTGGCTACAGAGCAGAGCAGCTATTTACAGCAGTATCCGTGGAGTCCCTGGTAAATGAAGCCGGGCAACTAGGGAAGCAGAAAAGGTTCAAACTCCTTACTGAGTGCTGCGTGGTCTGCCGCGAGCTTAGCAGGCTTGGTTCTATGTCATGTGTGACAGGGGCACAGTTCCCATGGTCCATGTGAATTCTGTCCCCACACACCTCTGAAGGTCTAGGTCTGAGAGCTGACCTGAGAAGCCTTTTCCTAAGAGTTGGGGAGAAAAGCAACTCCAATTGTCAGCCCCAGCTGACCAGCGCACAGCACGAGTGAAGATTTGAAAGGACATCTTCGTTATGGCCAAGTTTGCAGCCTTAGTTTTCACTGGTCCAGCAAATATATATGCACAAAGCGTAGCAGCCTCCAGGCCGGGGACCTGGAGGTGTCAGTCAGTGGCTTGGAGAAAACAGATGGCGCTGTTCAAATTAAGCAAAAGGTGAGGAATGTTAATAAAGATGTTTGCAGAGGTGAGGGGGACCCCATGACACAGGGGTACAATTCCCTGGGGCTTGTCATAGCCTTGTGTTGTCACCTCCCCTGGGCCTTTGGGTACAGGGAGAGAGAGCACCCTGGAGGCAGCCACCTGGCAGGAAGTATGGCTTTTGGCAGAAGGACTCCCACAGCACACTGTGGCCTTCTAAGTGAGAAGATGGAGTGTGGCTAGCTAGCCATCCCCATTTCCTTAGACTTCCCAGTCCTCCTCACCAGGGCCTAAGGGGAAGGAACAGCCTCCCGGGGCACAGAGCAGGAAGGCAGAGAGGACGGCTTGCAAGGGTCTGGACGAGAAGGGGAGGCCTCAGGAGCACTGGCACCCAGGAAAGATATTATTACTTTGAAACTGGAAATTTCTAGGAAAAAAAAAAAACCTAAGTTTGGAATCCCAGGGATAAAACTCTGATTCTTGTATTGTGTAGAATGCATATACGTACGTACATACATACATACATACATACATACATACATACATACACTTGACCAACTGATGCGGGCATTGCCTTCGGTCCCTTTACATGTGAAAAGAGAGTCTCTTATCCCACTCAAAGTAAGTTGGGTCTGAAAGTGGCCATGCTCTTGAACGCAAGCGGTAGCCTAAGAGGATTGCCAGTCCCCCATGTCCTTCACAACCAGCTCGTCTTCACTGATATGTTTGTGTTCATTTCATATGCACAAATAAAGCATGTAATATTCTTTAGTATCTTTGGGGGAGTCCCTTCCCCCCAATACCATGATGGGTACATGCTCCAGTCCCTTACATAAAATGACGTAGTACCTATATAGAACCACATATATCTTTCCATGTACATGTCTAGATCACCAAAGCACTTCATGTGGCATAAATTCTGCATACATAATGATTGTACTATATCATTTAGGAAGTAAAAAATGGGAGTCTATCTACATGTGTTTAATAATAATATTGCTCTTCTTCATTTATTCTTGACATTGGGTTGAATCCATAGATGGAGGAATCATAGACAGGAAGGCATGAGTGTATCCAGCTGAAGTATGGGCTGCCCCTGCAACACAGGATAGCATGTTGTATTTGTTTCCTGGCACAAGGCTGACACAGTGTAGAGTACCTGTGAGTATTGGCTACGTTTGCGTGTCTCTGTGGTCCTCAGATTCCCACTGTGTGGCATTTGTTAAGCCCTTGCTACTTTTTAAACATCGTCTCTGGTCATCCTCTTGTCAATATTGTAACCTAATATTCATAACCACTCCAGTTACCCTGCCCTCACTTTAGAAACGTGGGAACCAAGGGTCAAAAAGACGAAAGAGGCAGAGCGTGGGCCTGAATAAGGTTTCTGGTTGCCTCCCTGACTGGATGAATGTTCCATCCTTTTCTGCTCAGAAGTTGTGTCTGGATTGGTCGCTGAACGGTTACTTCATGCATATGCATGAATGGGTCTGTGGTCTGCTTTGTGAATTCCTGAGCCTACCACGGAGTGGCCTGTCGACAGCTGTAGCCCTAATTTTTAAAAACCAGTTAAAATGATTTCAGTTGACATAGTCGTACGTAATCATGGGCTGTGGCGTGACACTTCAGTGCATGTGCCCGGTGCAAACTGAACGAGGGGTTTCTGCTTCCCTTTCTGCCATTATTTGCTTGGGGCCTTTGAGCTCCTCTCCACTATTTATTCATAAAGTAGACAATGGATCGTTGTGAGGTGCAGTCCTCCCTGTGCTAGAGAACACTAGTACTTATTCCTGCTGCCGCTATGTCTTTAATGCCCACTGCCAACAAGAGCATTCATAGTGTCCGCTTAACTAGAACGCATTATGCAGCAGGAGCTTTCGCTCAAGCAGGGTGGATGCTGGCGCTGATCTTGGTTCTACATTAGAGGAAAGGAGCCTGGCCCAGTCACATGTGGCTTTCTCCACTAGTTCAGAACACACACACTGCTGGCAGTTTCTTCTGAGGAACAGTTGAAATGAAATTGTCAAATGCACCCTTCGGTGATCTGAAATGGAGCTGCCAACATATTTGCCAGTGACATCCACCTGTCTTAGAAGAATCACACACCACACACACACAGACACACACACACACACACACACACACACACACACACATACACACACACACAGACAGAGAGAGACAGAGACATAGAGACACAGAGACAGAAACATAGAGACACAGAGAGACAGAGAGATAGAGACACAGAGAGACAGAGACAGAGACAGACCGAAACAGAGAGAGACAGAGACAGAAAGAAGGGCAGGTAAGATAACTGAGCAGGTAGAGTGTGTAAGCCCGAGGACATGAGTTGACTCCCTAGTGGAAGAACCAACAACTGTCTTTTGACCTCCACCGAGGAGAAGTGGGCCACAAGCCTGCACCACCTCCCATCACTTATAAACAACTTTAAAACTGTGCAGAGAGAATAAATACTGAAAGATGCTCCCCACTGAACACAATCCACACTCATGTCTCTCCTGTCACCTACTGTGAACTCCATCTACACTGTCCCAAAGAGGAAGCACGCACAGCTCCACATTTATGACACGCTGCGTCCTACTCTTTTGGCAAGCTCAGTAAATGTGTGGTGTGGACTCTGAGAGTCCATATATGTCCATGCCCCATATATGTGAGTTGTGTTTTGGAGACAAGGGAACAGAGGCTTTGCGGTGATAAGGCAGTGGTCCACAAGGCATATCTGACTGTCTAGCTCTTGTCTTTGGGTGGGTCCAGGCCTAGGCTCATCATCATCTTCTGTTCTGTTTTACTAAAGAGTCAAAGAAGATTTGGATCTGATCTAGAAAACCATTCTCCTGACCTTGGTAGATAGTGTAGGATTGGGGATAGGGAGGCAGGCAGGGAGAGTCTTATTTCCAGGCTGATCTATAAAACCTGAGGCTTTGTATGGCAAGAGATTCTTCCTTTAAGTTCTTAGGGCTCTTTCTCTACTCATTTGGGCCAACCCTTGTCTCAGGCTACCTCCTTTCTAGGCAGGAAGCTAGTTAAAGGCAGGCCTGCATCTCATCCTTCTTTGTCCCCTCCCAGGCTGCAGCTCTCAGAGTCTACCACACGTTTACTGAGCTAGAACATCCTGGTAGGAGGCAGCGCGTCATGTATGGTCAGAGTGGTGACTGCTTCCTCTCTGGGACAGTTCAGATGGTGTACATGGTAGGTAGACGTAGGTGAAAGAACAGGCCACAGAGGTAGCAAAGGGCAGGGCTGGCCTCAAGAATCAACCTGCTTCTCCTTCGGATCTTTCTCCAGCCTCACACTAGTTAGCCTCATACTACAGTGACCCAGCCAGTCAGTAGACGGGAGGGGGAGGGGATGAAAAGAAGCAGAGGTAAGAAGCGTGGAAATCCAGCCAACTAAAAAGGAACGAGCAAGCATTTCCAAGCAACGTACTGGCGGTCTAGAAGATGGATCTAGGCTCTCTCTTCTGAGGTTACCAGAAGAAAGTCACTCGCTCCGGGTGAGAGGATGACACACTGGAGCATCTGGGCAGCGGGAGCCCAACTCCAGAGTGACTCTTCTACCCGGACTTTGTGAGGGGGACAGAAGCAGTGTGTGCTCTTCACCGAGACACCAATATTCTGTGCAGTGGACTTGGACGTTGTGTATTTAATATGCACACATGAGTATGTGCAGTGGGGTTGGGGTGTCTCTGCCCTTGGGTTACCAGCACTTCCATTTTCTAGATGCCCAGGTTTAGGGCGTGATTCCTTACTCGGAGGAGTGAAGCGGGCAGGTGAGCACTTAATATTGATGGCTGATGGCCTCTGCTCAGTGTTTCCCCCAGGGCATCTCATCTCACGGATTCATGTTTATGTGGTGTTGGCGCAGAACCCAGGGCTGTGCGCACGTTAGGTCAATGCTCTACCCCAGCTCTAACAAATCCCCTTTAAGTTAGGGAAAGTAGAGAGTGCCTTCAGCTTCTGTTCCACCTCCCAACTCAGGCTGTGCAGCTCCTGGGGCTATTCAACAGAGTAGGGTGCTGCAAACTGAAGCCAGATGGGTAGAGCTTAGTCATGGCCCTTCCCATTGCGGGTTGGGTAACCTGGAGCAGCTCGCCTGACCTCCCCTTACCTCAGTTTTCTAGTCTGTGAGGTGGAAAGGACTTGGACCTTTGTCTTAGAGTTCTTAGGACCATGGTCCTTTGGAGAGAGATGGCTGATATAGAACAATGTCCAGCAGATGCGAGTTACTACAGTGCTGTGTTTCCCTGCCGTTTTTAGATGGCTGCGTTTCATGGTTACATTATCCCTTCCCCAGCCTCCCTTACATTTCTGCCACTGAGCCAGAGAACCCAGATCTGCAGAGCAGCAAGGGAACGCCTTCTCTTGCCGTGATGTCAGGAGGGCTCCTTATCAATAATGGAACAGTTTTTCCAGGAACCCAATCTAGAGAGCGCAGCACCCTGGCTGCTGCAGGGCCTGGCTGGCTGGTGTTCTGGGAAGACACTGGGCAGTGAGGAGTGTTATCTTGAGTGTGTCTTGCCTGCTCTGTGGGCAGAGGTGGGGCATGCCTGTCTTGAAACAGGGCTCTTTGGTGCTCCCACATTGTGCTACGACAGCCCCAGATAGACAAATCGGTACCTAACTTGCTGTGTTCAAGGCACAAGACAGGGGTCATTGGTGTGGCAGCCATTCTGGGTGTCCTCTCCCCACTTGCCGCTCATCTCCAAGTCTTCTAAATCTAGACAGCTGGCTTTGTTTTCAAATGGATCCTGCATCTTCTCCCATCTTAGGAGCACAGAGCTCACCCTGGCTTGCCTTGGTACCTAGAGCGGTGTCCCTTTGCTTCCCTGATCTCTATGCGACCTCCTCCTGTGTTCCACTTCAGCACACATAAGCACACACATCCACACAGACACACGTATGCATGCATATGCATGCAGACGCAGACACACCAGCATCAAAAGATCGTCTAAATGCAAAGTTGATTTGTCACCCCCATGTCTCACTACTCCGTCCCCTGTGGTCAGCCTCTGTCCACCATCATCCTAAGCCCTTCTGGCGTCCATTCATGAGCCTCTGCCAGTGTTGCTCCTGCTTCTACATCTGTCCCAGGAGGAGCTAGTTCTAACCTTCGGACCTTCACCCGTGTTTTCCTTGTTGGGCCAACTCCTGCTCACCACACAGCTTTCGGGTCATAAACAGCACCTTCCCAAAGGAACTTTCCCTTACCACAGTGGCCACGTGCTTTCATCTTCCCTGCCTGTTGTAGACCTGAATATTTTCACCACAAGACTCATCCCAAGCAGAACCTGCCTGCGCTTTCTTCTCTCTCTCTCAAGAACCCCTTGGGGGCACAGGTCATAGTCTAATCTCTCCAGTAATCCCTGGCACGTGGTGGGAGCCAGCAGGTTGTGTGGGTGAGCTGGGTTTGAATCCCGCTCTGCAAGAACATGAACCTGACGTAATTCTCTGGAGGAGATCCCAAGTCCACCGCTTCCTGCTCTGTGATCTTGGGAAGGCTCTCACTTCCCTTTCCCAGGCTGTTACATGAAGATAGGTCATCCAGATTCCATGAAATAAAGTCCGTGTATCTAGCTGGATCCGGAAGCCCTTGTGGGGAGGGGCTTCCAGACATTTTGTTTTCGTTTTAAACAGAGGCTGGCGGACCCCATGGGTGGCTGTGAGAGTTACCACCAAGTCAAAAGTGTCGTCAGCCAGCACCCCTCCTCTGCACCCACATGGGACCAATGCCCAGGGGATCTGCTTCTTTCAGCAAAAGTGAAGGACTTCAGAGTTTCCCCTTGGGCTGTGGCTGCCAAGTTGCTCAGAGAGACCACAGCCACTCAACTGTAAGCTCTTCTTCTGCACTCCGAGAGTCTGTCTTACAAATGACACACACAACTGGCTTTATAGGGTCCCTCTTCCTCTCACCAAAGCACCAGAGCAACAAAGTGAAAGACTGCAGCTTTGAACACATGCACGCCTTGTTGGAGGCACTTCATCATCACATGCTAGGAAAGACAGAAAAGAGGAGAAGGTCCAACGTGCTTCCCAGTGTCGGAGCTGGTGGTGAAAGGGAAGGCCCAACATGATGGAACAGAACATCAGGGGAGCCGGAAGAATTTGAATTTTACGGCCATGAATGTCCAGCTATAAAGACACACTTCCAGTGTTGGCATTTCTACAGGGAAAATAATTTTTGGTACTGTGACTCTAAAGCTCTCTTGAATACTCCCCACCCAGCTTTCCCCAGTCCCAATGAAACAGTTTATTTTATAGCCATGAACTTGAAGTCAGGGTTTGTCTGCCTGTAAAGCCAGTGAGGGCCATCAGTGTTTAGCAGACAGGCTCTTGGCAGTATGCTGTGTGATGTTTTATCCTTTATCGTGGTGGGCAAAGGAATTAACGCAGCACCCAGCCCACACCTCTGAGTATTAACTGTTCCTCAGACTTGTCTCATAAAATACACTTAGTACTATGCTCTGATGTCCAGTGGCATGGATTAAGTCCCAGTGCAGTTGACCTGGAACACAGTCATGTTCCACCTCCCAGGTCATGCCTAGCTGTACTTTCTACCACAGAGCCCAGTAAGAAGCCCCTGAATACATGGAAGGCGGCGGGAACATGTAACATACCATATCATAACATAACAAGACATAAACATGAGTACCTGCCACACACCTCTGAACACCTTACAGCAGCTAAGTTTCCTGGCATTCTCAAAAGGTAAGGTGGTAAGGCAAGACTCCCCAATTCACAGACTGAGAAACTGAGTCTTGGCATATGGTAGTAATTCACCATAGGAGTTAGAAATAGGCCAGGCTGGGTTGGAGCCCAGATCTGACTCAGGGCTGTGATTTTTCCAGAGTCCGGGATGGATTTGTAAGTCCTTGGTCCCTCCATTAGGGGTCTGCAGGACTGATGTTTGAGCTCTCCAGCTCCATATGTCTTTCGGAAGGGAACCGTAAGCTGTTGTTCATTTCTCTGTCTGCTCACTAGCTGTGGTTAATCCTGCACTTCTCAGCCTTAGTTGGTCAGGCCTCCTCTGTAACCCAACCCATGATCCTAACAGAATCCAGTTAAAGGAAGCTCTCTGCTGTCAAGACTGCTTAAATATTTCATGGTGTCCTGGATTGCTCTGCTCTGGGGCAGGCAAGACTGCTAATGGATCAATCACAGGCACCAGATGTCCTGGAGCTGGGGACAGATAGATGGCTCAGTGGAGAAACCAACAGACAATGGGTGCTTCCCACCAGGTCTTCTGTGTAGGGCACATCTGAATATTTATAGTAACCGAATCACAAAATTCCAGTTAAGAATCTTTGAATCTGGATGTCAAGGGAAAGTTACTTTGGTGCTTTTATTCCCTTATGTTAACCTCCACATAGTCTTCTACAGAGTGCGAACCTGTATACATGCGCATGTGTACACACACACACACACATACACACACACACACAAACACCATAAACACTGGTTGAGCACCCCAATCTGCTGATGGGAAAGCTGAGACAACAGCATTATCCTGATGTACTCTGGCTTACCCTAGAAATAGTGAAAACTTGTGATGTCTTCTGTGTCCCCACCTCACAGGTTCCTGCAAAGAGCTTGGAATATGGATACAAAGGAAACTCGGCTCCTCTCCCATCATCCACTTACTGTTGACAGCAAGGTCACTTCTCCACCTGAGCCTCAGTTTCCATTTTGTGGATAATTCTTTGGCTCCATGATGTCATTGCTACCCAGGTTTACTCCCCTGGGATCAGACTGGGTACAGGCATTGGTGGGGAGAGGAGAGGTGACCGAGGGAGATGATAAAGTCCTTCCAGGAGAGTGTCCAAGATCTCGGCCTGGAGAATATAGTCACCAAACCTGGGCCAAGAGATGAGGTGGAAGTGCTGCTTGCCTGTTTCTTAGGAGCTCCTGTGCAAAGAAAACATGCTTATGTTTGGCGGCACGACCTAGGGCAAGTTGCATCCATGAGTTACAGAAACAGGTGCTCCCGAGGAGCCAAGAAACCTGAACCCCAAGAGGCAGATGAACAGCTCTGAAAAGCATCTAGCTTGGGTTAGGACCCCAGCTGTCTGCCTGTGGTTCGGAAATGACTTATTTAGTACCTACTGGATGCTAGGTACTGTGCTAAGTCCCAGAGATGGGGGGAGAAGACAGACATGCCTCGGCCCTCAGGCCTGTCTTCTAGTATGGGGAGGGGTTGCTATTTCCAAATGAGAGACACAAATGAGACCCAGGGGTCCTGCAGAAAGCAGACAGGCTGGGATAGAGTGATGGGAGGAGTGATTTTTGAACTGGATCTGAAGGATGCCAAAGGACCAGCAGGAGTCATGTGTGGAAACAATGTGACACAGCTCTGAAGCTCATTGCCAGCTAGGACACCCCTCCTTACCCACCCCCCACACACTGCAAGGTGCAGAAACGCCAAGCTCCAGATGGCTTCCTTAAGAAGGCCACCGTCAGCTTGCTGAGCTGGAAGTGCTGCTGTGGAAAGGTGGGCAGTGGGAGGACACAGCTCTGCTCAGGCCTGTCATCAAGGCTCCGGGATCCTTCGTGCCATTACCCTTCAGACCCCAGCAGCACCACATCCCCTCGTGGTGCCTGTGGACATGGAGGGTCATGCCAAAGGAGAAGGAGAAAGTTTCTGGTGCCTTTTGGGAAGGAGTAAATTTCCCCAGCATCCATCACCCTCGGCAGCCCAGCCGTGAGCACCCACAGGTGATCTTCATCTTTGTCAGCAGTAGGACAGCGCCATTTCTCTAAGGCTGGTCAAGACCATGTCCCGAGAGCCTGCCTAATGTCCTTGAGTCGTTTTATGGGATGCTGAGAACAACCTAAGTCTGAATTCCTCTCTTGCTCCTACTTAAGATGGCGCATAGGCAAAGCTCCTGAGTATTGTTTCCACTCCTGCCTCCGCTGCTTTCCCAGGATGCAATGCAGCAGAGCACACGGGCGCCTCTGACCCTGTCAGCCGCCCACCATGGCAGACGTGCCATACGTCCGTCCTTGTGGATAGAGACATAGCTCCCTAGAGATGCTGAAAGTCAGCCTGTGTCACCTCCCCTTCAGAACCAAGCTGCCTAAGGAAGCTCCATCTTGCTGCCTCTGCTTTAACAGTCCCTAGATAAAGGACACCACTTTGGGCCACTGCACAGTGGCCAAGGAACTTCTCCCCCCTCTGTCACATGCCGCCAGATGAACCTGCTATTTTAGTCGCAGGCACTGATGCCTCCATCCAAACCTCTCGAGGCTGCAAGGTACAGAATGTTTTGAATCAACTGCCTTCTATTTTCTTTCCTGTACGTGGGCCTGTTTAGGATAAGATTGGCTCGAATCCTTCCTGAATTCTGGCAGCCCTGATTTGGCTCGGAGTTAATTATCTCTAATATGCTGTACAATTCCCTCTGTGCCTTTTATGACATGGAGCCGAAGCAGAATTTATCCAAGTCTATCATTGGAGAAAACACAATAACATGCGTGTCTTGGGAGAGAGCTGGTTCAGTCGGCCGGTTGTTTATTTGCTCCATATTTGTAAGGAGTTACCACTGGGTCTTACCACCAACCCTCCTCCTCCCCCTGACCTCTCTCAGGTTACTGTCTCATCCTCCTGTTGGCAGAGTGGGGGTGAGAACGCTAAGCTCAGAAAGAATTCCTGGCTGCCCTGGAAATTCTCCATTCGGTTCCCTGGATCCTCTCCCTGCCCTTCGCCCTCTCTTTGTTGCAGGCTACTGTGTCCTCTGGGCTCCCTGCCAGTTCAGCCAATGGGAGGCCTTGGCACGAGAAGACAGAGGTTGAAGGTTTTCCTCTCTCCTGCCTGGTTGGTGTGTCACGTGTCTGCCCCTCTCTGTGTCCCCTCAGGGGAACAGTGTCCCATAGATTCACTGCCAGCTTCACTTCCTTGGTTCGTCCCTCACCCCACTGCACCCCTTACATGTTTTCTTTCTGTGAAGCATCTGCCTTAGGACCTCTTTCTCTGGAGTCTTGTGAGAGACCATAGGGCTGATCATGTGCTGGGTAGGGCGCATGACGTATGCATACAGCCTGTAACATTTCTCCCTTCCGCCCCTTTATCCTTAGACTTTATTAGTATTGGCTTAGATTTAGATAAGAAAGAGATAACCTATAAGAAATCACACCTTTTCAAGAATCTTCCCAGAATTCGTATTTACTTCTAATACTCTACTCAAACTTGCCCAGTTGACATCAATTATTTGGGTTTTTTGTTTGTTTGTTTTTGTTTTTTGGTTTTATTTGAAAGACATTTGTCCCCTATAGATCCAAAGACAGGCCGTATAAGGTGCCTGTGACAGAAAACGGGTCCCTGAAAACAATAGAAACATTCTCTCCCGTTTCTGGAGGTCAGAAGTCTCAAGTCAAGGTATCAGCTGGCCTACACTCTTCTAGAAACTCAGGCAAGTATCTCCTGGCCTCTTGCTGACTTCTGGTGGTGGCTGTCAATCTTTGTGGCTTCTGGACCTGCAACTGCAATTGCCCACCACTGCTGTTGTCAGAGCATGCCCTCCTCATGTCCACGTTATCTAGGCCTCTTCTTGTCTTATAACACCCACCATATTGGATTAAGGGCCCACCTACTTCAGTGTAACCGTGTCCTAACAAATTATGTCTTCCATGACCAAGTAAGTCATACTTGGACATGATGAAGGCCAGGACCTCAACAGATGTTTTTGGGTAACACATTTTAACCTATGAAAAAGCTACCACTAAAACTGAGAGCCAGCTTTGTTGGGGGACTCTGACTTCCCTAAATATGATATAAGACAGAGGATTCAGAACCATAATAAACACTCAGGGCAAGCTCCTCCTTTTATTACTATTTTTAAGACCACAAACAACGTTGTTTTTGAGAGCGGAGCAATGCTTGTGTGGATTGACCCGGTCGGGAATAATAGAGCCATGGTGGTAGAGACTTAGAAGAGTGGATGGTTGGATACATTGCTGTTTTCAAAGGACTAACAGGATCTGTGGGCGCTCTCAAAGGGATATTTTTAAGAATTACCCTCTTTATTGTCTTAACTACATTTACTGATCTGTGTTAGCCTATGCACTATGCAAGAATAAGAAGTTGCCAGGGTCAGGGAAACAGAAAAGATCCTGGAGCAAGGAGAGAAGGGGTCTAAAGAAAGAGGCTTTGAAGGTATCCTACAGAGTGACAAACATCAATCCATATGTTTTCCTTTTCCATCCATTCATCAATCCATCCATTCGTTCATCCATCCATCCATCCATCCATCCATCCATCCATCCACCCACCCACCCACTGTTCTCCCCTGCTTTTCTTCTCTTCTTGATTGGCTCTTGGTGTGTGCCAGATCATGATATCATAAACACTTTCTAAAGCAAGATTGGCCCTTAGGTGGTAACTGAATGGAAACAGAAGTGTTCCTGGGGTCTGTGGCCAGAGGCTATGAGAGTGTGAGGATCTCTGTGTCCAACTCTGACATGATGTAGGCACCTAATAAACAAATGGCAAAGCACCCCCTAGGATCCAGGATGTGGTACCAGCATGGAGGGAGGAGGAAGGAGCCTAAGCTTCTTGTGTCTCAAAAGCCAGACCTAGAGGCACATGCCTGGAGTCCCAGTGCTAGACAGGCTGAGACCAGCTTGGACTATATCTCCTAAGCTGAAAGAGGAGTCTCTGAGGAGGGGCATAGGTGATGGGAACTTCTCAGAGATTGCATCAGTAAGTTTTCTGTCATAGTTAGGGTTTTGCTGCTATGAGCAGACACCATGACCAAGGCAAGTCTTATCAGGAGAACATTTAATAGGGCTGGCTTACAGTTTTAGAGGTTCAGTCCATTATCATCAAGGCAGGAACATGGTACCATCCAGAAAGCTATGGTATAGGAGGAGCTGAGAGTTCTACATCTTCATCTGAAGGCTGCAAGTGAAAGTCTCACTCCCAGGCAGCTAGGATGAGGGTCTTAAAGCCCATGCCCACAGTGACACACCCACTCCCACAAGGTCAAACTTCCAAATAGTGCCACTTCCTGGGCCAAGCATGAACAAATCATCACACTTTCCATTAGTATAATGAAATACCTGTGATAATTAACTTATAAAGAGACAAGGCTCATTTTGGTTCATAATTTAGAAAGGTCCAATCCACGATCAGATGGATCTTTGAGACTGGTGAGCACATCAGCTGACACTGGCTGTTTACTGCATGGGCAGAAAATGAGAGAAAGGAGTTAGTGTTCATAATCATCTCTTTCGGGGTTGCAGCCCCCACCCCAAATAACCAAAGTACTTTCTACTCCCAAAGGGCCCACACTTCCTAGTAATACTGCCACCACCCATGGGATGAAGATCAGATGTAAGAGTAAATGCTACTGGATTCTACTGTTGCCATGGAACAGTCTGGTGAGGAGCAGGACAGTCTGTGTGAGACTGGAAAAGGTTAGAAAAGTCATGTAAACAAAAGGAAGCTGCCACCACTCAGCTCCCACTAACCAGTCCAGGGTGGTTAGGTACTCTTATTTTTCCTCAAATGGACTTAGAGATTGAAATTTTAGGCATAATTTTTCATTGCTAAAAATATCAAACATGAATGTTTCTTAAGGTTTTTTTTTTTTTTTTTTTTTTTTTTTTTTTTTAATCTCTTGCCAAACAAAGCAAAGAGGAAAGTGACCCTCACAGAGAGGTCACCGGCTGATATCCTGTTTCAAATTCTAAGGCATACTAAATATTTACTACTGCTTAGATCCTCAAAATCAAATGTCTGTATTTTACTGTGTCAGAATGTCTAGTATGGCTACAACTGGAACGAAACAGTACCTGCTGGGAGGGAAGGGTGTGAACCACAAGGCTGTTCTAAAGAATACAAGGCTCATGTCAGCCTGAAACCAAAGTATAGGCAGGGACTGGGCCTAAGGCTATAGACCAGATCTGTGTCACCATGTTAAGGCACAAAACTCTACAGCATACTATGCACCTAAAATTTTAAAAATTTTGACTCATTCAAGTGTCCGTCTGGGGAATTTGGGTGGGAATAGATTTTAAGGGTGTGGACTAATGTTGGAAGGAACATAAAACTAAATCAGTCTAAACTTGTTAATATGGCCCACTGAGCAGAGATTTCAGGTTCGATAGTGAAGCTTGCACAGTTAGAATGGTGCCAAGCATCTGATTGGTTGGCGGACGACTTTGTCAAAAGATGGCGTACTGAGAAGAAGCCTGCGCTGCCAGATTTCCCTTGGCTTAGTGTTGTTGAAGGGAAATTGCAATGCGGGGCTGGATTCACTGTGTAGAACCTAATCCTTCATAATGGGTGTGCCTAGAAGACATGCCCTTCACCAATAAGACACAAAACGGAAGGAGGTGCACATGCACATTTGAAGAATTCTGTGACTGTTCTCCTCATGTGGGATCTCAGGATGGGTGGCAGCTGCTTCATTGGACCCTAATTGGGAGAGGTGAGATTTTGTTTTTATTGCTTTTTTTTTTTTAAATTTGGGAGTGTGTGTGTGTGTGTGTGTGTGTGTGTGTGTCTGTGTGTGTGTGTGTGTGTGTGTGTGTAGCCCTGGCTATCCTGGAACTCACTCTGTAGACCAGGCTAGCCTCAAGCTCAGCAATCTGCCTGCCTCTGCCTCCCTAGTTCTGGGATTAAAGGCCCACACCACCATCACCCAGTGAGCTATTCTTGACTGAACACGGAGTTGAGTTCGAGGACCCAGCAAAGGCTCTAATCTAACCCTTGTCACTCTAATGCTTCTTTCTGTTGCCATGTTGCCTCTCAATGGCAGGTGTGATCTCACCACAGAGACAAATGCGTCTCTTCTTTCATGAAGGGGCTGTTGGTCACGCCGGGAAGCTAGCCGGAAGTTAATAATAAGGCTAGGTCTGCAGGAAAGGGCTTGAGCTTGGGATGGGCAGGGGAGGAACACTGGCTCCTTGACCTTACCACTGAGGCCTTTGGTCTGAAACACCTCTGAGTCCATGACAAGCTTCTGGAATACGACTCACATGACAAAATAGGAAAGCTTGTTTGTCTTTCCAACCTCATCGCCCATACCTTCATCCGGAGCCCTTCCCACTTCAGAGACAAGAGGCACTCTCTTCCAGAGCAGTCTCTTGTCTATGAAGGGCCATCAGCAAGACCCTTCAGACCACATCACCTTAGAGAGCTGCCTGCCACCGTTCTCTCCGAGTTCATTTTCTCCCCAGTGTGACGCCCCTTCCTAGTCTGCACAGCACCAAGCACGATCCAGGGCCACCTCATCCATTTCTGTGTTCACCTGTTTCTTGGCGTTCCGTCCCTATAGAATGTGAATCCGAAGGCATGGGGCCCCGTGTCCACCTTGTCACTGCGTGTCTCCCGAGCCTCTAGTGTGTCTGACACCTGTCAGTCCTCAGACACAGTTGTTGGGAACAAATGGAGAAAGGAGGGGGATCTCTCCTCCTGCTCTGGACAGCCCCTCTCCTCTTTCCCCACCTCTGCTGTTCGTGAGTCTTTCCACACTGAGGGGTGGCACTGATTTAGGAAGTGCCCAGGTGCACTCTGGGGGAACCCTGAAGGTTAAAGGCAGCAGAGCCACATGCTGGTGTTTTTACTGGAAACAAAAGAGAACCATGTAAAAGATGGGACTCCGGAGTCCAGGGAGTACTCAGGAGGCCTGACAGATGCGCAGACCAGAAGGAAGTGAGTCATCTAGACTCTTAGAGATAGCCAGGGACGTGGTGACTGCAGCAGCCGTGTCTGTCTGCTGTCTGTCGGTCTGTCTGTCTGTCTGTCTCTGTCTCTTTCTGACACTGACATCCTTCCACTCTGCTATCATCTGCACCAGATTAAGCTGTTAGGACTTTTTTTTTAATTTAATATTTTGGCTAGTCGCCCTTGTAATATAAACTTTAGCTCATATCTATCTCTGTGTCCCTTACAATAATCCATACAAAACTTCACTTTTAGAATCTTACACACTGCCCTACTACAATAAAGCTAGAGAAATTGCAGAGTGGGGTTAGGGAAGGAAAGGTTGAGTTTGCTGAGGCAGGGGGTCAGTAGGGTATAAACAAACCACCCTGTGAGTTCAGCTCTTATCAGAACCACACATGTGGTTTTGGAACCTCCCAGGAGCCAGAACATGATAGTGCATGAAGTGCAGAGAAGAATGTGGGGCTGGAACATACATATATTATTTATACATACCACATAAAGAAGCACATACTAATCTCACAAGAGAAGTTGCCACAAAAGATGAAAACTGGCCCGCATATTTAACACAAATAACGCTGCCTATTTTAAGGAAACAAATATCCACGCACCCACATTTTGAAGGACTAGAGGGGCTGAGGCAGGAGGACAGTGAGAGTTTGAGGTCAGCCTGGGCTACACAATAAGACTGCTTTTAAAAAGTGGAAATGAGTCAGGTTTTTAAATCATAGTTCTCTACATGGCAAAATGGCAGCGCTAGTACCTGAGTTCCCAAGACTCTTAAGTTTTCCAGAATACATAGATACAACGTTTATTATCAGAAAACACGAATGGGTTGTTTCCAAAATTCTTTATTATAGTAAAATATTTGTATAAGTTATCATCATAATAATTCTTAGGAGACATAAAGCAAATTCTAAAATGCAGGATGAAGGCCCAGACTGGGCACCGAGCGCACTTAAATACAGAAAGGGCACTGAAGGGCCGAGGAGTCTCGTCATCGATGCAGAAGAGGGAAAGAAACTCATCACTAGCAGTTTAACACTGAGAAACAGGGAGGGAAGAGACAAGGTCTAGTGTTTCTGCTCAGTTCCTCATGGGTCATAGCAGAAAGCCAAATTAAATCTTCTTGGTTTTGACAGATTATTCCTCTGTAGCTCCAGCTTGAATCCTCCTGCCTCAGCCTCCCAGGTCTTGGGATATGGGGTGGCAGGTGTGAGTCAGTCCACCCAGTATTTTTTTTTTTTGAAATGGTGATATTTCTCAATGTTTCAAACTGTGTATTTTTCTTAATCATCAGGAGATTTACTGGGATCTCTTATATGGAGATAGTTTTCTACATTATAGGGCATTTATTTTACTTTCTATTTTTCATTCATTTGCTGCAATCCAAATAGATTTAAGCAATTTGAAAATTCAAAGTCAGTATTGTCCAGTATGTGTTTTAAGTGGCATTAAATACACTCATAAAGCTGCTGAAACAGCACCACCATCGATCTCCATGGCTCATCTCATGAACACATTGAAACTCTATGTCCCGAAATGTAGCTCCCTCCCTACCTGCCCACAGGCTTCTGCCACACTCTGCCTCCCATCTCTGAGATTCTGACTACTTCTAAGTACCTTGTTACGGGCTTTTATGATATCATATAGAATGTGCATGCCATGTGTATGTTCCAGTTTTTAAAGAAACCAGCATCGGTTGAGTGGCAGTCATTTTATTGGAATGATACTGCTCCGTCGACAAAGGGAGTGAGAGGAGGAAGACGGACGTACTGTGGATGTAGCAACCGTGTGTGTGTGTTCATATTCAAAAGGAGAATTGAATCCAATAGTCCCGAGTGTTAACATTAACTCTTTTCAGTAGAAAAATGAATTAAACGAGCTACAATTCAACGAGCACAGGGCCTAAAAGAATCCAGCCCCACAGACCCGAGACCTGGCATTATATTCCCAACAGGGGCACAGGGACAGTCACTCTTGCTGAGATCTCAGTGGACACCCCTGCAACAAATTACGGTCTAACAAGAGAGAGGCTAACACGCTGATGTAATCATGAGTTTGGCAGGCACAGGGGTCGTACCAGGACTCTAAGCCCCAGAGAGAACTGTCCATCTATGCTCGGACTCAATAAAGGAGACAGCAGAATGCCAACATGAATGGGGATGAGTTACTGCTGACCAAGTGGGCAACCCAGCCAAGCCGGGGTTTAGAACCTTCTGAGCCCCTCCCTGTGGCATTTCCCCCTCCTCCTGGGATAGGGCAGGACCCTCTGCAATGAGGGTCAGATAACCTGCTGTCCTGCAGAAAGAAAAAGGAAGGTTAGAATGGTATTTTTAGACTTTCTGACTGACTTGTGGGGGAGGATTACTGACCTAGTGAGAGACATTCTGGCTCAGAAGGCTCTCAGCAGGACAGATCGATGGGCCAAAGAGAGCCAGAAGGCCAAAGAGCAGCTTAGCTCTGAGGCTTCATTTGGGGCAGCATTTTCTGAGCCCGACAGTCCTATCAAGGCAGGGTTAACCAGGTCTGTGCCCTGTAGAGATTTTGCATCTCTTACACAGATTCCAGGGTACAATACTCTCAGGTCAGCCCCTTATATGCTTGAG
The DNA here is from genome assembly GCF_963924665.1 of Micromys minutus. Lineage (NCBI taxonomy): Eukaryota > Metazoa > Chordata > Mammalia > Rodentia > Muridae > Micromys > Micromys minutus. Next base: position 13,648,068 of record NC_137966.1, on the reverse strand, counting down.
TAATGATGAGACTCTTCGTGATTCACCCTGAACCTAAAGGCATGGATCTCAAAGACTTTACACTATGATGTATGCACACACACAAAACCATCTGCATCAGTTTCGGTTGGGAAAACAGATCAGTGTGTCAAGATGTGTAATATGGTGGTGATATGTGTAGGAGACACACACACACACACACACACACACACAGAGGTGGGGTATGGAGAGAGGAAGAGGGAGACAGAGACAGAGAGACAGAGGCAGACAGAGAGACAGAGAGGCGGGGTGGGGGTGGGACAAATAGGGGGTATGCATGCTGCCCTGATGTTGCTGAGGAGATCAGGAGAGGAGGACATTCCCAAGTTCTGGATGGCCATCTGCCTTGCAATTTCTCCCTTTCCCAGGTCGGCCTCTATCGAACCATAATGCCAGTCTCACTGGAAGATGCATACTTGAAACAGTCAATCTCCTTGAAGAAAACACACACAGAACATTTTTGTCTACTCTCACGCTTAAGTGTCGACTTGGAGTCAGGTTCAGACAGTGACCTTCTCAGGTTCCTTGGATCAGTTATTTAGCCCCTCCAACCATAAGAGTGCTGACCCCACAAGGCTGCTGGGAGAGTCAACTGAAATGCTGGCTGTTACGTGTCTGGCACATAGTAAGTGCTTAATGGAGTTATAATTAGCTTACAGCCCATCCCTGAACCGGTCACACTGGTCAGGTGATGTCACGGTCTGGCCGGCCAAGCTTGGGTCGTAGAGTGACATTCTGAACTGCCTGCAGGAAGGACTAAGCATTGCAGAAAGGCCAGGGTGTGAGCGGGGAAGGCAGAGCCCATAGAAGGCATCAAAACGGAAGACAATGGCACCTTAGAAGAAGATCCTGAATTGTGCTTCCTGTCAGCTACAGGAAGTAGGACTGTTCTCAGATGCCCCAACCGCTCCTTCTCCGTGGGGTGCTGGAGAAAGAGCATAGGTTGAGCAGCAGGCCTGCGGAGCACCTAGAGCAACCCCGCCCCTCAAGGAGTGCATACTATTAAGTGAGAAACAGGTTCCAGAGTCCCCTGCCAGTCAGGCTTACTGCATGCCACAGACAGAAAACTCTCTAGCCGACCTTTACACCCATCCTTGATTGCAAACAAGTCCTTGGGTTTCAAAACAGGAAGTAACCCAACTGGGGTTGCTGTTCTTCCTGGTAACCTCCTTTTCCTGTAGCCCCTCCTCTACACAAAGACAAGCCAACTGTTCTTTAAAGAGAAAAGACACTACTCTCTCAGAGCCCTAGGACAGGAGGCACTTTGGGTAGGGGCACCAGGCAGAGGTTGAAGGCAGAAGACAGCATAGCCCATCTGCAATAGGCACATGGGGTTTGCACAAGGCACATGGATACATCAGCAAGAGGGGAAGGGATGTGACAGGCATTGTGAACTGGCCTCGAGGACACTGGAGTAAGGGACCTTGGAGATTACTCCCAGCAATTTTGAGAAATGGGCATTTTGTTTCCCATTTGTCAATCTCTCAGCTCACTCCTCCTCTGCATCAGCCCGGCTGACTGCCTTTCTCTGCACCGACTTGTATGAGCCAGTGGGCAAGCAATCTGAGACCACCAGCATCCACCGGCAGAAGATAAGAATAGCCTTCTCACGTTGTATACACGGGCACCTCCGCACGCACTTTGCATATTGTAGCTGGGAATGGAAATGTCAGGGCTTATCACTGTGAGCAGGCTGCCATTCATCACAGCCGTCCCCCTCTTAAATTAGGACAGTCTAATTTCCTTGAAGTCAGAGGCGCCTCTATCGGTTTCATCTTGCTCACCCAAAGCATGGTAAGACACCCCTATCTCACTCCAGGCAGGTGCTCCGGTAAGGTGCTTTAAATGGAAATGAGTTGGGTTCTATGTTTTTATCTGTGCACCACGGTTCTTTGAAATGTAAAGGACAGCCTCATCAGAGCTAAAGAGCAGCAAAGTGGAACAATTCCTTGAAACTCCAAAGGGACAGAAACAGTAGTTTGAAAGAGTATAAGGTCTTGGTATCAATGCTCACACACAAGGCACGCCTGTGAGGGCTGCATACTCACGTGTATACACACACACACACACACACACACACACACACACACACACAGAGAGAGAGAGAGAGAGAGAGAGAGATCTCTATTTCCCACTTGACTTTGATAAGCGCCTGATCAATACCCAAAGGCCTCTCCAGCCTAAACTGAAGCTTCTCTTCTTGCCAGAAAAACCAAAGTTCCCATCCATTAATCATTGTCTGGTCCCTACCAGGCCAAAAATAGACCACGTGCCTGTAAAGATGTCTCAGGAAGCTGCCAGGGGCTTCCGGGAATAGCTAGTGTGAGCGGGAAAGACATAAATTATGGTGAAATGGAGAAGAAGAGGCCTAGAAAGTGGGAGGCTACTGTCGGTGCCTTTATCTAAAACAGTCTGATTTGTGGGGGGTGGGGAGGGGGACACATAGAAGTCATATTGAGGATGGCGCCACTTCCTAGTGCATTCTGAGTTGGAATTCAAACAGTGGCTCCCTGTTTTTTGTCTTCTCTGGGAGGCAGGGTGTGATCACAAGTCAAGCGTGCTGACCAACCCAAAGTCACTGGCTCTCGGTTTGCCAGCAGGTTAGGAATTCTCTGGAACCCTGCTTTTGTTTTGCATTAGCCCTCTGAGAGCTTGGCACTAATCCTCCTGCAAGCATTTAAGCAGGGTGAGCCGGAAAAATGTCAGGAAGAACACAGGGACATATAAAGAGCTTAATTAATTTAGTGAGAGGGTGGCCCCCCACACATAACTCAAGCAGACTTTTATTGACCTGTTTTGCGGTTGCCATTTCGTTCTCATGCTAACTGATCAGACCTTATGGGTTATTAAAGAGTACAGTCAGCTTGACAAAGGTGGGTGTGTTCCCTTGCTTTAAAGAGGTGGGGGAGCATTTGTTCACCTGCTTGTGCAGTGGCATAGTCAAGGACCAAATCCTGAATTGTCAGCACAATGCTGGTATTGTCACCGCCATGTAACCCAGGCTGCCCATGGTGCCCGCGGCTACCCAGGGCTGCACTCAGCGGCTCATGGGTAGCCCGGCAGCAGAGCTTTAGTTCCACCACTCACTCACCTTTTGTTTTCAGCATGGCATGGGGTCACGTGAGCTGAGCTGCGCTCTCTGTAAGTAGAATTCTCGACATCCCTCCTCCTTCTTGGGACAATTCCTCAAAAGGACCAGAGGACATCCACACTCAAGGAAGAGAAGTGGTCAGTTTCAACATACGGGTGTGTCATGTTTAATTCATGTCCCCCAAGTTGTCCTGGCATTCCTCTGTCTTGTGATACAAACCGTGTCATGAAAAGGGGGGTGGTGGTGACGCCCACTGTGCTCATGTGGGACCCAGACTGTGTCTGCACAGAGGTGTCCCTCCCCCACTAAAGAAGCTTCCATGTCTCTTATAACCCCAGGAGGAAACCTGGATGTTTTGTCTGATGTTCAGGTCTGTCCCCACTCTGACCACTAATCATTTCCCACTCCCTTTCTTTCCTTATTCCACCCAAGCTAGACCCCAGGCCCCCAGAGTGGCTTTTTCTTAACAAATGCCTATCTCTGCTTTAGAGCACCATTCTCCGTGTGTGCATCAAACAAAAATCGTTCCATTTTGTGAGGCAAAGCTCAAATGGCATCTTCCATAGGGACTCTCCCTTGAAGACTGTAAAAGGGGCACTGAGGCCACCTCAGTAGAACTTTATGTAGCTGCCACTGTCTGAAGCATTTGTCACGTGGAGAGACCATTCACAATTGCTTTCTCCGACATTCCAGAGAAGACCGTGACTCTTCAGAGCTTTGGTGCTCCAACAGAGAGCATCACTTGGGAGTGAGAACACAGTCACCCTTCAATATTTCCAGCTTTGACGACTCAAACAACTAAATATTGAAGGTTTTCGGGGGAGGGGATGTGTTCACACTGAGCATGTGCAGGATTTTGCTTTTTTGTCATTATCCCATAGACACTATGGTACAACAGCCATTGTATGACATGCTGTGCTGTCCTGGGTGTCCTAAGTAATCTGGAGATGGTAAAGGGTACACAGAGGGTGTGCATGGCATATGCCTACACCACACTGTTTCCCAACGAGAACTAGAACATCTGCAGATCTGGGGATTTCTGGGTCTCCTGGAACCAGCCCGCTGGGGTGACCACAGATGACTTTATTAAAAATGCCTAATGCCAAGTTTACCCCTGCACTCTGACCAGACCCTTGGGTATGAGCCCTTTCTGTGACATGAATACTCTCAGAGAGGGCCCAAACATCACAAAGACCATCTTCAATCTTTTTCCATGCTACAAGCCTGTTCAACAAAGTTAGCATGATGCTGTTGATATCACTGAGGCCCGGGCCTGGTCTGGTCCAGCAAGGACAGGGTAGGCCAGAGCAATGTGTATCTTCAAAGGAAGGGTGATGAATATGTTCCGTAATGGAGATGACCATTGGCCCAACTTGCTAGTCAGACTTGAATTCTTTCTTAGACTCTCCCAGGCTTGTTCAGACCTACTGCTGGCCGGACCTGAAGGTCTACTTCCGGTGAGCTGTAGTGAAGCTGATAATTTGCATTTTATCAGGTTTTTCTGTGATGCTTATGCTGCTGGTAGGAAGGCTGAGGGGATCCACGGGCTGACACGGGAAATACTTTGGGAGGGCGTACAATGGAAGGGAAGAATAGGAAAGTGTACATACAAGAAATATCTCCAGGTTTGTTTCTCAGCTTCTGGGCAATAAGCCATTCTATATTTTACATTTTATATTAAATATATAAGCCATTATATATTTACGGCCCTAAAACAACAACTAATGTGTATGGCTGACTTCTCAGGTAGACTGACTGGGCTCAGAGGGATGGTTCTCCCTCCACACGGTAGATTTGAGAGTACTCATGTAGAACTGACTACAGCTACAGTGACCAAGATGGCCTCCTGCCTTCAAGGTCCCCCCCACTCCCCAACTGCCTTTCAAGCAGGGAAAGCAGAGGCTGCCCATCTTTTTAAGGCTGTCACCTTGACACGTTCTGTTGTCAAAACCAAGTCTCAGGGAGGCAGGATTTGATGCTCTCTGGGAAGAGGAGGAAATGGTTCGTGGCCCATGGGCTTAGTGTGTTTCAGAGGGCCAAGTCAAAGAAGCTGAGGGAAATAGCTCAACCTGACTGGAGTAGTTATCTCTGTTCCTGCTATCTGTGCCTCCCTGTGCTGGACCGTCCTGGATGAGGATGTAGTGACAGGCACTGGCTCTGCGCAGCGTTCCTGTCTGCTTGTAATGTCCTTTGGGGTGGAGGTGGGGGTGATCCAAGCCTCTCTCCTAGATTATCTATTTGCTGCAGGTGATAAGGGCTTGGGAGAGTCACTTTGTGAGTATAAAATACTTGGAGGAGTCTTCTAGAAGGTTCCAGATCGGAGGTAGCAAGGATCCCTAATAGGGCAAGGCAAATTGGGGGTATATCTCCACTAAAATAAAACCCTTCTGCTTAGAGAAATGGCTTTTAGAAGTTAAGGGAACGGGAAGAAAGGAACTGGGTGACAGTGACACACGACTCCATCGGTGCGGCATCCAACCTGAAGCTGCTACCAGCACTGGTTGTGTTATGCAGCCTGTGGTGTGTGTGTGGAAAGCCCTCTCCGGGCATGGTGGCGTCTGTTCCCTTGTAGCTCTTCACCGGTGGTACCATTATCCTCGGCCAGCAGATGACAACGTTACTGTGTTTCTGAGAGTAGGCGTTTGCCACAGTCGTGATAATGAGCTAACTGCTAAGATTCAGACCCAGGACTTGAAGCCCCAAATCTCTTCCGCGATTCTGTTCCAAGAAATTCTTCTAAAAAAGAATTGTCCTGAATATCCTGACAGGTTAAATTATCCTAAGAGAAGCGATAGTATAATTTAGATCAACGTGGACTTGAAGCATGGGAAGTTTGTTTTTTGTTTTGTTTTGGAAAGGTTAAGTTCAGCCGAAACTGGAATCAGCAGGTGCTTTTAACAAGGTCTCTTTCACTCAGGGTCATTGGGAAGCACCAAAAGCCACAGATGGAAGTCAGATGGGCAGGGATCACATCTTGCCTATGACACAGTTGTTATTCTCCGAGCTGCAGTCTCTGTTTCTGTCAAATAAGGTTTTTTAAAAAGCATCCCTTGCCCAGGATGACTGCCCACATTGTACAAGTCAATATTGTAAGGAATGTAGCTGACTACCTGGCTCTGCTAGTGCAGTGTGACCTACCAAAGTACTGCTGGAAATAACCACCTTCCCGACCACCAACCAGCCAGTTTATAATTCTCCATGTGAAGAATAAAACACACACAACACACACACACACACACACACACACATCGTGGAAGAAAGGTCTTTGAGTAGCTCAGAGAACAATAAGAAAGAAGGGGGAAAGCCAAGAGGAAACTGACAGCAGCTTCCCTTAGGGAGCTTCCTCAGAATACCCATGTCTGGTCAGGCACAAGCTGTGGAAGAAGGCGTCCGTCACAAGAAAGGGTGACAGTCTTGCATCTTAACTAATCCATAAGTCAGGGACAACAGCAGCTGACACACCAAAGTGAAGATACACAACTAAACAAGGCTCCTTCCAGCCAGAATACACTCCCTCATCTCCACTTCTGCTTAAGAAATCTGGGGATGGGTCACAGGGCACTGGGACAATGGAAATTGGAGCTGGGTCAACAGAGACATTAATGGCTACAAGGATGACTAAATCCAGACTTAGAGAAGACCAAATGCTGGGTTCCAAGCTCTGGGGGAAGGGAGGGAGCAAGCATATAGTTTTTAAGTGGGAGGGTGAAAATGGTAGGGTAGATGTTATCAGTTAAAAACAGAAAGGTGCTTTCCGCCATCTTGGCGTCTGTGGAGTCCTGCTGGGAACAGGACTTCTAAAAAAAAAAAAGCAAGTATGTCTGGAAGGCTGCGGCGCAAGGCTACAAGCAAGGTCTCCTGAGCTAAAGAGAGCACACAGCTCTTCTTAAAACTCAAGGTGTTTGTGCTTGAGATGATACTGAGTTCCTAGGCAAGAGATATGCTTATGCGTACAGAGCAAAAAAAAAAAAAAAAAAAAAAAAAAAAAAAACAAAAACCCACAAACCCAGAGTGACCTGGGGAAAAGTAACTCGGGTCCACAGAAATAGTGGTATGCTGCCTGCCAAATTCAGAAGCAACCTTTCTGCAAAGGCCTACAGGATTCATGTGATGCTGTAACCATCCTGGGTTTAAACTAATGGAGAGTAGATAAATAAAAGTGGATTTGTGCTGAGAGAGAGAGAGAGAGGGAGAGAGAGAGGGAGGGAGGGAGGGAGGGAGGGAGGGAGGGAAAGGCCTCTGAGATATGGATGTTGTAAACATCATAGAGTAGCATTAGAGCCCTGGATTAAAATAATAGCATTTATCAAATCCTCGATTAGCTCTTAGTTCATTTTCCTTGCTGTAATGAAATACCAGAGGCTAGCTAGTACCTTATAACTGATTTTTTAAATTTAGGTCACAGTTTTAAGTTCAGTGAGATAGCCCTGTTTGTGCTGTCTCTGGAGAGGGGGCCCCCTTGGTAACATCATGTTCTGTGGACTCATGGTGGATGACAAGCTGGGAGGGAGAACTAATTCCTTCTAAGGACAATACCTTCCCATCATGCCTCACTTCCCGAGTTACCATCCTCAGGATCTGCTCCTATACACGAATCATTAAAGTGCATATACCATATTTTTAAAATTATAGCAGTCTGGTAGCACTGTCTCTTCCTTCTCTAATTCTTCCTCTTCCTCCTTCTCTCTCTCTCTTTTTATTTTATTTTTTTTTTAATTTTTTTGGTTTTAGTTTTAATTTTAGAAATATAGTGTCTCAGTAGCCCAGGATGACCTAGAATTTTCTGTCCCCCTGTCTCAGCCTCCTGGGTGCTAGAGTTACATTTGAGCTCCTGTATCCACTGCCTTACTCCAGCCTCACAGTGTATAAAATTGGTACCCTCCTCCAGCCGGGAAAACTAAATAATAAAGATATTAGTAATGTTTGCCTGGTGTTGCCTCACCAGTAAGCAGCAGAGCTAGACCAGGTGGCTCTGGTGTCTGATGCTCAGAACTGTTCAATTAGACCACAGATCAGATTGTCACCAGTGTTCTCTATAGAGGGCATCGGACATGTGACTGGGCCTGTTTGTCTTAAAAAGTCTGGATGAGGGAAGAATGCTAGAATCTGGGACTGGGGGATGGCTTGGTAGGTACAGTGCTTGCTGCACAGCCATGAAGACTTAAGTTCAGATCACCAGAGCCTTGTAAAGCCAGACATGGTAGCACATGTCTGAAGTCCCCACAGTGAGTGGGGAGGCAGAGATGGAAGGTTATTAGGAAGCTCCCAGGCCAGTGAGCTTGACCTATGCAGCAAAGAACCACAAGAGACTCTTTTATAAGGTAGATAATAAAGACCAACTCTAGGTTGATCTTCCTGTGGCCTTAAGAGGTGAAAATGCCAAATTCACAATACAGCATAAACGCACATATATGCATATGAACACACCACCCCCCCCCCACACACACTGATGTGGTGAAGGCTTGACCCCACCCTTCCATCTCTGATTTCTTCTGTGGCCCAGGTCCTCCTGAATCCTTCCCCTGAGCTCAGTGCAGCCCTTTGATGCTTCACTTGCTTTCTTTTCTCCACACGCCTCCTCAGATCAGCTTATGAGGAGCATAGAGTTGGTCACAACAAACCAGGTAAAAGCTTTATCTGAATCTTCATTTCTCCAGCACATGGGTAGAAGTGACTCTCGGGAGCCAGCCTTTCACTGACGCAATAGACAGTCCAGATAATCAGGCGAAAGGTTCACCTCAGCTTCTGGCTTCTGAGCTGTCGAGCCAGGTGTCCCATTGCTTGAGGATATGTGCGTGCACCCGCTCACACACACGTGTATGTGGTTGTGTTTGCTTACGTCTTGTGTAGGGCTACAGCCATTTTGGATTCATAATTACAGTTGCCATGTTGTATCCGGCAGGCGGCATTTCATTTCACTCCTTCGTGTTCAGCTCTGAAAGTCACCTCACCTTTCCAGTGGCCATGGAAGGGTCAGGGTGCTTTTCTCTGTCTTGTCAGTCTGTTCAGCATTTCTCCCAAAGAGCATAGCATGGCTTCTGGATCATTCTCTGGCCAGATCCTCTGCCTTGCAATGTCTCTCTCCTCCTTCACCTGGTAAGACCCTCTCTGGCTTCTACCACCCAACTCTGGGTTATGGTCTTTCAATGTTACTTTTGCTTGTCATATTGAGTAAACGTATCTCCCCTCTATGGACAAAAAGTGCCACTACTTACCATCTGTGTTCTTGAGTCTAGAATTTGATTGATCACACAAAACAAGTATCATAGATTTTTATTGAATAAATGAAAAAAAAAAAAGTAGTCACTACCTTCCAGTTATTGTGAAGTTGATAATATATAAAAATAATGCATGTTTTCTCAATAGTAATTGACATGAATCATTTTCACTAGTTTTTACTGTGTACTTTCTTATGTGCCGGCCATTGTTCTAAACATCTTAAATAGCTTATACTGAACTCTAACAACAAGCTGTATGAATAAGCCAGTTACTTAGCAAACCTATTCATAAAGTAACAGCGATCAAATCTCAGAGATTTAAACACGCTCACTTCATGCTCAGTGTCCTTTATGGCCTGATCTCTAGGCACCGTAAGGCAAGCTGATCATTTGGTGGCTCCAATATCCAAGGCCTGTGCTGTGTCAGTTGGCTTTCCATGACTGTAACAAAATCCCTGAGCCAATCACTTTTCAGAGAGAAAAGTTTGTCTCAAGGTTTTGGTGGATTTGGGACACTTGCTTTGGGGCTGCAGCAAAGCAATGAATGCACCATGGTGGGAGCATCTGTCAGAGGAAGCCCACCCACCCTCTGGCTGTCAATGGAGGAGGAGAGACAATGGGTCACAATAGCTTTAGGGAGCATACTCCCTGTGACCTACGGATTCCTAGTATGCCCTCATAGCTCCCAACATTACCAAGCTGGGAACCAAGGCTTGACACCCAGTCCTTTGTGGATACTTGAGAGCTAAATTATAGCACACATCTAGGAACACAAGTTCTGTCTGAAAGTGACTCATACCACTCCCTGCATAGTTCTTAGATCCAAGATACCTTGGATCTAGGAATGGCAGGTCACAGAGTCATACCTAGCCAAGTACAAAGGTCAGACAATGAGGACTAAGTAATTTAAACTTGGCTTTTGTGAAGTAAGGCAGAGGTCATTGAGCTGGGTCGGTAAAGAGTCTAGGGGTGGATATTTAGAGTTTAAAGCTACGGCTCCTGGCTCTAGGCAAACAGCCCCAGACAAGGTACAGATAAGCAGTCCTGGGTGTACTGCCGTAAAACATAGGTGGACCACACCTGCATGGTAGGTCCCGGTTTGTCGATCCTTATCTGAGAGTTCTTTGCTCTTGACCTCAAGGTCACCTGAAGCTTGGAAAAATGGAGAACTGAATTAATATGCATGGTGGCCCTTCTCTGTTAAATACCTCCCAGATCAGCACTCCCCCCTCCCTCACCTTTCTGGTCAGGGTTAAAGAATTTGCATAGACTCCAATGGGTCACTTCCCTGTCCAGCAGCCAAGGTCAAGGGTAACCCACCTCTCGCTAGGGCCTGGCTAATTATTACTGGATTGATTTAAGAGAGTGATAGACCTGTAATTTTCTTCCTAAAAAATGACAACAGGAGCTGTAAGGACTAAACAAGCCACTGCTGACCCCTGTCAACTGCATGGCTTTTAATGGCACAGCCGCCAAGGGGGCAGTGACTACAGGCCTCTGTTACCCAGCTAGTGAAGTCAGTGGGAACCTCTGGGCCACCCAACCCAGACCTTGTTTTTCCAGCTGATGCTGCCTGTGTCAGCTAATTCCTGCTTTAAAATGCATTCCAGGGCAGCTGGGTCTCTAAAGTCACACTGCTTGCTCACTGAGTTATTCAAACCCAAATGGCTTTGCGCTAACATGACCAAGAGATTTCTGGCCTGGCTTTGAAATTGCTCGAATGCCATACAATCGGGATTTCCAACTGGGAAGGCAAGGCCTGGAGTCTATCTGTGGCCTTGTTCCTGTGTGGACTCCAGTTCTACAGGGGCAAGGCAGTGAAGTTGGGGTGAGTGGAGGAGAAAATGGAGGCCATGACCTACCTAACTGCCACACATCTGAGGGGCACCTTTAGCCTCACCTGTCTATCACTAGCTGGGCATGCCTCATGCAACCTCAGTTTCCACGTGAGGAACACTAAAGCAAGACCAGTGTCATATGGTGTTGCCAGGAGGGTAGCAGTGTGTGTGCTCTTGAAAGACCCCACGCACGCACGCACGCACGCACACACGCACGCACGCACGCACGCACAGGCATGTGAATGGCAGCCATCTTGGAAGCAGGAAGTCCTGAGAATTAATCAAGCCTAAAAGTAGCCGGGACCTGGCTCTGGGGAACTGGCCGAATCCAACTTAAACTGGCCTTCCCAGCGCTAACTGGGAGTTAATCAGAAGAAACAATACACGATCTGAAAGGTATGGAGAAGCAACTGGGGGAGCCTGCCTATCTGAACTTTCCTAGGGCACTGGTCTCCCCAGCAGGGGACAGGGCCAGTGAGGCAGCTGATTGCACAGGATAGGGAAGCTGGGGCACCCACCAGAGGCCTGGGGAGACCCATGGTGCGGCAGTAAGGCAAGGCCATGGGGTACCAGGAAGGGACACACATCAGCTGGCCCATAGGTTCTCAGCAGCTGAGTAGTTGTCAGAGTACTGGAAGTTTCCAGCCAATAGTTTTGAAAGCATGGGTGGGTTCTGTGGACTCCCTGAGGATTTCCACCCTCTTTTTAGATTAGAAAACTAATATAGCCCCCATGCTGTGATTAGTGATAGAGTCACGGTCACCTAGCTCCTACTTCAAACCCAAGACAAGAAACTCCATTTACAGTCAGGTAAGTAAATGTGGATCACAGTAAAGTTGACAATAGTAAAGAATTCTGAGCACACAGAGACCAGAATTAACTCAAACCAAGTGAGTAATGGGCCTGCGGTGTTTCTGGCATGGCGACCTCACTGCAGACTTGGTTCTGAGCACTTTGTACCACTCATGAGTTCACTCGGCACAATGTCGCTGACCGATGCCAGAAACACCTTGGCTCAGGTCCGAGGCCTCCATGTTCTCAGTTTCCGTGTTCGTACTGTTCAGACAAAGCTTTCATCTCTCACAGGAGCAGAATGGCTTAAGTACAAAACCCAAAGGCTTCAGATGTGTCTTCCTGGCACTTCTCAGCATGCACGCAGCCAATCAGAACAGCTCTGGTATGCACGTAGCCAATCAGAACAGCTCAGGTATGCACGTAGCCAATCAGAACAGCCCTGGTATGCACGTAGCCAATCAGAACAGCCCTGGTATGCACATAGCCAATCAGAACAGCTCTGGTATGCACGTAGCCAATCAGAACAGATCTGGCTTATGTGATACAGAGTTTGATTATAAAGTTTGCTGCTTGAGTTACATTGACATTACAGTTGAGTTTCATTTGTTAAAGTTATTCAATGAATTTTGTCTTGAGACTAGCAGGCTCTGAAATGGCCCTAAACATTCTTCTGCCTTGCTTTATTACATGGATTGGTGTTCTCAACATTCATGATTATAAAATCAAAATATTGACCAACTCTGAACAATGCTGAAGCTTCTCTGTATACCTTGGCATCAGCACTCCAGCCAAAAAATAATTTTCTATGTAAGAATACGCAAGCACACCTTTAAGCAATGGTAAAGTTATTTGTATATAACTGATAAGAATTATTTTAAAATAATTTTATTTGTGGTTTATTATCAGTAAATGCTTGGTTTTTAACCTAATTTTTATACCTAGGGTTTTTCAAGTACAGGGGCTAAAGGGATGGCTTAGTGCTTAAGATCACTTGCTGCTCTGTCAGAGGGCCCAGGTTCAATTCCCAGCACTCCCATGATAACTCCAAGCCATTCATAACTTCAGTTCTAGGAGATCTGACACCTGCTGGCTTTTGGGGGCAACAGTCATACACACAGTACGCATACATATGTACAAAACACTCATAAAATAAAACCACAAATCCAAAATGTGCATATCTATGTGTATATGCGTGTGTGCATATGCGTTTTGAAGTCTCTCAAGCACAAAGTCATAAGTGGATAGAAAGCCGGGATCTAGACAGCAGGCCGGAAACAACCGTCTAACTACTGACTACTTTCTCTGACATCTCAGTGGGGCTAGGCATGGAGCACACTGGTGTGTGCAAACTTAAAAAGTATGAGGTCTCCAGCACCCCCAAAAAGAGGGCACATAGATACAGCAATTGGAAGGGCAATGGTTATATTTAAACAGAAGGTAGAGGCAATATTCTGAGTTACCTCCTAGGTGGAAATACATCATTTCCCTCCCATACCCTCCAACTCTAGGCCAAGCATCTCTACGCAGAGGGGACTGCCAATCCCACTCTCCCAAAACTGAAACTTGGGTAGAATTTGGAATCTTTTTGAAGACCGTGAAGTGAGAGATGGGTGTAAGGTTTTAAGCAGAAATATATTATTTACTTGTTAAAGCGGATACGGGCAGAGAACTCCAAACTGATAACAAACAGGTGTGTCTCTGTTACTCTTCAAAGGACAGAGAAAATCACCAGCGGACACCTTGGGGACCTGGAAGCCCCTGGTTGTTCATAGCTTCTCTGTAAACAGTCGGCATGAGGTCAGGTGCGGTCGCAGAGTCTCTCCTGAAATGTGTGGTCAGTTGTGTTCCAGGGTAAGTCACTAATCATTAGCCATGCTCTCTTGTTTATTCTGCCCCAGCCTGGAATTTGGCCTCTTACAAAACCCCAGCTTCAGGAGAACGGGTTGGGCCAAAGTGTGTCAAGGTGGCCTCCCAGGAAGATGCTGAATGTTTGCTCAGCAGACGCCAAGCCACGCCCACCTCGAAGAGCCAGCTGACCTCTGTTGACACCTACCTAAGAGCTGGGACTAATCCCCCAAAACACCCCTTCCAAATCTGGGTGGCTCCACAGCTGTGCTGGATGGCGGGGTGCCACAGTAACCACACTGGTTCTCTGGCTGAGTTGCCAGTCATTGAAACATCTCATGCAAACCCAGCTGTGAAAATGGAACAGCCGCCTGCCCAATTCACCTGCCACTTAGGGCTTCACCTTCTGCCTTTCCTTGGGAGAACAGAAGTGGAACACCCAAGAAGTCGGGGATTTAACATAGTTTGAGGGGGCACACACACTGCTGGAGGTATAACCATGTCCGCAAATGGAAAATGCTCAAAACAGGCTCCCTGGCTACCCACGGTCATGTGACTGGCTCTAATTTTACCAGCGTGAGGAGCATAGCCATGCTGCTGAGCTAGCCTGGCTCTTGAGCCTGGCTGATAGAAAGTCCTCACATATCTCTAGGTTTAGGGTTTGAGCAAACCGGTGTTTTCACAATGGCTAGCTCCATTTGTCTGGCCACTTTTCTGACTACAGTGTTGGGTCCCACAGCTTTATGACGAGGCTCTCAGGCCTGAGCACTCAACCTCAGCGTTCAGATGCAGAGGCAGGAGGACCTCTGTGTTCAAAGTTAGCTAGGGCTACACATCTTAAAGACAATAATAATAATAATAATAATAATAATAATAATAATAATAATAATGATGATTTTTTAAAAATGGGATAAGGCTGTTGGGCCCCAGCAAATGTAGGAAGTGAGAAAATTCATGCTATCTTGGGGTAAATAGCTGAGCTGACTAAAGTTGGGTGTAACAGAACAGGTACCCAATTTTCCATCTCTCTTTCAACCTTCCCTAAGTTTGAATGCCCTAAGGAATGGGTGTTCAGAAACTTCATCAAGGCAATTTTGTTGGAAGGTTTGGTCTCATTTTCTTGAAGCTAATGCTAGACAGATGCTTTGAACAGCACACAGTGTGTTCAGCTGTCTTCACGGGGCGGCTGGAAGACAAGGGGGCATTCTGGACCTGTTTCTCCACCTGTGGCATAAGCCTTAATATGCTTTGAGCTAGAACTTCTAAGTAGCTGAATTTTTGTTGGAGGCGTTCTTGTGGTTCTCTCCACCTTTCTTTTCCTCCTCACAGCCTTTTACCAAGTAGAATCTGCTCCGTGCCTCCCCTGCTCAGTCAGTGCCTGTGAGAAATGTCTCTCTGGATGAATCCCAGATGAACTGGGTCAGATGCTGGGATGAGGCCAGCCATTGTGACAAGCCTTGGTGGAGAGAGAGGAAGACTGTGGTCTCCAGACACAAAAGCAGGCATATGGAAACCCCCAATTCCTCTTGCAGTACAAGAAGCAGCCCCCCCCCCACTAATGACAATGGCCCCTGTGGAAGCAGTAAAGCTAACCGCACACCGTGGAAGAGGAACCCAAGTGGGACCAGCCACAGAGATGGAAGACTGTCGTGACACCACTCAAGGTCTTCATAGGATTCTAGGACGTAAGAGGCAGCTGCTTGCCCATGCGTTTCTGTCTCGTCTTCAGTCTTGAAGACCCACAGCTCTGCTCTTGCTTTCTGGGGGGATTCCTGCATCCATTTATTGTATCCCCTCATTCCAGATCGGGCTCCTAACCCATGCCAGGTCCTAGCGGGGCACTGGCGCTAACAAGGTAACTAAGAATTGATTGTCACTTGCAGGAAGCTCAGGTGATCGTCACCTTGGGCCTCCGGGAGAGCTACAGCGAGACAGGGACAGTCTAGATCTGGTGAGCACAGGCCCTTGGAATCCTTGGGAACCAGGTGGGAGGGAGCTGCCTTAGTTGACAGAGGTATGCTGGGACTTTTCAGGGTTGCAGGAATTGTGGTTCGATGGTGCCTTTCCTCCATTGCTGTTTCTTCATTGTCGGGTTTCCATGGAAGCCACATTCTCGTCACGTGCTTGGATGCGACTGTGGTCTCATGTCCTTCTAATCAGCTGAGCTCTGATAGGCACAGGGGGGTGATTTTCTGAGTCATCTCTGAGGGATGATGATGTCAGGGCGCTTTGGTTAGGGGCGGGGACAGAAACAACGACATATGATTTTGCAGGGCCTGCTAAACCGTGGAGCCTCCGTCTCGACTTGGGCCTCTCACTCCTTGAGCAGCTCAGGGCTGGATCTGTTAGGAATGTCTTTGGCTGCAGGTAGCTGATACATAACCTCATTTATAGCCAGAGTCTAGAGTGGGCAGCTGGTTGCCTTGCTTCAGAGGCTTAGAAATGCCAGGCCGCTGACTCAGATTCCCTTGGCCTCTTTCCTCAAATTTATCTCTCAGAGTCACATGATGCCAGCCAGGGCTGCCTGGTGGCATGAGTAACCATTGCTACTCAGGAGGGTGTGTTTGAAGAATAGCGTGTTCAGGGTCAGCCTAGACTATAGTGAAAAACTAGTTGGACAGATCAAAGAGACCCTGTCTCAGAATAAAAAGCAAGAAGGGCTGGCCTGGGCATGAGGCTTGTGGGTAGATTGCTACCTGGGTTTGTAAGGCTCCTGGCAAACAGCAAAACCTTCCCTGCCCTTATAGTGCCTGTTCCAGGCAGGTTGAAGGTGGAACCAAGAGCGGGGCCAGTTCTTAAGATGAGGTAAAGAACCCTCCCTCCCCCGAAAGCTCTCACAGCACACTTTCTCTCAAGCCCCACTGGGCAAAGCTGTATCACATTGCCTTAAAGGATGGCTAGAGGAAATATCAGCGGCAGGCAATTATCTCCAACTCACAGATCCACCAGCAAAGCTGTTGCTAGGGAACAGCAGCCGTGATAATAGCAGAAAGCCAACCCTGGACATTCCACCCACCAGCACCACCTCAGGTATTGTCACTAGGTAGCCCACACCTCTGCAGGACGCTGCTGTGGTATTTCCTTGTCCACAGGGCAGAATGGTCCCAGGTACTTAAAGGGCTTTTGCTATGCAGTGCTGTGACACCCTGGCCACAGGAAGGAGGTTGTGAAATCAAATGGCCTACCCAGTAATGCTGACTCCAAAGTGGGTAAAGAGAGAGAGCAGACAGAGGCTGTATATTTCTGGAGCCCTGCCATGCCTGCTTCAGGACACTAACGCAGAGCAATGGAAAAAGCAACCATGTGACCCAGCCCTTGGTGGGTTCTACCGGATACTACCTCAGGGTTCCCAGCTGCTGTGTGGTCACCCCCAGTCTACCCCACAGCAGTTCAGGACTGGATCTGAGCTTTATTGTCCCCAAAGCATGTCCATGAGCAGAGTGGCTTTAATTGACGATAAGGGGGCTGGGGGACTAGAGAAAGAGGAACCACTTCCCTTGTACACACCCGCCCACCATCTTGCTTCCTCTTACATCACTTCTTTCCCATCTCCGTTGCCTCTTCCCTCCTTCCCAAATCCCCAGGGATTTCATATCCTTTTCCCTCTGTAATGCAAACATTGCTATAGTTTAGGCGTGATCAGACTGTACCCCAAGGGTTCGTGCATTAAAAGCCTGGCCCCCAGCATGAGAGGACATTAAGAGACAGGGACTGGGGTTTGTCAGAAGGAAGCCAGATAGTTTTGTGGTGTTTTGATAGTTCTTCTGAGACTGATTTGTCCCTCCCTGTGCTGTCTTCCTGTCTGTCTGTCATGTGAGTCTCATAGCTGTCATGATGACAGGACATAGCCAGAGAGGCTCTTGTCAGAGTCCTGTCATTCAGACTTTCCACCTCTATACTGTGAACTAAATGAACCTCTTTTCTTTATAAAGTTCTCAGGTAAACAAGCATGAGTAGCAGACAGTAGCAGCCGGTGTTCAAGATGGATGGAAACCAAGCTCACAATTCTGCTACATTCTTCACCTTGTGGACTGCCTGGTCTGGCCACCCATTGCTGAAATCCACAGTTCTCAAATCTACTCACAATAGCCTTTCTCGGGCACTCAATGTCCCACAATGGAGCCCGAGGTACTGCCAATGTCTCACGCTGTGCACCATTGCCCTTCTTGGTCTCTTCCTCCTATGAAGACTGTGCTATACCCTACCCCATGGTCATGGGCAGCTGACACCAGCTTTCCTTTCTGCACTGCCAGGGCCATGCTCTCAACCCCTCCCTGATGCTTCCGCCTTGCTCTCTTCCAGGGTCCCCACCCCTAGAGCTGGAAAAGCCAGATCCTGTGTGACTGGTTGGCTTCGTCATCCCACCGCCATCTTCTCTGGACAACAGCCATGAGGTGGGGTGGGGGGGGTGTTGAGGCACACAGGAAGAGAAAAGCCTTTTTCCTCACCTCCCCTAGCTCAGGGCTTCACCCAGGTTGACTCTCTCCCTCTGTCCTGGGGTGAGCTTCCACAAATGCTGTGGTTTGAATGTGTTCATCCCCTAACCCCGCCCTGCCCCGAAGTCATGTGGTGGAAGTGTAATGTGCAACACGCATTTATGGTATCTGGAGGTGTCACCTGTGAGGCGACTGAGACTAGGTTAGGTCATGAGGATTGACCCACGATGACAAAGCGCAGAAAGTCACACCTGGGTTGACATACCTGTCTGATTTCTGTTACTGCACGGGGGGGGGGGGGGGGGCTCCCTACAGGTTTAGTGGGTGCTGATGTAGGGCTCTTAGACTTGCAACTCCGAGAATCATGAATCAAACAAACTCCTTTACTTTAAAAAAAAAAAAATGGTCCAGTCTCAGGTATTTTCTCACATCAGCAAGAAATGCACTAGGACAATAGATTATAGCCAGAGGGACAAGAACAAGGCAAGAAACCTAACCAGGCCACTGTGGACTGGAAGACCAACAAATAAGTAATATTACCGTGTTAGTAAAGGATTCCTGCTTAACCATTGCCACCCTTCTGAAAAAAGACAACATTCAGTGTAAGAATGATGATTTCCCCCGAGCATGTTCAGTAACAACTATGACTCTCTTGACCACCTATGCAGTTAACTGTGAACAAGGTAAAAACACAACACCATGGCCATGCTTGGTGTCTGCTTGTAGGCGGGGGTACTTCAGGCCACCCCTTGACTGTTTTGTGGGAGGTAAGCTTCTTTCTTCCCTCCTGCCTGGTGACTGGACACTCTCCCCATCAGACGACACATCAAGCTCAGTGAAGTTCTACTTTGGCCCATCCTGACAAACGACATCAGGTCATGACACCTGGTGTGTGAACCCATTGACAAGAACCTGGCAGGGAGCTGCCAAGAATGCTCATAGCCCTTGACCCAGGCTGGATGGCCCAGAAGTGATTCCCGAGAGGAAGAACCGTCAGGTGTGTTTGTTGTATTGATCGGTGCCTGTGATCACACCAAACTGATAACTGAGAAATCAAATGACAGGGAAGGGTGACGGAGAAGACAACACCTGGAAGCCAGATGATGCCATGCAGCCATTAGGAGTGACGAGAAAGCCAATAGGTAATGAAGCTGATATTTTTAAAAGAAACACCTATTTTTACCGTCTCAGCAAGTTTCCATGTTACAGAAATGCAAAAATTTTTTCATAAAAGTTGTTTCTTATAATATAAAAGCTACAAATTAAAAAAAAAAGAAAGAAAAGAAAATTAGGCTTGGTTACAAAGGTAGAAAGTACCAATTCTTCTTTCTACAAAGTTCCCCACCCCCTCCTGTCAGCCAGATCCCATCCATCCCATAATGCAGGCCAGTTCAGGCCTCACAGCTGCTGCTCTTGAGAGATGGAGTCCTTGGTGCACTGCACTCAGCGGTGGACATGTCTACATCTGTTCCCTGCTGCCTGGCACTTAATAAAGACTTTCTTAACTCAGGAGTCAAGGGCAGGAGCTCAGCTACTGTTCACTGAACACCCACTGGACAGCTGCAGCTGTGACCAGCATAATTCTGCATGTTTTATTTTGCATTATTTTCTCCTGAAGCGATATGTGCACTTGATACTATTGTTATTCTGCTCGTATACAAGCCCTGGAGCTCAGGGAATCTGTCAAAGGTTCAAGTCTGTCTAAGTTTGTGCACTCGTTAAAGAGAGGAGCTAGGATCTGAATCTAAGTCTGATCGGGTGGAATTGCTTTATTTCAAGCTCTCTCCCTCTCTTGAGTCCTTTTTCCCCCCTCCCTCTCTCCCTTCCCCTCTCCCCTCTCCACTTTCTCCCCCTACCCCATGTGTGTGAGTATGTGGCAATATTGAGAGGGAAAAAATATGGCAAAACAAAACTTGATATTTTTCTCTTGAGCAAACGGGCAGATTTTCCCCCTTTTTGTGTGTGTATGCTGCAAAGAGAGATGATATCCAGCTAGGTGTCAAGGCTTTGTGGGATTCCCAGAAGCACTAAGTGTCTTAAAAGAAGAGAAGCCATGTTGGTCATTGTGGTGGTTTGAATACGTTTGGCCCCCATAGACTCATGTGTTCAACTGCTTGGCCATAGAGAGTGGCACTATTAGGAGGTGTGGCCTTGTTGGAGGAAGTGTGTCACTGTGAGGGTGGGCTTTGAGGTCTCCTATGCTCAAACTCTGCCCAGCTGCCTTCAAGATGCAGAACTCTCAGCCCCTCCTCCAGCACCATGTCTTCCTGGATGCTGCCATGCTTCCTGCCATGATGATAATGGACGGAACCACTGAAACTGTAAGCCAGCCCTGATTAAATGTTGTCCTTTCTAAGAGTTGCTTTGGTCATGTTATTCCTTCACAGCAATGAAAGTGAACCTAAGACAGTTGTTTAATCTCTTTTCTGCCTTCTTGTCAGGGCTCAAGAGGACATTTGGTCCCAAGATGTGTTTATGGGCAAAGTTTGCCTACTTTTCAGGAAGCGGCTCTGTAAGCAAGCATGCTGCAGACCAGGCCCTATGCATTGCTTCTTTCCCAGTCAGGCAACTTAAGTTCTTCCTGCCTATGGGAACCTAGGCTGTACTCTCTGAGGCTGTCTGAGGCGAGGCGTGTGAGCTCAAGTGGAGCGTGTGCAGGACCACCGTCATTATGGAAATCATGGCTCTGAAGGCTAACGCTGTGTCTAAATGAGTTGAAATGAAATGCAAAGGACACATCCATCACTGAGGTTCACCCTGGCCCAGCCTTGCATCTCATTCCTGTACCACTCTGCCCATGTATTATGAGTTCATATATTTAATAAATCCTGTAATTATCTTGTGAACAGTACACAACTGTGTTGCTTGATGGTTTGTTTTCAGTACTGAAGACAAGAATTTGGTAGATGTAAATGTTTCAAATTGGTTTTAATTTTCCAAAACTTTGCTCAGACATGTTTTTGTTTTAAAAATAAAATTTTATTCTTTTTTTTTTTAATCTCAAAACTTGAAGAACCCCATAACTTTCAGATCTTGAGAAATGGAGACCTAGGACCCAAGCTTACTTAGGACACATTTGGCAGATCCTACTCTTCACACAGAAAATCAAGTAGAAAGAGGAAATCTGAAAGGAAGACGTAAGAAACAAAGCCTTGTTCCAAAGGCAATGGGGAACTTCTATTTTAAAACCTGCTCTTCCCTAAACCCCACAGAAATGATCATGGAATAGAATTGGGGATACATTGAGGAAAGCAAAGAGCATGGGAGTGTAGCTATGCCACGTCATTTCTGTAAAGGGGGGAGTCAGTGGATGAATAGTAATGTGTTTGCCAACAGGAGGAAGCTATCACCTAATCTCTAAAAGAAAAGCCAGAGTTGTCTTGAATTTGGCAGGAGTTAGGAGTACCACTGGTTGAGTGATGGGGTAGGAGTAGCAGGTAGCAGGGAGGACAGAAGGAATAGGAGGTACCAGCATCAGCATCAGTATCAGCATCAGTACCCACAGTACATCACAGTTCCCACTGCAGCATCAGCATCAGCATCAGCACCCACAGTACATCACAGTCACCACTGCAGCAGCCCCACTGACTACCACTTCTGCCAGCTCAGCCATAATGACTGAAGGTTCGACCCCTAAGACCACCACCGTCACTGTCACCAAATCCGCCAATGCTGTTGGTGCTGCCACCACATCTGTCACCTCCATCAGTATCAACACCACTCCGATATCACCCTGCCAGTGACTCCAAGCACATGCCCCTCCCCTGTCACAATAAGATCCAGGATGCTTTTCCTCAGGGAAGGTGAATGAGTGGCATTAAGCACCATGCTGCATAGGACATATAAAATACAAAGCTGTATTTCACAGGGCTATAGAGTGAAAGTGTCCCCACTGGCTGCTGGGGAAATAGACTTCAGGCAGGAGCCTGAGCAAACAACTAACAAGAACAACCCAGCTCACCTTGTTTAACCCAGTAGTGAGACCGGTCAGCCAACAAGTCCACTCAGAAGGCTGTGGACAGCATCTCGACTCCCAGTGAGAAACCTCAGCCTAAGTCGGTAGATAATCACAGCCTCCAATCAGCACCACTACAAAGAGGAAATAGATGCAGAACTGGAAGACAACAGAGGATTTGGTGACCAAAAGAAATCTCCCAAGGAAACAGCTAGCTAATCAGGTCAGAGATTGCAGAAGTCTGGCTGTTATATGGGGCCCAGGTTTGCACCTCAGTGTTTTGGCCAAAGATATAAAACATTAAAGACAGGTCTTCACCGTTTGGGGCTCTGGGCATGGTGCGTTTTCGTGACATTCCTGGATCTAGAAGGAAACGAATAATGTTTTTGTAGTAAGTGGTTGCTGGGGCCCTCTTTCAATTTCTAACAAAGTCGTACATTGACTGTGGGTGTGCTTGTGCATAAGGAACAGAACCTCACCCCTGCATCGCTCCAGACCATAAAGCGACAGTGTGCGCGTGTGGGTGGGGTGTGGGCTGGAGAGAAATCTCGATGCTGGCTTGGTTGCTGGGGTGGTTCCATGCGTAGGAAGAACTCTTTGCAGAGTGGCAAAATTCCTTGGGTTCTGAGCAACAGGGAACTTTAAAACAGCTTTAAAAAAGAAATCCACTATGTGCCTGCAAAATGCTAGCTTGACTACTTTCCTTACTCAAATCCTTTGAGGTGGAGTACAAGGTTAGCTATAATCTGTCTTAGTTATTCCTTTTAAAGCTCGACGAATCCTCTTCACTTAGAACCTCAAGAAGGCTCTCGTTTATAATTACAATTCCCATTCTGAGTAACAGGAATGTGCACGGAAAGGAAGGCATGTGTGCTCCTGCCTCCTGGGTGCAGGCTCGGGGGAAGGGGAGAGGCTCCTTCCTCTCCTCTCTCATCCTTAGGGCCCCTCTGGCCTCTAGGTAATATAGTTAAGGTAGACATGACACATATTTGTCCTATAACCTACATGAAAGGGGAGGCCATGTAGGTGTAGGTCGGAGAGGAGATGTGACCTTACAGTTCTGAAGGATCACATTGGTTACTATTTGGGAGATACATTGTTTAGAGGTGAGTTTAAGTCAAAGACAGGGGTCATCCTCATTAGGTAGCAGAAATAGCGCAGATTGGCTGTCAGGGCTTGCGACAATATGGCAGTCCAAGGACTGGATGAATAGATGCTGGGTGTGGTGTAAGGGCTGACCAGGCAGGATTTGTTGGTGTGTTGACTGTAAGATGTGAGAGGAATAGAAAATAAAAATGGTATTAGGGGTTCTGTTGAAGCAACGAGAATCTTGGTGGCTGGGCGTGGTGGTTTGAATATGCCTCGCCCAAGGAGTGGCACTATTAGAAAGTGTGGCCTTGTTGGAGTGGGCGTGGTCTTGTTAGAGGAAGTGTGTCACTGTGGGGATGGGCGTTGAGACACCCCTCCTAGCCACGTGAGAGCCAATCTTATGTCTGCCTTTGGATGAAGATATAGAACTTTCAGCTATTCCAGCCCCATGTTTTCCTGGACACCGCCATGCTCCCTGCCTTGGTTACAATGAATTGAACCCATGAACCTGTAAGCCAGTCCCAACTGAATGTCCTTTATAAAAGTCGCCTTGTTTCTGGTGTCTCTTCACAGCAATAGAAACCCTAAGACACTGGGTACAGCCTGTTTAGTTTTAGGTTCATCCGTTAGTGTTGAGGTAGACTTCTCCACAACAGTGCTGAGTAGGAAGAGGATATGGAGCCCAGACTGAGGAAACGGTCAGGGTGTACACAGGACAGTTCTGGATGCGTTTGTGCCAGGGGATGCCAGAAGGCTGGCTGGGGGTCTCAACAACGAGTGAGAAGGAAAAAAAGAGGCCATTGTACCTTGAAGTACAGAGGGCAGGCGGGCAAGAGACAGCTCACAGAGGAGGCTAAGAGGTTGAAACTTGGGAGGTGAAAAGAAAGTCAAATACGTGGTATCCCTGGGGACAAGGTGAAGATGGCATTTCAAGGAGAAACGATCAGTTGTGACAGCCGAGGCATGCTCATTAGGTAACAAGAAGTCACTTCAGGGTTAGAAAAGGGACTTGACTTAGACAGGACAAGACCAAGCAAGCATCCAGGCTTCCTTTAGGAGTAGGAGGTGCTGGCTCTTTAAAGCCCTGCTTGCTGTGCTGATTCCAACAGCCGTTTATCTAGCACTAGAGATAACAACAGGGAAGATTTCACCTTCATCCTGTGTGTACCATGTGTAGGTGTGGGGGTTCCCCTGAGTACCTTACAGGGTACTCAATAGGCACCCCAAGAGACAGTTATGTGGGAATTCAGGACGTGGTACAGGCTTCTTGTCCCTGGAGGTATGGGTCATCCTCCCTTCTCTTCGTCATTCCTTACCCCCTCCTCCTCTTCCTCCTCCTCTTGCTCTTCCTCCTCCTCCTCCTCCTCCTCCTCTTGCTCTTCCTCCTCCTCTTCCTCCTCCTCTTGCTCTTCCTCCTCCTCCTCCTCTTCCTCCTTCTTCTGTCTCTCTCTCTCTCTCTCTCTCTCTCTCTCTCTCTCTCTCTCTGTTGCTTTCCCCCTTTCGCTTGTTCTCTCCTTTTCATATAAAGGGTGGTAAGAAATATCCTCATCTAAGATCCAGTCTACCATGATGACTGTTTCACAGTACAGTTGGGTGTGCTGGCGTACCCTATGCTATACCCCAACCTGCAGAACTTCAGCTTGCCACTATCAGCCCCCAGGCAGCTCCTCCTCACTCCCTTTCCCCAGCTCGGAGGCAGTTACCATTCATTTTTCTGTCTTTATGCATCTGTATTAGAGACTTCACTGAAGGGGAACAATGCAGTTTTGGTGCGGCGGCATAGCCCAGGCTGGCATGGAACTTGCTATGTAGCCCAAGGTGCTCCCGAATTCACCTTCTCCTGCCCTGGCCGTCCAAGTGCTTGGATTGGAAGCACACACACCCCTGTGCCCATCTGCTGTTTCTCTGTACACTGATTGGCTGATCTCAACATCACAGGTTCAAAGCTCAGGTGACCGGCGCACAAGCGAATAACATCTTATTGACCATACAGCCATTCCGCTCTTACTTTCACGCTGTTGATGGACACAGGCTTTCTCTAGCTTTGAGCTCTTATAAGTGGTGATGCTGTGGACATCTGTGTGGAAGTATCTGTCAGGGTTCCCTCTTTTAGAGCATTTTTTTTTTTTTTTTGTTAGACATCTTGTATTTTGGCGCTTTAGCCACAGGAACTTTCTATTGTTCGTTTACTTTTGCTTTTTATTGTTTTCAATTCACTTCCCACCTTTATCCTGAAGTCTTAAAATTTTTAAAGATTGTTTATTTATTGATTGTTTTCTATTTGTTTGATTGTTTTGAGGTCTTCTCTATGTAGCTCCCCCTGTCCTGGAACTCACTCTGTAAACCAGGCCGGCCTGGAACTCAGAGATCTGCCAACCTCTGCCCCCTGAGTGCTGGGTACTGGGATTAAAGTCACGAGCTACCACGCCTGGCTAGATTTAGTTTTCTTATGTGGATGAGTGTGAACCTGTGAGTGTGTATATGCGTCACACATGCGTGCAGTACCCTCTGGTGCCAGAAGAGGGCGCTCAGTTCCCCAGGAACTGAAGTTACAGGCAGTTATGAGCGACCCTGTAGGAGCAGAAAACGAAATTCAGGGCCTCTGAAAGAGCAGCAGGGTTCTTGCTCACTGAAACACCATCTGTCAGTGTACCCCGTGGTCTGGTTGAACACAGAAACCATGCCTGTTTCATATACAATGTTCTCACAACACTCCAACAACACACAGTTCCTGTAGTTGCTCAATAAATATTTTTCAAATGGATGAATGAATGCTAGGATGCACCGGCCAGCAGGCCTAGCTGTCAGTACCTGTCAACCGAGGATATGTTTTAAACCCTAGAAAACTCACAGGCATTATTCACAGTCATGGCTTTAAATACTTTTCCTGACCGAATTTGCTGCAAAATTTACAGGCTAACAGGTGCTCCATGGTCTCTGGGAATAAAAGGTAACCATGTAGTCACGAAACAACAGGAACTAAAGACAGAGGCCAGATGGAAGGGAGGTCAAAAAAAGACTTCCCAAAAGCCTATGTGTAGCTTGCCAGATCATGTGATGGTCAGAGTGCCTGAGATAAGGGGTTGGTCTCAGTTTCCTAGATATTCTGGTGTGCCTGTGCATGTGTGCGTGTATCTTTTAGTTTGTTTTTTTCTTGTTGTGATTAGCCCCTCTGTTCAAAATCAACTTGGGGGAAAGGGTTTATTTGGATTACGTTTCCAGACCGCAGCTCATCACAGACAGCGGCAGGGCAGGACTCTAAAGGCAGGAACTTGAAGCACAATGACCCTTACGGGCTCCCATCCCTGTGGTTTACGTTCAGCTTTCTTACACAGCCCAGATGCGTGAGCCTTGGTGGTACTACCCATGTGGTTGGCTTCTCCTAAATCAATTGACAAGCAAGAAAATATTTCTCATACATATATGGTTGTAGGCCAATCTGATGAAGGCAACTCTTCAGTGAAGGTGTAGAAGTGGGAAGCGCCAGGCCCCACTCTCAGTGGCAGAGGACACTACACTGTTGGTCTGCAGGACTCAGGACTGACTCCGAGGGGCAACTGACTGCTGCCCCTCAACTCCGGAAAGAATCCTAGGGCTCATCCCTACTAGCCTAGGACATAGGGAACATTCAAAGTCAAAGTCAATGGTTATCATGTTGGCTCTATTTTAACATTGAAAAAAGAATCATAGGCTTTGATAAGTTGGGCTCAGCCAGGTAAATAAATTATAAACTTCCCATTGATGGATTTGGGGATGAAGCAGATTGCTGTGTTTGAGCATTCCACATGGTTCCTGGAAGATAGCAAATGCCAGCAAATGTGGCCGCCACCTGTATCCTCTATAGGGTACCATCCAAAGGCTTCATGGAGAATCTGGCCACCCATCTCCTGGATGGCTAAATAACTTATGCTCTGCTCAAGAAGGAGATGGTGGATGGGGGAATGGCAAAGGTGGTTCTTCTTATTGAGTCCTCGAGACATTGTTTCTACTCTCAATATTGTATACCTGCCTTCTTGCTGTCTCTTCACGGTGGTCCTATGATGCTGATCTTATGATGCCCAACTTACAGACGTGAAGCCCAGGGCTCTGAGAACAGCAGTCAGCACATGAGGCACAGAGCTGAACTCTTTTGACTGGGGGCTCAGGGACACCCAACTCCACTCTAACACCGTAGAAGGCCTGAGATAACTGAGGAGGGAGGAGGCTGTGAGAAGTCTGAACATGGCACAGTCACAGTGGACCAAACTTTCTAGAGCGTGGGGGGAGGGGATTTGGAAGCACATGCTGGCAGAGAAAAGAGGGAGACTGAGGATCAAAGCTGAAAAGACCAGCAGAGAGCCGCTCACACAGGGCCTGAGAAGCTTGGTTTTTAAACAGGAAAACAAGATCTGGGCCCGTGTGAGAGCCCTTTCGGTGCATCCAAAAAGCATAAGCCTAGAGCTACCAAGAAAAATTCCGGAAGGATTAGCTGTGACCTGGCCTGAGTAACCTTCTGAGAGGGTGTCCATAGAAGCTTCACTGGCGGCAATGTGGAGCCTCGCACTGACTACAGCCTTATCTGGGGGGCATGTGACATACACAGGATTCCTGAGGATGAAGCTGCAGGGTCTCTCTGGGGAGAGAGACAGCGGTGGGGTGGGGTAGTATAGCCACCAGGAGCACACCTGATGGCCTCAGAAAGCTGCAAGGGCTCCCTCCATGCTGTGTGCCCCAGCCTGTGCTTTCTTTCCTTCCACATTAACAGCACACCAGACTTCTAGATGGTTCTCAGTACAGGCTGCCTCCCTGGCTCGTGGAAAGAGAAAAATCCATGTTTTCCCATGCCATGCGCCAGAGGGAGATTTTCCTAGGACTGGGAAGAGGGTGGGGGCCTGCAGAAATGGCCAAGAGATGTGTCTAACTCAGTGAAGATCCAGCCTAGCTGTAAGGGTGACACTGACCAGCAGGGTCCCCAGGGACCAGGTGTTCAACAGCTGGGGGAAGCAATGGAGTGTAGGTGTGTTGCAGGGGTAGATGCCGGACAGTTTTATTGTCCTGAAGAGGCTCCCTCCGCACCTCTCCCTCAGGGAGGGGCATGCCTGGCCCACATCAGCAGGAATGCTACTCAGGGTCACATTTCTTTTGACCTCCAGGAAATGAAGTCAAGGTAATGTGGCATCTCTGGGGACAGTTGAGCGTGTAGAGTGGATTTGTAACCGAATGTTTCTTAGTTGGCCTTATACCTCAGGATTTTATGTAATGTTTGCTACAACAGCGGAGAAAGTCACACGGCAGGACGGCCATGTGGTTGCAGAGCATTTCAGGCGGCAAGAAGGTGCCAGGCTTCAGGGAAGACAAAAGGCTGCTCTCCTTATTCTTTGGGGTTTGAAACTGTTTTCCAGTTTCCTCTGCAGGCTGCACCACATCAAAGCCCTCTCCTCCCTTCAGCAGGGAGGCAGCCTGGAGTCCAGTGTTTCTAGGCTCAGCACCCTTCCAGACCTCTACCACCGCCCCTGGAGGAAGCAGAGCAGGACAATGAGCAGGCGAATCCCATCACTGAACCAGTCAAAGGAACTGCCCTGACCAGGGAACATCCCCATCCACAAACCTCTGAGTAGGTACATGTCCTTATCGCTAAGCCACCCAGGCTTCGGACTTCAAACTGAACCCCAACCCACGCTGGCTTTGCTTGTGTCCTTCATTCGCCTGTGTGTCAGCTCTAGGAAACCCTTCTGAGCCTGTGGTGTATAGCATTTCCGCCAGCAATACGCAACACAGTCTCTTTATGGGAGCTTGCAGTCACCTCGTGGTAAACATGGTTCTATCTCATAGGTAATAAAACATTCTAATTTCTAATCTTTTCCTTTTTTCCTTGAAGAACTGAGTTGTAGCACACCCAGCTACAGGAGACAATCTGACATGGGTCCTCATAACTGTTTTCTCTACATTAGAGTGTCGATCAGACCCGACAGCTCAGACAGACGGAAGTCAGGCTGGAATAAAGCACGCGGGAGAGGAAGAGGTCAGCAAGAGTGCTCAGTATGTCCTTGTCATCAGGAGCTGTCACTGTCTAGTTCCTCAAAGGATTCATCTCATTGGCTGTGGAGTACGTCCCTCTAGGATCTGGAAGCTTCCAGAAACAGGTGGGTTAGAGGAAGGCTGTTATGAAACAAACAGGACTACACAAACTCACCATGGGGCTGTCAAGAGAGCGGGGGTGACAGCCAAGAGCGTAGGAGGCCTGTTCTGGATTGTCCATCCAGAACAACCAGGAAGAGAATTCTACATGCCATAGCTGGAGAGGAAACTTTAGACATTTAGAGAAACACAGTGTTCTACGCAGGGCATTGGTGAGCTAGAAGTAGGGTTGCTTTCTCCCTACTCATGCATGCTACTGGAAAGGACAGGAGGCCTGCTGGGTGGGGAGGAGCACCCTTGACACACTAGCCCTTCCACCTTCCGGGCCTTTCCTCCAGACCTATGACATACCTCACCCTGTAAACCCTCTGGAATCCCAGGCTGCAGGAAGCGCTGGCCTCCTGGCCTTTCCCACCCAGCCCAGCCGCGCATGCAAGTAGGCTGCGCCCACTCTTTCTAGCCTAGCCGGTCTGCTGGCCACAGGAATTCCTCCTCCTTACCTCTGTGACTGCAGCTCTTGAACCTTCCTCCCTCCTCCC
Organism: Micromys minutus; assembly: GCF_963924665.1. NCBI lineage: Eukaryota > Metazoa > Chordata > Mammalia > Rodentia > Muridae > Micromys > Micromys minutus. Next base: position 13,618,127 of record NC_137966.1, on the reverse strand, counting down.
AGGGGGGGAGTTTCACCAGAGACCCTCTTCTCCCCAATTCCCCTCCCACTGCCCACAGTCTGGTCCTCTCAGAGTTCCCCATCATAAGACGGGTCAGATGAAGATCGTAAAATACAGTTTACAAGATGACAATCTTGAGAGTCAGAGGCAAGTGACTGGACTAAGGCCATTTGGCAGATGGAGGGACTCCTCTCTCAACAGCCACTTCTTCCTCTGCTGTGCAGGGGACATCAATCCGAGTCAGCCCCGGGCTTTCCAACACGCCCCGTTTGTATGGCTGCCCAGCCATTGCTCAGCCTGACTGCCCCTGCCTGAATACCCTCCCAGGCCGGAGCTCTCTTTACTCGGTCCCACCCAGCCCTCACCTTCTCTTAAACTTCCCCATGACCCCCCCCCCCCGGTTTTTTTGCAGTCCAAACACATCACCCGAAGACTCTTCCTAGGTCACACTGAGGCTGAATGCCTTTCACAAATAAGAATGTCAGAGCTTGCTCTGTTGCTGGAAGCTTTGGATGGAACGAAAGAGTCAGTAGGTGAATGGCTCTCTCTGCCTAGCCTTCCATGTGGCTGACAGGGTTCATGTGGGTACGAAGACTCACAGAGGACCCAGTACAAAGCTAGGTAGGAGGTCCCAAGTGTTCACTGACTGGAGAAACTTGAAGCAATGTTGTTCTCTATACCCACCTGCTGGCATGGCTGGTCCTTAGGCCAAATACCTTTACAAAGGCCTCAGTGGCCTGATGCCAGGGGCCTGCCCACTGGCCTCTAAAAAGAGCAAAGTCTGCCTCCCGACTGATCTGCCAGCTCAGCTGCGTCTACACCACCCACCCAGACTCCCAAGCCTGCAGTGTAAGGAAGAAAGGGAGAGGGAAATCAGGTCAAACCAGATGGCAAAGCAGTTCACTTGGTCAGCACTGGCAGCGGGAAGTTCTGCTGCCAAGCAAGGCAGAGGGGCTGCTGGGTAAGGCGCAGCCCTGACTTGGGGATTCCAGCCCTGGCCCTTGTGTTGTGACTGGCAGGTGAGGCTCTGAGGTTTGGATTGGACAGAAACCAGAGCAGGTCATCAGCAGCAAGTCCTACATCACGTGTGTTGTGGGTGAACCTGTTTCTATTTTATATAACATATATGTGTGTAAGTTTGGCCTTCGTTCCACTGTGGACTCAACCAGACACAGATTAAAATGCTGTGGAAAACCAAGAGCTGAATCTACATTTAACACAGACAGCCTTTCTGTCCCTTTCCCTGGTTAATCCTCTACAGCTATGTGCATGGCATTTGCCTTGTGTCCCCCATGGTAAGTGACATGTGATTGTCAGTGTATGAGAGCCTCACGAGTTCTATGCAAACCCGAGGCCATTTTATAGGAGGGACTTGACCATCTTCAGGCGCTGGAACTCATAGAGGGATTTCCATTCATGGTGGATATGGTGGGACCCAGGAACTAGTTGTCAACAGAATAAAAAAAATTCATAGATTAGTTGCTTGTTTAATGTCTATCATTAGCATGACAAAAAAGAGAGTATGGTCTTCTGTCCCCTTCCAAACTAAGGCATTGGATGAAGTGCAAATGAAGCCCTTGTAGAACTAAGAAAATGTAGGTAAAGCATGGACAGCATCAAGGCCCACTAGGGGAAGTCACTGAGTAGTTGTGACTGTGACCTGGGGTCATGAAAGCAAACAAACACTGACTAGGCCGACCTAGCAAGACTCCCCTGTCCCTAGGCAGGCCAGGTTGCTCACTCACCTCCTAAAAGGAAAATGAGTAAATTAGAGAAGTTCAGAAGGCAGCAGATTCCTGACTAAGCGCAGGGAAAGGCCGTCCCTCCCATTCTGCCCTCCCTCCTTCCCCTCCCCTCCTCAGGACGGACTGTCCTCTCCAGGGCTGTCTCTGAGCCCTGCAAGACTCATAGCTTCCATCAGGCTTTCCCTGAGCTTAGTCAGGAATCTGCTGCCTTCTGAACTTCCCTAATTGACTCATTTTTCTCTTAGGAGATCAGTGAGAGACCTGGCCTGCCTGGAGGACAGGGGAGTCTTGCTAGGCCGGCCTAGTCAGGGTTTGCTTGCTTCCATGACCCCAGGTCACAGATGGAAGAAACCTAGGCTGAGTGTGACCATTCCTTTCTCACTCACAGACCATGTTGTTTAGGGAAGTCCAGATATTCTGTTCTGTGGATTGCTATGACGGGGTGGCCTGGGAACCAAGGCCAGTGGCTGAATCCCACTGGCCAGGACTAGACTCAGCAGCTTATGCCCAAGCTTCGAAGTAGTTTCCAGATGTGAAGCCCAGAAAGGATTGGAAGCTTACTTCAGATTGCACCTGAAATAGTGAGACCAAGTATCTGCTTGCTTTCCCCTGACTCACCATTTGGCACCTTCTAGCCAGGGTCAGTGGGGCTCTCTCTGCCCCTGGGTCCTGCATACCAGAAGGCCTTGCTCACACCTATCCAACGTCAGCAGTATAGAGTCTTAGAGATGAAGGAATGTGCCCAATGTGTGAACTCTGAGCCCTTGGGCTCCAAGAATCTGATTCTGATGCTAAGTTTTCTTCCTAGTTTTCCCCAGTGTAAGCCACATGGCCAAGAGATGCCTTGGGAGCAGGCTCTGGTCAAGGGTAGTTGCTCTAGGGAATGTGCACAGAGCTGTACTGAGGGTTTGGTGTCCAGCTCTTTAATGGTGCCTCAGTGTAGGTTCTGGGGAATGAAGAAGTAGCTGTCTCCCCGTGTGGCACCCAGGGAGCTGTGCAGCCCCACTCAGGCTCTGGGTCCTCAGGAGGCTCTGTGGAGGAGCTAGGACAAATGACATTTGGCACTGTAGCTTCTGTTCTCACTGCTGCCTAGGAGCCACATATGGTCCCAGCACAGACAATGGAAAGAGGGGATCTTGTGGCAGAGTGGGTGAGCATGCCAGCTCATAACACAGCTGTGCCCACCCTAGACCTGGAGCCACCAGACTTTTTTTTTTTTTTTTTTTAATGTCATATTTATTTTTAGTGTGTGTTTATCTACAACTAGTCTCTGTGTGTTCCTGGTGCCCGTGGAGGCCAGCAGAGTATCAGATAACCTGGAATGGTTTTCACTTTCCTCCTGATGATAAGTTTGAAGTGTCAAGTGAAGGAGGAAGAGAAGGGTGTTTCGAACTTGGAGGCAGGCATGGCAGGGATGGTTGGTGTTTGGTGTCTGTAGCATTGCTTGTTACCACTCCCCATACCCCAGTCTCCACCTAGAGAGGCTTTTTGCACGACGGCTTCTGCCCAAACTGCCCTTTTCTCTTCTTTTCATCAGCTCTTCCCAGTGAGGCTGCTCAGTCTCGGCTTGTCTGGTTTCTGTGTTTGTCCGCAGGATGTCTCTAGCTTTCTCCTTCAAAGAATTCCCTCTTCCCTCCCGTTGTCACCCAGAGAGCGGTTCAGACCTTCAGAGCGGACACATATCCAGGAAAGGCCTGCTATGGGCGGGGTCTCCTCTCACAGAATAGTCTTCAACCATGACCACCCTGGTTCTCCCCCAACTTTCCGGGCTGCCTACGTGTGTGTCCAGACGTGTTGAGCATGGTCGGGGGGGGGGGGATTCTGCTGTGACCTTAGGCTCAGCCTCTTGGGTTGGCGGGGGTCTGAGCCAGCTGTCCTGGTTTTTCCCTGCCTGGGTGGGGACAGGGGGAGACAGCAAGACGGCTGGTGGCAGAGAGAGCGCGCGCATGCTCGCGCCTCTTTGGAGCCTGGCAGAGAGCAGGGCATCCGATGTTTCTAAGCAGAAGCTGGGCAGCCCCAGAGACACGGAGCGGTGGAAAGCAGAGGGGAACTTGTTACAAAACCAAGCATTTCTGCTGAGTCACATTCATGTGGCACCAGGAGCCTCAGCTGGGGCGGCAGCTCTGGGTGCCTGCTTGGAGCGCGCTGCTCGACCTCCCAGCCTTCCGTGATGGAGGCCCATCATTTGCAGGGCACACCTGAAGTTCTTATTTTCCCAGCACCCCACCCTCCGTTTAAGTAACACACCGTATTCCCTAGAGAGCCCTTTCCCCCAGTCGCAGCCCATTTGTGCTCAGGGTGAGATGGGGCAGAGGGGCCTTTTCTTCCCTCTGTCCTGGTTCCCAGGTTAGATGGTCATATGACCCTGGCTTAGCCAGAGCCCTTGATGGCCTCTAGAACTGGATCATTCTGGAAATAAGTTTCCGGACCATCAGGAAAGCTGGTAATGACACATCTTTTTCATTCCTACAAGAAATCCACTAGGCCTAGGCAGCTGGGGCCAAGGTAGCTGTGTGCAGTGGCTATCTGAGGATGAGACCACCCCACGGGCAGGCAGGGTGACAGGGCCATGAGCCTCTGACCGCTCCGGCTATGGGAGTGATGCCTCCTTGGGTCAATGCTTTCTTTGGAAGCAAAGGGTTAATTCAGAACAAGATGAAGAAATGCTTGTGGGGTGGGTGTGGGGTTGGGGATCGAGGACAGGGACTGAATGTGCAGGGAAGACAGGGCTGGTAGAACTGTTAGAGCAGGAGCAGCTAACTAGGGGGTGGGTCATCAGCCAAACCAATAAAACCAAGTCTTGCCTCACACTGAACTTTGGAGTCCAGGAATCAGTCTGGCTCCAGCCCAGGGACTCGAAGTTACTTCCTGGAGGAGGTGACACTACAATGAGGCTTTAAGGGATGGGTAAGAGTTTGCTCCGTAGAGATGGAGATGAGATGCTCTCAAAATCATCTCCCCCCGTCACAAAGCGGGAGCACACTGTAACAGCTCTCCAGGGGTTGTGTGTTCAGCCCGGCACCCAGGGTCTCATTTGTCTTATTAGGGCATCTGCTGTACATCACTTCATTAGGTCTGTCAGGGGCAACCTTGGTACGGTCTGCAGGTTCGTCCAGCAGGAGTTTAGAATTATCTTCATGGAAAGAGGGGGACACCGCGCCTCAAGAGTGCAAGGCTTAGAGTTTACCCTAATGCATGTGAGAGGGCTCAGTGCCAGGCTCATTGGAGGGCACCCTGGGCAGAAGTGCTGACTGGGGTGCTGGGTACAAGCCAAGGGCCCAGGAATAACCTGGGGTGCCCTCTGAGTGGTCTGGACTTTCTCTTCCCCGAAAGAAAAGTCATGTGATGTGTATTTGACAAATATTTATCGAGCTCTTACTATGCATTAAGGGGACTCTTTTCTCCCCTGGTATTTGCCTCTCTGCAGGAAAACAGCAGCTAACCTGTAATCAACTACAAAGACTGTCTTCAGTTAGTGGGGAAGACTTAGACAGTCTTTTAAAAGTTTAAAAAAAAAAAAAAAAAAAAAAAAAAACAAGAGCAGGTAAGAGGCTTGGGCACAAGGGTGGGAGGAGAGAAAGTCCAGAGGTGAGAGCTGGCTGGCTAAGTGTGAGTTCCAGGAGCACAGTGCCCCGGCAGCTGGCCTGCCATTTCTACCTGTGTCTTACACAAGATGCCAGAGAAGCATCAGCTGCTTCCAGGGCTGGGAGTCGATCCCTGTTGATGTCAAGAAACTAGGATCCTCCATTTCCTTGTTTCTCCTTCTTGCCACTTTAATAAAGAAAAAAGCATCACGCATTTTGTACTGCTTTAAAGGTGCTTGTCTATAGTTAGCAGTGGTATACTGTGCCTTTCAAAATAGCTGGTGGAGGGAGAAGGTTTCCCGTGTTCTCGTGATACATGTTTGAAGTGATGAACAAGCTAAGTATTTAAAGAGGATGATGCCCTGTTCACGTGTCTGGGAATGTCCCACAATGCCTTATAAACAAGAGCAGTGATGCTATTAGACCCCTGCCCTGAAGACCCCTGCCTTGCCAATCACACAGATTTCTCCATCCAGGAGAATTAGGTATCCTGATGCTCACAAATATCTGTGAGCGTGCTTTCCCTGGGGTGGGAAATGGGAGAGGGGCTGCTGAGTCTTCCTTCAGTTGGGGAGTTCAGTTTGGGATGCTGTTCTAAGGTTCCTTTGCTGGCTTTGAGTCTGTTTGTGTGTGAGGTAGAATCTTGTTATGTAGCTCAGGAAAGCCTCCCGCTTCTGCCTCCCGAGTTCTGTGGACTGACTGGTTTTGTTCTCTGCATGTCAGAAATTGCATCTTTTCCTTGTGTGTTCTTATTGTTGTTTGTTTGTTTTTCCCTCTTATGCCTGAATTTGCTTTCTATGCTGCCTTATACCACATCATCAGTGAGCTTGGAGTCAGGGAGAGGCCATCGCTGTGCTCTCAGACTTCTCAGCCTTAAAAACTGGCCAATCAAATTCCTTCGGCTTCTATGTGGGTAGAGGAGCACTTGTGCATTTGTGTGCATGTGTGTATGTGTGTAGGATATCATTTATGCACATGTAAAGGCCACACAAAGACGTTGTCCTGACCTATCACTCCCTACCTTCTCCCCTTGAGACAGTCCTCTCACTGAACCTGGAGCTCACCACTTCTCCACTAGGCTGCTGGGCAGCCATTTTCAATCGTCTCCTGTGTCTGCTCACTGTTTCCCCTCTTTGGTCACAGGTGGACACTTAGCCAAGCCCAGCTTTTTGTGCAAGTGTTAGGGTGTCAAAGTCAGGTCCTCAAGCACTTCAGCTCATGTGCCATCTCTCTGTCCTAACTTCTAGACTTTATACATTTGGGCTATTCTGACATAGAGGTAGATTGAGTTAGAGACACATCTCAGATGATTTGGGAATTAGGCACACAAAATGATGAGTATGGTAGTAATGGGTATTCCAAACTAGAAATGGCCACATGAGTATCCCTCCTCTCCTATAAGTAATGGTAGACCAACTTATGAGCCAGCATTGCACTTCCCAAATTTCATCTCATGAGAGATTTAAGACAAGACTGAAAACACACCGTTGGTTAATAATCACTCTGAGATAGTGATAAAGGTAGATTTGTAGAAAGGAGACTAGAAGCAAGAACATTGGGAAGAGCCAGCAACATGATCCTGAGACAGACGATGTCATTGTGAATGAACTTCAGTTGTCTTACATTTCAACTGCTGTGAAAAGGCCCCATGCCTAAGGCAACTTATAGAAAAAAAAGTTTCCAGGGAGCCTGTGGTCTAAGAAGGTTAGAGTCCATGACTATCATAGTAGGGAACATGGTAGCAATCTGACGTGGTGCTAGAACAGTAGCTGATAGCTCACATCTTGATAAACAGAAGGCAGAGAGAGAAAACTAACTAGAACTTGTGGGGGCTTTGAAATCTTAAAGTCCACTCCAGTGACATGCCTCCTACAATAAGACCACACCTTCTAATCCTTCCCAAACAGTTCCATCAACTGGGAATTAAGAATTCAGCTATATGGGTCTATTGAGGCCTTTCTTACTCAAACCATCACAGCTATCAACCCATTTGGGAAGACAGAACTTCAACTGAGAAATTACCTTCATCGAATTAGCCCGTGGGCACATTTCATTATGCCTACAATGGAGCTCAGCCCACTGTGGGTAATGTCACCCCTAGGCAGGCAGTCTTTGGCTATATAAGGAAAGTGGGCAAAAAATGTACATGGGTATAAGCCAGTAAGGTTACTCTGCAATCTCTGCTTCAACTTCTGCCTCTGAATTTCTGCCTTGGGGTCCTGCCTTAGATATGGACTGTAACGAAAAAGTGAAATATGTCCCCTGCCTCCAAGTCAGTGTTTTAACACAGCAACAGAAATCAAACTATGGCACATGGCAAGCAATTTGGAGAATTATCAGTAATGACAAAAGAATAAGAAGTTAGTGCAGAATGGTAGGAGGGGCCTTCTGGGATGTGGACTTCATGTCTTGGGGGTTTGGTTCATAAGCTGAGTGGTGGGACCCTGTGGGAGGTCAGTAGGGACAAAACATTCTGGAAGGGGTTGAAGTGGTTCTTGTGTGAGCAAGTTGATTCACAAGAGTCCCTCTCTGCCTTCAAGGCTTGCTCCTCCTCATAGAGATTCCTGCAGCTGTGACACCATGTTCCACAAGGTAAAGAAAGTAGCGGCGGTGGGGAGTGTTCACCAGAACTGGTGATGGACCATTAGGCTTTCAGCCTCTCAAACTCGCTATATGGACATCCTCTTTTTATTTATAACTTACTCAGTCTTGGGTATTGTATCATAGCAACAGAACACTGACAAATGCCAGAGCCACTGAAAAATGCATTAAAAACAAAAAGCACAGCCTTGGTGGATGGAAAATTTGGGAGAGAGCAGTCAAAGCTATGGCAGCCTTGGGCACTGGTCACTGAGCATTGTGACTTGTAGTGGCTAATGGAAGTCTTGCCTGGATTTGGTATAAATTACCGTAAATAAAGCAGGGTTATGACTGTGACTCAGCAAAGAAGGGAAGTTGATTAGCTTCAAAAAGTCTCACTTGATATAGATTGCAAATGTATATTTATCTATGAGTGTTTGTTGGTTTGTTTTGAGACAAGGCCTCACAGACAGGCCAACTTGCAGTCATTATCTACATATAAGTCTGACAATCATGGTCTTTCTGCATCTAATTTCCAAGTGCTAGGATCAGAGATGTGAGCCACTCACTGTAGCTGGCATGCATTATTTTTGCTTATATTGTTAATTAGAATGGTTTCAGTTAATCCAATGTTCCGCCATTTTGGGGGCCAGACACTATCCTGAAGAAAACAGACCCAAACCCTTCCCTTACAGATAGACAGAGACATTCAGATCCAAAGAGAGAACGTGGCAGTACACGCATAGCAGGTCAACTGTCCCTTGTAGTTTTCTCATGGTAAGCAGGCATCGAGGAACGTGTTACAGCTAAATGTGCAGCTTGAACCCACTGACAAGTGACACTTCTTATTTCTCCGGGAAGAGAGAATAATCACAGGACGGCTTGGTCTACACATGTGCCGGACAGCCAGCAGCATGCAAATGTTAGGGCATCTTAAGGGTGAAATGACAGACAAAAGGCACAAGAGCCCTACTCCCTGGCTGAGATGGCTGATGCCCTGTCACACCCACTACAAGACTGTGTTTGTCACAGGTACCATAAGCGTCTCGTGATAGACACTACTAAGTATAGGGCCTTAGTGGAGGAAAAAGCACACTGGTTTCCTTGCTCTATGCTCGGGATGTTAGAATGGTTATTTATTTAATGAATAAAGTCACAGGACACCCAACTAAATATTAATGCACTATTTGTGACATGCTTATGATAATAAACAAACAAACAAACAAACAATTTATCTGAAATTCTGAACTACCATGGTATTCTGTGTTTGTTTTCTTTGGTAGCCCTAACTCTGCAAGATTCAGAGGTAGGTGATGCCTATTCCCACACAAGATCAGTGAGGTTCCACAAATGCCCTTCCCCATCGCACCGGTCCACGGGGGATGTGATTCCTGGATCTCACCTTCAGAGTGCAGAGCAAATGTACTCCAGGGAGGTCACAAATGGGAGAAGGCAACCTGTGCAAACGGTGAGAGTGCAAACTGTCCCAGTGGAGAGCCGGGCCAGGAAGGCTCTGATGCTTCCTTGTGATTAGTGCCCAGCCAACAGGGCTAGAAGTGCAGGGAGCCATCTGGAGCTCTGTGCTGAGTCACTGGGTCTGGAGGAAAACAGGAACATTGCGACTTAAGAGCAGCCGAGAGGCGTTTCTCTGGAAATGACAGCGGGCACCAGAAATAGAAACGGCTCCCCAGCCGTGGCACTGAGAGGTTGGAGTTTCTAATAATCCTTGATCTAGTGGCCACAAAGCCTTAAAGTTCAACCCATAAAGGCTCAGACTGAATTTGTGAGAAGGCGGAGCCACCTCCTTTTATACAAAGGGGAGCTATTCCTGTTTATATGTTAGTGGACTCTGTTCAAACCCCAGGCCTTCAATCATCTTATCTAGCACTTCTACCCTTGGGTTGTTTCTCTGTTTTTCTTCAGAGAGAAGCATCCTCGTCTCCTGAAGATAGCATGAAGGAAGACCCGGGAGCCGGCTCTGCCATTAAGAGCAAATATTGCTCTTGCAGAGGACCTGAATCGATTCCTAGCATCCACCTCAGGCAGATCACAACTCCCTGTAACTCCAGCTTCAGGGCATCTGACATTTCTGATGTCACACCCAGAGGTTCCACTCATGAGCGTGTCCCTCACAATTCTCTCCAACACACACACACACATACACACACACGCACACACTTTAAAATAAAAATAAAACTTAAAACGTGAAGATTAATTAATTAATTAATTAATTAAGGGATTAAATAAGTTCGGCAGAAAACCCTCTTGCTCCCACAGATCTGGCACACAGGATGCAGCCAACAAGTGTCGGGTCTCAGTAGCCTGGGGATGCCAGATCTGTTGTTACTCAGGGTGGATCCCTGGGGCGCTAATGGGGACTTACGACGCAGAGACTTGCTGGAAGAGGCAAGGCTGAATTACCATGATGGAACCCATGATGTAACCTGCTTGTTGTACTGTGTTCTCTCACTACGGTGAACAGAAACCACGGATAAAGCAAGTCCTCCTTGCCCCGCCCACGCGCTCCCTCCTCTCAGTTCTCTCTTTGGGCATTCTCCTGCAGAGAGACCATCACCACGCCCCCCACTCTACCCTCTGCTTTGAGGGGGTCGAGCTTTCTTCTTTCAACGCACGTGGTATACATGTCATGCTGTGTCCACAAAATATGTAACAAGATTATGCCAGTCTAAGTTGAAATTTAAATATCAATTTTAAAACTAAGCTCACCAGACAGCAGTGCCCAACACACTAACCACAACACACAGAGTAGAAATAAAAAGCAGTTCTGTTTCCAAGGGGCTTCAGATCAGTTTGGTTTGTCACCGCACCGTCTCCTCCGAGCTTTACTAGAACCCCATAAGCCCAGCCACGCAGTCTGGAGCTGTTTGACGTCATAGCTAAAGAAACCGAGTTTGGTGAAAGTAGAGGCTTATGAAAAAAGAGGGTCTAGACCAGAGGTTCTACAGACCCAGCCTGAACTCAGGGATCAGCCAAAGCCCTTAAAGTGGTGGGGTGACCTTGCCACTTGGGAGAGGGCAGGGCTGGGTCTGTAGCTCGCAGCTACAGCTGACTGAAGGAAGGCCGGTGTGCCTGGCACTAAGATGCACACTTCAAGCCTGCTCAAGTGATAGAGGCTTTTGCCTTCGGGGAATGTGACTTGGAAGGTGGTTCGGCTAATCTGACAGTTTAGTAGCCGTGAGTTCTCTGTAAGATAGAGTCTGCTCTCTCTCAGTACATATACTGTGTTGACTGTGTGTGGGCTTCGGGGACAGAATGGAAGCTCTGGGACCCACCCTATCACTTATGGCTGGAGCCCTACTGTATTAGCTTCTCTAGAGAAATAGAACTGATAGGTTGACTTTAATACATACATACATACATACATACATACACACATACATACACATATGCATACACATACACATACATTCATACATACAAACACACATATATATTTTATATATATATATATATATATATATATATATATATATATATATATATTAACATGGGTTATGGTCCTACTATTCCAACAATGGTTGTTTCCCACAGGAAAGCCCAAGAATGCAATGGCTGTTCAGATCACAAGGCTGGGTGTCTCAGCAGCTTGGCAATATACAGAATCCCAAAGATGTAGGCTCTAATACTGGTGAAGGAATGCACTTGCTAGCCAGACCTTCCTTCTATGCCCTCCATATAGGATGCAATCCAAAGGTGTGGTCCTTCCACCTCAAATATCCACACCTAGGGTAGGTAGGTCTTTCACTTCAAATACTTCAAGCAAGGAAAAAACCCTCACAACCTCTTGGTGTTTAGTTCAGTCCAGATGTAGTCAAGTTGACAACCAAGAACAGCCATCACACTTACACATTCCTCTTTCTACCTCAGTTTTCTAATCTGTAAAATGGGGATGATGATACTTGCCTCCCGGGATGGTTGTTAAGAATAAAAGGGATTAAGAAGTGGTTTGAAGAAGTCTTGTATATGCTCCTTAAATGTCAGGCGTTACTTGTGTTGGCTTTTCAGGCTGAAATCTAAAATTCAAAATACTCCAGAATCTAAAGGTTTTTTCTTTTTTGAGCACTATCATGATGTAACAAATGAAAGACTCCATGCATGACCTCTTATGATGATGTGTACACAAACTTAGTTTTATGCATAAAAATACCCTTAAATATGTGTGTAAAATTATTCAAAGGCTATGTCTTTTTCTTTTCTTTTTCTTTTTTGATAAAATATTCTGACAAATATCAACTTAAGGGAGAAAGGTTTACTTTCCCAGTTCAAGGTACAGTCCATCATGGTGGGGGAAGGCAAAGCAGGAGGAGCTTGAACTACTGGTCATATGGCATCTACAATCAAGGAGCAGAGAACAACAAATGCATTGCTCAGCTCCCTTCCTCCACTTATAGGATCCTAGGGAATGGTGCCGCCCATGGTGAGCAGGTCTTCCCAATCAAGATAACTGCCCAGGTATACTCTGGGGCCCATCTCCCAGAAAACTTAGGCTCTGTGAAGTTGGTGATTAACACTATTCACCACAGGCTGCATGCACAAAGAACAAACATGCTCAAACTTTAGTCTTTGGATTTGATCCCAGCCCAAAGTTATCCCAGCAGTATATGAAAATAGCAAACCTGAAACGGTGGTGTGGGCAAGGGCTGTTGAGAATGTGTAGGCTGTTGAAAGGGTTTAGAGAGAAGCACAGAAGTGTATGAAGAACTCGTGGAGACTCAATGAGCAACAGCTGTCACCATTAGCCTTTCACCAGCATTGCCACCACCATCACTGCAGCTGCAATAGCTGCTCACAGAAAACAGACACAAACACACTGGGGCCACATTTTACTTAGAAAAGAGACATCTGGACCCAGGAGCAGGGTCCTTTGCCAAGTTCAACACAAGTTCTTTACCATGTTAGGAGGTTACTGTCTGCTCAAGGTCATGTGAAGAGTCCCCTAGGCTTCAGCATCTGCCTCTGACTTATCTAATAAGGCATCTTTTCTGTTTCAGCCTTGACATCTGCCCCGGTGAGTGTTGCTCAAGCTGCCGTCCCTCGGACTTCCAACCCGATTTTCAAACTTCAGTTGTTCAAAGCCATAGATGATCTTGCCATAGCTGCAAACCATATGGTCTAGACCTTGGTTTATTATTTTTCTTTGGCTTGTCTCACATCGAAAACTTAAAATACATTTCTTCAAAAGGGAAAGTTACTCACCACCATGAATAGAAAGCTGGTACCACCTACTGTAGATGGAAGCTTCCCATAAAAAGAAATCGCATGACAAAAAGCAATGTTATTACATTTTGGAGAACTAGAGCTACCCATCAAAGACTCTGGGCTTAGGGCCTGGACCTGTTTGATTTCCATTTAAGAGAGAAATTTGGAAAGGTGCTGTGTTTTTCAAAAATGTTAAAAATGCGTCAGAACCAAAGGGGGGAAAATGTCCTCTTGATAAATGAGAACTGAAAGAAAATATAAACAAGAAAAGACTGTCTTACCACAAGATTCATAGTTTTTTTACTTCATTGTCTTCTTTCTTTCTCGAAACTTCTCCTTTTTTTCAATCTAGTTTACTGAGAAGAACCAGGGAGAAGATTGACAACCGCTGCTTGCACTTTTTACATCATCTCTGGAAGCTTTGAAGTAGGAAGGCTCGGTTAAGAAGCTTTCTTCCCTGAGCAGCTCCAAGCCCTGAATGACTATAGGCTTTCAAAGTCCCTTTGGGCTGCTGTTACAGAACCCTGCAAGCAGGTGAGCTCTTGTTTTAACAACAGTTGCTCTCCCAAAGCTCAAGAGCTAAGGACCACCATATGGGCAGGCAGGCTTGCTGTCAAGAGGACTCCCTCCTGCTGTTCAGACACACCCTCTCTGCCTTTCCTTTTTACATTTTTTGAGACAAGTTCTCCCCATATAGCTTTAGCTGGCCTCTAACTCTCCATGTAGAGCAGGCTAGTCCTGGATTCACAGAGATCTGCTTACCTCTGTCTCCCAAACATTAGGATTCAATGTTTATTGAGGATATATGCCACAGGCCTGTATCCATAGATGCCTTTTCTTGGCAAGGTCCTCACAAGGGGAAAGCTTTGGGAAGCACGCTGGCCATCAGTCCTATCCCTGAGGCTCCACAGATTTCTCTTCCCTTCCCCAATAACATCACCTAGGAATTGGGGTTTAGTGCAGTAATTTAGGGTGAAGGAGGCATTCAGCATAAATGTTCTCCTCTCTGCTTATGAAGTAGCTTTACCTTTTCTTTCCCAATGCTGTGGATCAAACCAGCCTTGCAAGAGCCGGGCAGATACTACGATGAAGCTGCATCCTCAGCATTGGTTTGTTGTGCTAGACAGGCTAGCCCTGATCTTACTATGTACTGAGGCTAGCCCTGATCTCTCTACGTACTGAGGCTAGTCCTGATCTATGTACTGAGGCTAGCCCTGATCTCATTATGTACTGAGGCTAGCCCTGATCTCTCTAGGTACTGAGGCTAGCCCTGATCTCACTATGTACTGAGGCTAGCCCTGATCTCACTAGATACTGAGGCTAACCCTGATCTCACTATGTACTGAGGCTAACCCTGATCTCACTATGTACTGAGGCTAGCCCTGATCTCACTAGGTACTGAGGCTAGCCCTTATCTCACTATGTACTGAGGCTAGCCCTGATCTCTCTAGGTACTGAGGCTAGCCCTGATCTCACTATGTACTGAGGCTAGCCCTGATCTCTCTAGGTACTGAGGCTAGCCCTGATCTCACTATGTACTGAGGCTAGCCCTGATCTCACTATGTACTGAAGCTAGCCCTGATCTTACTAGGGAATGCGTGTTGGCCTTGAACTTACCCTGTAGTCCAGGCTGACCATGAACTCATTAACCGTCTGCTTCTACTTCCTGAGTTACAGGAATATGCTATCACATCTTGCTGAGAGTGAGAGATAATACACCAAAAGAAAAGTCCCCAAGGAATGGGCTGGGTCACTGATCCTCACGGGGCCTGAAGAGGTGGGATCTATCATGAGGCCACAAAGAAATGCACATTTATTTTTCTTGAGGTGGATTCTCTGCTTACTGAACAGAGCAGATGGCCGTGCTTGAGATGGAAAAGGAAATTGCTAACCCGGTCCTCTGGCATAGAATCGAAGAAGAAAGAATTGACTAACTCACCAAGCTGGGCTCTGTCCCCTTTTCCGCAGCCTCAGCAGATTTCTCCTCCAGATGCTCCGCCAGCAGAGCCTTCGAGGAGTACGGCTCCTGATTCCCTTGTCCTAAACTGATAGGACTCCCCCTCACCTATGCGCGGTATCCAAACTTCTCAGCTGCCTTCCCCAAGGCCCTGCAGTCTGCTCTGAGCACCAGGCCTACAGTAGCTGTGCTGCAGGATTCCTTCCCCAGATTTCTCTCATTCTGCCCCATGGGCTACATGGCACATAGTAGGTGTAAAGACGTGCACTCGGTTTGCTGAATACATACATGCATACATACATTTATTTCTAGAGTGGCTGAAATTAATGGTGCTTGAGTCTTCCCTCTATGACACGCATTAACAAAGTGGTTCTGCCCTGATTGGTCTGTGATTTTCCCGGCTTCAGCCTCAGTGAAATGTGACGATTGGGTGGCATACCAGAGGATTCCATACGTTCATCTTCATGGGTCCTTGACATTATGGAAGAGGATGACATTTAACAGACGACTCCATGAGCAAGCGACCGGCCTGCCCTGTGGGTTAGTGGGCCCTGCATTCACTGATGTGACCAACATCTGACCGGAAATGTTGAACAGAAACTCCATTTGTACTAAAGATGCAGACTTTTCTCTTCCTGACATTGCTCCCTAAAACCACAGACAGTGTAACCTCTGTGGTTTATCTTCATTGACATGGGGGATGTGCATAGGTTGCTGGGCAGCGCTATTACATCTGCATAAGGGCTTGGAGTATCCTAGAGGTGGGAAGACTTTCTCTAAATGAGGGCAGGACCACGCCACAGGCAGGGTACTGGACTCAAAAAAGGGGTGGGGGAGAGAAAGGAGGAAGCAGGTGAGTGCCAGCATCGATCTCTTCCTATGTTCTAATCCGCTCAGATGTCAGCGAGCTCCCAATGTCACCATGATAGACTTTGTCCTCTGAGCCAGTAGCCACAATAAACTTTGCCTCTGAAGTGCTGTCCTGCCAGGCGTTTTGTCTCGGCCGTGAGAGAGTATCTGGTGGTTATTGTAACTACAGTGCGCCCAGATGAGAAGCCAGCACAGGGAGCAACACCTTGATGAAGAGGGACAGAGCCTGTCCATCGCAAAGTGATGAGCGCGGTGAACAGGAGACCGGCAGCCTCTTGTCCCTGACCAGGTGACACTGGCATCTGGAGCACCAAAAGTTCTCTCTGGTGCATTAAATGGGGGCTATGGGAAGGGCGTTAGAAAGAAAAGCTGAAAACCCAGGTCTCTACAGAGAGAGAAACACTTGTTTCTTAGGAAGTAGGCGATGGTTAAGACCAAGGGAAGGAGCAAATCGCTCACTTTGTTCTGTTTCCTTTATAAATGTTGGCTCCAGCCCACTCTGTGCCCTTGGGTTTCTCTGCCCAAATTTCTGTGTGGGTTTCGTTGAAGATTTGAAAAACAGGGTCTACTAGCCCATGCTCTTCTCAACCCTCAAATGTATCAAGAGGATGGCCTTGAACACCTGCCTCTACCTCCTCTGTGCTGGAATGACAGGTATATGCTGCCACAACTGCCCCCTGCCTAATATAGTTGTTACAGGAAGAGAAAGTTTGGTGCAGAAGTTTGGGTCCCATGCCAGCCCCTTAGCAAGGCTAGAGGAAGGCACTTAGCAAGGCACTGACACCAGAAATCCTAAGGCTACTTGTAGATTAGCTCAGAGCTCAGACCTCTTCAGAGAAGTGACTTTGTTCAGTGGACCACAAGATGCAGAAACACACAATGGGTTAACACAAGGAGACTAAGTCACTGTGGGCTGTTCAGCCACAAACAGGGTATCTATACTGCACCCTTTTCCTGAGGCTTGGGGAGCATCTCAGAAAAGGGATGGAAAGATTTTTTTTTTTTAGAGGCGAGGTCAGGGAGGAGCACAGAGGACACTGTCTTCTGGGTATAAACAGGACTACCGGGCTCATAGCAGCCATGGCTCCCTGAAGGAGTACTGAACAGGATCAAGCCACTCAACCCAGGCTCGCCATGGGAGGGGTGCACAGCCCCATGCTTGAGTGATGGACAGCTAGCTGCTGGCTGCTGGAGGAACTGAGAGTCAGTCTCCCTTAACAGTGTAGTTCCTGGGAAGATACCATATTCCAGTAGATGGCTTCTCACATGGAATAGATCGGTGGCACAAATTGGAGTTGATGGGTTATTAAATTAAAAAAAAAAAGACATGAAATTTGGGGAGAGAGAAGGGAACAGGTGTGAGAGGAGTTAAGAGGGAAAAGACAGAGTAAATATGACCAAAGTGCACAGCATGAAATGGAGTATGCACAGTGAGGACTAAAGACATGAGGAAGAGGAGGAAAGGAAGGAAGGGAGAAGTGGGGAAGGAGAGTGGAGGGAGAGAGGGAGGGAGGAAGAGTAGAGGAACAGAGGGAGAGACAGAGGGAGGGAGGGAGAAGGAAGGGAGGAAGAGTAGAGGAACAGAGGGAGAGACAGAGGGAGGGAGAGGGAAGGGAGGAAGAGTAGAGGAACAGAGGGAGAGACGGAGGGAGAGGGAAGGGAGGGAGAAGGGAAGGAGGGGGAAGGGAGAGAGGGAGGGACAAAGGGATGAAAGGAAAGGGGAGGAAGGAAGAGGAGGATGGTAGAGGAGGTGAGGAGAGGAGAAAGAGAGGGGGAAGGGAGAGGGAGAGAAAGAGGGAGAGGGAGAGAGGCATCAGGATGACTTGCTTAGCCTAAGCAACAGAGGGAAAGGTGCTGAGGTGGCAGCCTCAGCCACCTCCTACTTCCTCTTCCTCTCACAAGCAGTCCAGGACCTTCTCCACATCTGCCCTAGGATCCCTGCCTTCAGAGTGCCTCTCCACTAGCCCCGTGTCTAGAGTACTCTGTGACCACAGACAGTCTCAGCCAGACGGCTGTCTTCCTGGGCGTGTGCTGGATCTATCCACCCTGAAGTCCTTCCTGCTCTTTCCTCTTGAGCAGTCTCTTAGCCGTGCGGCTGTCTCTTCCTGTGTGGGGCCTGGTCTCCTAGTGAGGAGCAGCTGGCTTCCCCTCCAGGAGAACGAATCATGTGAGGAGACAGCTTTGTGTGGCTGTCACAATAAAGCAGGGAGTGCTACTGTTCACCGGGGACACTGCTAAACATCAGTCACATACAGAATAGCCCCTGATCAGACCTTAAATGTCCACAGTGCTGAACTGAGAATCCCCCTGTCTCAGCTCAGCTCTCCCATCTCCCCCTAGGAAGCCTTCCCCAATCATCCCCTCAGATATCTCCCCTGACTGCCTTTTCCTCTGGCTGCTTTATTGTCACCCCAAATGACAACAGTTGTTTGGTAGCTGCTTAGAACCTCTGCCTGGACTAGAAGAGGTATGAAATGGCCTCACTCGAGGTCAGCTTCCCTGGCACACAGTGTGGGGCGGAGTGAACAGGTGCTGTTCAGCTAGTGGTGTTAAGGAAGTGGCCAAGCTCCTCAGAGAACATGGGTCACAGAACCACAGGAAACCCCGCCCTCCTTGGTCTGACCACGTTTATATGAGGCAGACTCAGCCTCTGTGACAAATGTCAGCTTCCTGAGCCCAAGCTTCAGTCTGGTCCTCTCATCGGAAGCTGTCGAACAGAGCAAATAACTCATTGGCTTGAGAAAAAGCCTGACTCTGAGGAGCCTCAGCACAGGCCATGTGTCTTGAGCATCACTGTCAAGATCTGCTGGGGCAGGCAAAGGGGAAGAGGGAAGGGGCGGGGCAGTTTGCAAGGCCAGAGCTGTCTGCACTGTGTTTGGCCAGCTCTTGGTCCAGCCATGATGTGAATGGGATGAAGCCTTTCCCAATCCCGTCAAAGAGCGCAGAATGAGGGTGGCAGATGGTACTGTCCTTGAATTATAAAAAGAGGGGAGGAAGCTGAAGTACGTCATTACAACAGATATGGGGAGTGACGGAGAAGGGACAGGGTTTGCCAGAGAGGAAGCCTGTGCCTGGCCACTCCTGAGGGTAACCTGAAGATCTACACTAGTATTCTTTCCTAGCTATAAGGAACTTGGAGGTTCTCATTCTCATATGTGTATATATTATATATTATTTCTTCATACAATATAATAATATATATTATTTCTTCACTGACCCAGGTCAAGGCCATTGACAAACCCTGTCCCATGACATCCTGGCTACAGATATCATTATCTAGGACAAACCTGGGATTGGGCACAGAACTTTCAGGCACTTCCTGTCCTGGCCTGCCTGTGAACCACTGAGGAAGAGGAGGGCACCGTCTAATGATGCGCTGGCCAGAAACCATGCAACCACCTACTCTCACCAAGCCTAACTTTCCTTCACTATAAAACTTAAGAAATAACAGTGCCTGCCTCCCAGTTATGCAGAGACATAGACATACATTAGCCATGACACAATACATGGTTAAAAAGATCTTAGTACTGTGGTCAGAATCAGCTTTAACACCAGTTCCTGTACATGGATTTGTCCTTTGTTCTTGGCATGGTACCTGACACTTGCTAGGGGGCTCCGTAAATGGTCCTGGCTAATGGCCGGAGACTGGAACCCTTAGAGACACCCTGGTTCTTAGTCAGTACCATGTGACACCACAGAATGCTGCCAATAATGCATGTGACTCTTTGTCACTAGTTTGGACTTTAATCCTAAATGAATAAAGCAACCCTCGTGTCTAATAGTGAAGTGGCCCCGGTATGTTTCCCCAGCCTTTCTCAGCAGCAAGAAGCCTTTCCCCAATCACACCATAGGCAATTTGCATTTAAATTGGTTTTTGCTCATTACAGAACTCTTGTAGGTCATCTGGAGTTCTCATTCTCCAGAGGCGGTTTGGACTCTCCTTTCCCTCTTGAGTCTCTCACACCACCTCTCTCTTGCCCTAGCATCTGGATGGAGTCGCAGAATCTCATGGTAGAGACTTGATAGCACAAGGGCGTTTCTCAAATCTCACCTACACTTAAGTAAGAGAGGAAGAAGTTGGGGGGGGGGGATCCTGGATTTAAGAACTCCGGTCTCATTTATTCCAGCACTGCCCACAGGGTATGCTACTGAGTGTTGGGCTTGCTGAAGTAAATGGGAACATCTGCTGCCCTCTGGGGTTCTCTGTCTAGTAAAGAAGAGAAAACTAAGGCTTGAAACCCCAAAACACCACCTTATATTCAACGGACTACTTAATGAATGTCAGGATGAATTCTAGCCAGACAACAGTGAGAGTACTGTGCATGAGTGTGCATAGATTCACACACACACACACACACACACACACACACACACACACACACACATGCACTGACATCTCTATAAGACACTCCTAAGTATCTTCTAAGACAGAGCTCCTTAAAGACTCTACTTACAACCCTTCCATGCCCAAGACGTTTTCACAGGATGTGAGCACACAGTAGAACAACGGAGACCCACAATCCAAACATGTCCTGATAACAAGTCAAACAGGAATTATTTAAAGTGATTCTTCCATACATATAATTTTCCTACGTATTAAAGACAAAATTAAACGTGCATGCTGATGAGAGAGGTGAGCTTGTTTATTGGTGCATAAAAGATTGATTATCAGGTGAATAGATGTGGACGGGTGGAGAGTTAATTGGTATTTTTATTTCATGATTGTTAGTGCCAAGAATGGCTCTTTGCATAGATATGAAGCACAAAGTGGCAAAAATGTGTTTAGGGCCCAGTCCAAAAATGTTGGGAATTTGTCCTCATCCCAAGCTAAAATATAGCCGACAAGTTTTTTTTACAAAACTCGGGTCAGTTAACTCAAATAGAATTTTTTAAAAAATCAAACACGGACACCATCCAGACTGAAGATGTACTAACGCAATAATTCCAAGCTGAGGAATGATGTACAAAAAAAAAAAAATACACTAAGTCTTTGTTCTCCATGATGAAACCGTTGTGTTTCTATCAGAGCAGACAGCTTTGTATGTACAGTAAAAACATCATCATTCTTAACATTTGATAGGCTGAGCCCAGGTGTTTAGGTCGGTGTTTTGCAGCTCTTGGCAATGTGAGACATGCGCAGTGCATAAGCCGTTAGACATGCGCAGTGCAGAGGGCACTGCTATGAGCTCAATACCAGGGCCTCCAGGCCGCCGAGCAGCCGACCTGAGCATGCCAGGCGTGCTACAGACACTTTGTACGAGTGCTATTACACACACTTTGCTTTCATTACTTGTTATGTCAACACAATAATTCTTGGTTATCATCTGCCCAGAAATTCTTTACTGTAGCCATATTTCTTTATGACACTGCCTCTCATTCGATTACATGACCCCACATGGGGTCACGACGCCTGCTTTAAGAAGCTCAATTCTGAAGCGATGCGACCAACTGCTTCCTGCTGCCATTGTGGACTTTATCCCCTCGAGCTGTACAATGAAGATAACCTCTCACTAAAGCTGAAAAGAAAAGGGAAGGAAGGAAAAGAAAGGAAAGGAACAAGTCCAGGGCTAAGGTACCTCTTGAGACCACATCCCAAGATATGTACCGCACACAACGCATATGCACATTCATGTGACACTAACCATATATGTATGTGTCAGCCTGAGTTCAGTTTGATACTTTTCTGAAATGCTGAGACACAACAGTATTTCTAATTTTAGTTTACTGGGATAAATGGGTTAAGGAACATAAATACACACGTAGGTGCGCGCATGTGCACGCGCGCGTTCGCGCACAAACACACACACACACACACACACCTAGGAATGGGTCTGAAGTCTTAACACCAGATTCATTTCTTTTACACTATATCCCTGTAGCCTGTAGGTTATTTTACACGTTTTGAACAACTTTGTATGGAACCAAGTTTCAGGACGTGGGATTCTCTGCCGGAGATTTTCACTTTGGAACACTTCCAAGCTTGGATATTTGGGTTAGCTGTGGTCATTTGCTCTTCAAGACACGCTTTGAGAGTAGTTCAACCACTGCCACTGTTATAAGTGTCCAGCTCGGACTCTCAAGAGGTCCTCCCGGAGCCAGAGCAAGGATTGAAAGAAAAGAAACAAGTTAGTTAAAGTTGCAGCGTGACTTTGGCTGGACTTGAGGCCAAAGCCTCACAGCTGAAGCGAAGCTTGGTTTAATTCGCCTCTTTTTAAATCATTTTAATTACATGCAAAAAGGTAACGTCCGTTCAGAGACCAGGAACAAAGAAGTTAACAATCAAAGATCCTGTAAACATCTTACTGGAGGTCTGGGACAAAAATGGATACTGCTGTGCCTACATTCTGAAATCCACCCTGCCCTAAACTGCATTTCTAAGGATACTGCCTGGAGCATCAAATACGAATGTACTTCCCTAGGCCACATCCTTAAAAGCCCAGCACAAAACTTCAGATGTAGATGTGCTTGATAATAGCCTTTACAGGGCGTAGCACAGAAGCCAGATTCCTGTCTTGGCCAGCCCCAAAATGTCCTGGGGTAATATTAATATTACTCTGCCATCAACTGTTCAGAGATGCCAAAAATGCTCTCCACAATATAGATGAGGAAACCATATCTCTATCAGATTACTTGCCCAAGGTCATTCATGATGAGGAACATAGTTCCTGTAGCATTGAAGGTACACTGCTAAACATGGCTGCCCACCAGGACAAGGTTGCCCACCAGGATGAGAGCCAGGCTTCAAGCCACATAGCCGACTCTAGAGCCTGTACCTTTAATCCTGTACTACACCACACCTGGTAAGGAGCAAGACACTCCTGTGTCTCCCCACCTCTTCCCAGACAGAGCGGAGATCTGCAACAGCATTGACTGTAGGTGAGTTCTGTGAACGACAAATGGGAATAGCAACATCTGTGCGGAGGATTACATGATACTTCGGAAGAGGCCGTGTAGGGAGTTGAGGGGTGAGAAGGAGTCTGACGGATGGATGGGAAGGGAAGAATGGTTTGGTTTGTTAAGAGTGTCAGTCCTCCAAAGATGACTAAGCATGGGGGGGAGGGGACTTTGCTCTGGTGACCCTCCAGTTGTATAGTGAGGTGGCCGAGCAGGCGAGGGAGACAGAGATGTTTGAATAGTTGAGGGGCGTGACCTGTGGGTCACTCTAGTTCCATTGGAGGGTTTTGGGGAAATTGGAGACCAGGAGACAGCATGATTAATAGATGCAGTGAACAGCTGTACTGAGCCCCATCGGTTCATCTAACAGTAGGGTAAGGCGGTTGCTGGTACCCACCAGTGTGTACATGGAGCTCTATTCACCCAGGGGGAGTAGCTTTGTGAGGTTCCCCTGTGGATACAAGCAGACATTGGGCTATGGAAGTGGCCTTTGGGGGCCACATGTATGAAATATAATGGGACGCAGTAATCTGGTCTGGGTAAGCTACTAGTGTACTACCACTGAGAATGTGAGGCAGACATACCTGACTTGGCCTGGACGCAGGGAGCTAAGATAATCTAGGGGCAGAGTGGTGACCAAAGGTGTTTCATACAGAGGGACCAGTATCTTCAAAGATATGAGGAACTGGAGGAGGGTAAGATCACTTAGAAACATTCAGCTGGTAGTGTCAAGACAGGTACTGGGTGAACATGCCACCAGCCAGGCAGCCGAGGCCACTCTGAGATGGAGGTCACCCCGTTCTTAGCTCCTCTACGCAAGGAGAATAGCCTTGGAATTCTCGATGAGACAAAGTGCTTGCCAAAACCAAGGTCATGCCAAGAACACTCTGCCAATGCTGCATTTTGAAGTAGCAAAACCAAAAGATAACACACTTATTGTATCCTGTCTGGTCTGCACCGTCCATCCTACACTGCATTGCCAAGGACCAGCCTTGGCTTGGAGAGGGGTTCTGAGCAAGGGGTGTTTGGCAGCAGCAGAAAGAAGGACTGGAAGTCAGTCGTGGGGTACAAGCTGTCAGCCTTGTGTTCTACTTGAGACAGCTCTCCAGAGATCTCCAGATAGCTTGGCTCCTGAAGAACAAAGCCCGGTCTTTTATTTACATATCAGTTCAATCGTCCACCCAAGGTTCCCTCTTGATTTTCCCACAAGTCAGCATCTTTTTTACCCTAGCCCCTTGATTCTTAGAAAAGGACAGCAAGTACACTTCTTTTTTAAAATATGGCAATGAATTTAGAAATCTGTCTGCCTTTGTAAGCATAGACAATAAGCTAGCTGGGTGGGATCCAGCTCTGAGATCACCATTCCTTCCATGCCTGGGCCTAAACTAGCTCTGTCCCAGGCTGACCTTAAACTCAGAAATGTGCCTGCCTTTGTAAGCACAGACAATAAGCTTAGCTGTGATCACCATTCCCTAAATTTCTCTATCTCCTTCCTTAAGATCTTTCTGACAGGCTGGCTTATAGTGCAGCTACTTTTGTTCTTTTAGGTCCATGAAGCCCCTCATATAATTCATATTGCATTCTTATATTTTCAATAGTTGAGAATTTATATATTCTTAAAATCATGTTTTCAGAGTTCTTTCTTACAGCCTTAAGGGCTGTCCTGAAGGTCACAGTGTTTACCATTTTTGCTGAGAAACACAGACACACCCTTAATTCCCAGACTCTTGCTGTTTCTAATTATCATGCAGTCATTAACCTTGGCAGGGAGACTATTTCCTTAAAGAGGAACATGAAACAAAGTATATATATATATATAAACAAGCAAGCACTCTTGGAGGCCCACATCCTGCTGGCTCTTTTCCGGAGGCAAGAAACCATATCACACCATCCCTTCCCATGTAGGACTCAGCACTGGACCATCCACCCTGCTCTACACCATCCACCCTGCACTGCACCATCCATCCTGCTCTACACCATCCACCCTGCACTGCACCATCCACCCTGCTCTACACCATCCACCCTGCTCTACACCATCCACCCTGCTCTACACCATCCACCCTGCTCTACACCATCCACCCTGCTCTGCACCATCCACCCTGCTCTACACCATCCACCCTGCTCTACACCATCCACCCTGCTCTACACCATCCACCCTGCACTGCACCATCCACCCTGCTCTACACCATCCATCCTGCTCTACACCATCCACCCTGCTCTACACCATCCACCCTGCTCTACACCATCCACCCTGCACTGCACCATCCACCCTGCTCTACACCATCCACCCTGCTCTACACCATCCACCCTGCTCTACACCATCCACCCTGCTCTACACCATCCACCCTGCTCTACACCATCCACCCTGCTCTACACCATCCACCCTGCTCTACACCATCCACCCTGCACTGAACCACCCATCTGGCCCTCCTCTGCACTATCTATTCTCTCCACACTACACCCATCCATTGATCCTACCCTGCTATGCACCATTCATCTTGCCCAACTACATCCATCTATCTACCCATACATACATATACACATATATGCATACATACATACGTTCACACATACATATATGGATGCATGCATCCATCACGTACATATATACAAATATGCATCTATCTATCCATTGATCCTACCTGCCTGTCTGCCTGCACAGGCAGAACTTAAGTGTGCTTGTACTCGTAGGGAGTTTTAAAGGGGGCAGCATCACCCCTGTTGCATATCATAAACATTTCCAGTTCCCAGTCTGGAACTTCACACTGGCCAGTGATCTGCTTAATGCCTTGTGTATCCTGTGTTGCTTATCCTAGGACAATCTGAAGCTCAGAAGTTTCAGGCATTGACTCAGGACCATGCCTGGAGGAAAGAAAAGAGCTAAATGTTGTCTGTTAAACATCTCACCAGAGTCTTTTCCTTTTGCTTCCCCGTAACCAGGACATCATATAACTAAGATACTTCATAGATTTCTGAGAACATTTCACCATTATTGCGTTTGTATTTTCTTACAGAGTAAGCTCTGATAATTGACATGTCTTCTCCAATTTTACCTAGTTTTTGAAGGAGCAGAAGGACCCTTGAGCCAAGGTATTGTATTACAAAATCAAAACTCTTTCTCTTTTGTCTGAGGTCCTGAGTCAAGTCTACGGCAAAGAACACAAAACAGCACTAACGCTGCGTATAAGGGACTTCAAAAATCAACTCATGCTTGTAATCTCTGCATTGGCAGGTATTCATCAAGTAATCAAAATACAGAGTGAGCCAGGCATAGCCAGTGACATCATAAGGAACAGGTTGTGCCAAGTCAAAATGAAATTTCCTCCAACAAAGTGGCAGGCTGGGAGATAAGGCTAAAACCACTGACGTCCCTGACACTGAAGGACATGTCAGATCAGCTTCACAGGAAGAACTGGGTGTAGGGAAGGGGGACAGGTGACACAACACAGTCCCACAGACGCAAACACAAGGACATTTGCTGACGCACAGGCACAGTAAGACGCACACAGGAAATCAAGACGCAAGAAACATATGCACACAGACGCAAATGATCTCCACACAGGTACAGACACACAGATCTACAGAGACCATGTATGCATAGTCGTACATACAAATCCTCAGGCATACACACACACACACACACACACACACAAACACAGAGACAGATAGACAGACACACACAGAGACAGACACACAGAGAGAGGCAGACAGAGAGACAGACAGACACACAGAGAAAGGCAGACAGACAGACACAGAGAGAGAGAGAGAGACAGATAGACAGACACACAGACAGACATGTACATATGCTCACACATACACTGAATATAGACATACACTGGATATAGACACAAAGATATACAAGTATCCATAGAAATATACACAAACACCAAGCTGACTTCCCATCATGTGCAGACATATGTGGAGACACACACACACACACACACACACACACACACACACACACACACACATCCTCAACGGTAAGCAGGCATACCAACTGCCCCTTCTTGCCAGAGGGTACTGAGTCTTTCCCTAGCCTTTTCTATGTACGATTTCTTGTATTGTACATTGTATCCTAACTGGAGACTTGGGGGCAGCAGGGGGACACGATTTCCTCTAGGCACCCAGGGTCTTCTTTTAAGCCTGCCCAGTTAGTATCGGGAGCAGCCTTGACAGAGGTGTATGGTGAGGAAGGATGAAGATCGTGGAGTCAAGCTGACCTGCGTTCCAGCCAGATAAGTCTATGCTGCATGCCTGCTGTGGGGCCCACACATGTCTCTTAACTGTTCATATCTTCCGGGTTGAGTTCTTATTTCTAGAATGAGCTGGTAGTTTGTTGATGAGCCCTATGGCCTAGAAGCCCGGAGGGTAAGGAATTGTCTATGCTATGTCTCCTTAGTTTTTGAGTGTCTATCTGGGACATTGCCTGAGTGGGAACATGGCGCAATGTCTAGCAGCACATAGTAGGTGGCCAACAAATATGTGTGGCATGAATGAATCAGAGTATGTCATCAGTGTGCAGCACAGGGCCTATAATAAAGCAACCATACCTAAGCTTCTTAAAAATTTGTTTATCCTTTTATGTTATGAGTATGAGTACACTGTCGCTGTCCTCAGACACACCAGAAGAGGACATCAGATCCCATTGCAGATGGTTGTGAGCCACCATGTGGTTACTGGGAATTGAACTCAGGACCTTTGGAAAAGTCAGTACTCTTAACCGCCAAGCCATTTCTCCAGCCCCCTTAGACTTTACTGAGAAAAGGAATACATGAGGGTCTAACCACAGCCCAGTTCAGACTTCATGTCAACGAATCTGGTGCCACATTTCACCTTTTCCATACCGTGAACAGGACATATGTTTGAAGATGACAGATAGTATCCAAAAGAACCAAGGATTTCCCAAGCTTACCAGCTTCCTAGAAGTAGTCAAGCCTTGGCCTCTGGTTGATGAATCCACACTCAAGGCATGACCACCCTGGGGCTTTGTGAAGATTCCATGTGCTGGTCATATTTTGTCAACTTGACATAAACCTAGACATATCTAGGTAGAGGAGATCTCAATTGAAGTATTGTGTTCATCAGATTGGACTGCCGATCAATATGGGCTAGCCAAGCCTACTGTGGCAGCACCATCCCTAGGCAGGTGAGCCTGGAGAGTCTAAGAAAGGTAGCTGAATGTGGTCTGGAGCAAGCAGTAAACAGTGCGCCTCCATGGTCTCTGATTCAGTTCCTGCCTCCAGCTCCTGCCTTGAACTCCTGCCCTGGCTTCCCTCAGTGATGGTCAGCCCAGAGTGTAGGCTGAAATAAACCCTTCCTTTCTCAAGTTGCTTTTGCTCATGGTGTCTGTCACAGCAGCAGCATAAACAGACACTCTACCAAGTTAATACCTTCCTAAGTGACACTGCTTAATGGATGACGTCTAAGCTGGCTGCCTTGTCCAGATGGGAGAGAATTCCTTTCTCAGAAGGAACTGCCATGGGGACATTTTATCCTGGAGCTGTGCATCTCACCATCCACAAGTTCCTCAGTCTGCTCCCCCTCAGCTAATAAAACTTACATATATGATAAATAACATGTGCATTATGCACTATAATATATGACATGTTGTATATTGTAAGAGATTACACATTTTGCATAATCTATCTAAATATCTACCTATCTATCATCCACCTGTCTATCTATCTGTGGCATACGTGTGTGTGTGTGTGTGTGTGTGTGTGTGTGTGTGTGTGTGTACATGCTGACATACATGTGGTAGATATATATCTATGTGCATGTGTATGCTCACATACATGTATGGAAGATATCTCTCTGTATACACATGTACATGCTAACTTCTTTCCATCTGGGGTCATTCTGCCCCAACTGTTTTTTGTTTTGTTTGGCTTTGGCTTTGTTTTTCTGGTTGTATAAACCATACAGCCCCACCCACGGCCACCCAGGTCTATTTTTCTTTGTTGCAGTAGAATTCCCGGTTTTCAAAATGCAACCCAACTATAGGCCAACCGAACTGTTTTGCATAGCAGCTGCACCTGACAGGAGGCCGGGCTCCGGGGCTTGAAGCCCTCGGCAGATCCCAGAAGGAGCCTCAGTTGGCACCATTGCTCCTGCCTGCTTCAGACCTGACAGGAAGGTATTGTGAGTCTGCCTCTGCCTGAGGCACACAAAGCAAGCAGGGCACAATCCTTCCTCACAACGGAAAATGAATTCATCTAAATATAGTGGCCACCTGGTAAGCTAGGGTGAGGACAGGCCACCTCGACTCATGGACATGGGGGGAGGGGGCTGAGCTCTGTGCTCATTCAGGGCCTCACCGGTCTCTGGAGAAGAAGAGAGGTAGCCAGGTTTCATTTCTAATGGACTGTACTTAGAGGTGAAGCTGGTAGCATTCAGAGACTTTAATCTTGAACAGTTCTCTTACTTTTCAATGTGTTTAAACAGCCCCATGTGCAGGGTAAATAAAAGGGGGGTGGGTAGCAACATGGGCCTGAAATGTTACCATTAGCAACCATGGTGCTCGGCCTACTGTTCTCAGGGCAGGGGTGAGGGGCTAGTCTTAGGTTATCTTTACCTGGAGTAAGACAGGACAAGACAGGTGTTCACCATATAGCGAAGAGAGCTTCCGGTTCACAATAGCATTCCAGGGAACACCTGACTACTCTCCATTTCAGGGGCTGTGCCAAAGGGACATTGCAGGGGCAGGAAGTGAGGGAGGTCACACACGGTCACCCATGCGTCCTGAGGGATTTGGTCACATCTTGTTGTCTTGGGAGCCTTCTCAATCGTCCTGAAACACTGACAGACTACTCTTCTCACTCAGGTGACAGCTAAAGGTCACCTCAGGTGCCAGTGGGGACACACCGGGTGTGGGGGGGGGAGACCCTGAAAAGCACAAAAATCTATGTCAACAAAATATTTGTCCATGTTCTGAAGACTTGGGAATATAAGCAGGACCGGACGTGCTTGCAAGAAGATCAAACATCTCACAGCTAAGGGTGAGGGAGGCAGGGTAGAAGAAAGGAGGTGGGCTCCGAGCTAGGCTGCCTGTGCACTGGGAACATTACTCTCTGAATGTGTTAATTGTTCACACTACATAGCAGGTGACTGGAAAGCTCATAGACCTAGACTTTTGAGGCTGCCACTCCCCCCCCCCCCGTGTGTGTGTGTGTGTGTGTGTGTGTGTGTGTGTGTGTGCATGTAGCATGTAGGTGTGTGTACAGGGGTTTATTTTTGGAGTCAGAATCCTTTAAGAAATCCAGAGCTCACCAACTCGCCGGACCAGTTGGCCCCTGAGCCTCTGGGATCAGCCTGTCCCTAGCCTACGCTGGGATTACAGGCAAGCATTGGTGCACATGGCTTTTTCTGTGGGTGCTGAGGGTCAGAACTCTGGTAATATGGTCTTTTTCTTCTCTAGCACCCTTAGGTGAGGTTGAAAATTGCAAAACCAAGAAAAGCAAACTTCACAGGCCCTTGACTCCAAACTCAGCTTGAAAATGAATGCTACCTTCTGCCTTGTCTGCTTCTCTTGGGATGGCCTGCAACAACTGATTCTGTTCTTGTGATCTGCCAGGACTTCTAGCTGCCCTCTACCCTGTCACCCCAGGAGGGCCTCTCTCCTCTGTTTGCCCGAAGGTTACAATTGGCTCTTTTTCCCTTTGTCTTTTTCTCCAGCCCATCCTCCACCTCCTCCACCGTGGCCCAGGGAGAACCTTCCAGAGCCTGAAGCCTCTGTATCACTTCATACCTGAAAATCCTCCCATGCGGCTATATTTCCTAAAGATAAGATCCGAAAGCCTCGGTGTGACACCAGGA
This sequence comes from Micromys minutus, assembly GCF_963924665.1. Lineage (NCBI taxonomy): Eukaryota > Metazoa > Chordata > Mammalia > Rodentia > Muridae > Micromys > Micromys minutus. The sequence continues at coordinate 13,587,462 of NC_137966.1, read as the reverse complement.
CACATAGTCACCTGATTCCTGCTCACTTCTCCAACTTGATCCTCTGCTATGCTGGGGACACAGCCTGTGTCTCCTTCAAGCAGACACACCGGAGTCGCCGAGGCCTTCTTAGCTCTGCAGTCACAGGTCGGCTCCCTGACACACTGGACCTTACTTGGCTTCATTCTTACACCAGGTTCTGCACCGGAGCCTCGGTGCTCAGCTTTCTACTGTGCTTTCTCCATCCCCCACATCAAGCCCAGTGTCTCTGATCACACTGTATACACACTTACCCCTGCTCCCAAGACTGTAGTTCCTGAGGACTGACAAAAACCAAGTAGCTTTTAGGACATGCTTTTATTAGCACAAAGTGATTATGCATAATAGTTATTTTTTGTTATGACAGTTTCATAAACCTATATATTTCAGTAATATTCATTCTCCACACCTGTATCTTCTCTTGCTTTCTCCCATGCTTTTAATCCCCTTCTTCCTATTCATGTGATATATGTATATATGTATACGTATATATGTATATATGTATGTATAGATATATATATGCAAACACACACACACACACACACACACACACACACTGAACCAATATCATCCATTAGGATTCCTTATAGGAAAGATAATGGGTAAATGTTGATATAGATACATTGCTAGTGGCTACACCACTGAAGAAAATGTCTCTCCTTCAACCTGAACATAAACCTACAGGAAGAGATTGGGCTCTTGAACCCTTCCCACTTTGACTGGGAGTCCTATCAGTTTGATAACAACACTTAACAACAGAACAGGCTTGCCCTGAAGTACAGGAAAGTCCTGAGCAGCACTGGACAGAACACATCCGCACATTCAGCCTCAGCATTCTCCTGCTTCAGCATTTCCTGATTTATTCCTACGTTACATCCAAGAGCCTGTTCCCCGTGGTAGAAAACCAAAGGAATGGAACACTGGCTGTGTCAGAAATGACAGGACCTCCACAGTATTGGCAGTATCTGCCTGCTCAATTTCCTAATCTCCCTTGGTGGAAAAGATACTTAATGTAAGTGCATGTATTTGGGGGAGAGAGGCTGGAGAGATGAACCAGTAGTTAAGAGCACTGGCTGCTCTTGCAGAGGACCTTGGTTCCCAGCACCCACGGCAGTTACTCTAATCCCAGAAGTAACAGATGCCATCTTCTGACCTCTCTGGGCACTCATTAGCCGTGTACCCAGTACACAGATATACATGCAAGCAAACATTCACTCAAAACCAAACCAAACACTTTCCCAAGTGCTGACTCCTCTGACAGGCAACCCGTTGTGTGCTTTTCCTTCCTGAGCCTTGGAGTGTGGATGTGAAGGCTGGAGGTGCAGCATTTTTTAACCATGTGGTGGCAGTCGTGTGGAAGACCTGTTCCAAGGATAGCCAGACACCAAGACAGGAAGATCCTTGGCCTCTGGGAGGAGATGACCAGAAAGCCACTGCTTTAGTCCCTGACTGTGCATCAGGACTCCTCATAGAAAAGAAATGCAGATCCTTGTCTGAATATGTGGCTTATGCCACTGTCATCTGGAAACTGACAATAGTCCTGGGTAGGAAGCAAATCCTTACAGCTGTGTTTAGGATTCAGGAATGTTATCTTCAAATTCCCAGAACCTTAGATTCCCTAAACATGTACTTTGTACCTTCTGGGTTTAAAAAAGAAAAGTATGCACTGGGACCGTGTAGCTCAGTGGTGGGGAACCTGAAACACGCACGATACGCTGGGTCCAGTGAAGCGCTGTGTTAAATTCCCAGTGTTCAAAAAAACAGGACAAACCAAAAAACATTATTATGTCCCTTAGTTTGGTCTCTGTGGCTATGGCAGACACCAAAACAAACTTGGGAGAGAGGAGTTTATTTCATCTTTTGAAATATTTGTTTATTAACTTATTTATGTGTTTATTGTGATTTATGTTTGGGTGTTTGGGCTGCATGTATGTCTCTGCATCTGGCACATGCCTGTTCATGCATGCAGTTCAGAAGAAAGCGTTGGATCTCCTGGGACTGGCGCTACAGATGGCTAGGAGCTGTCGTTTGGGTGCTGGAAATTTCACTGTGGCCCTCTGCAGGAGCAGTCAGTGCTGAGCCATCTCTCCAGATGTGAAGCTTACAGTCAGGGCCAGAACTCAGTGGTAGCCCCTGAAGGCAGGAACCGAAGCAGAGACCACAGAGGAATGCTGGTTTTCAATGGTTTCTTTAGCCTGCGATATCCTACACCCAGAACCACCTAAGCGTGGCACCACCCACAGTGGGCGGGGACTTTCCACACCAATCACTAATCAAGAGAATGCCTACAGACACGCCCACATGCCAATCCGACGGAGGCAGCCCTCAGTTAGCAGCCCCTCGTCCCCTGTTGTGTCGCCTTGTCAAACACTAAGGAGCACACCTACCCGATAGTCACAATCTCCAGAGCTCTGGTCTGCCTCGTAGGGAGGTGACAAGACAGGCTGACCAGGTCTACAGGTACAAAAATGAGGCCACCTCAGTCCACAGGCTTTGGGGTTGGAGCTCTGAATCCCAGTTCAGGAGAACTTTAGTCAGTTTCTTACTGCAGTGACCGGGAAACCTGCAGGTCAGCTCCGCTCATCTGTCAGAGCGTCCGTGGTAGCCATTGGCCAGAGGGTTTTACTGCAAGGCAGCAAGGCAGGTGGCCCGCAGGCTGGCTGTCTCTGCCTAATTCATGTCATCCTGTTCGATGCCATCTGGCTCTCGGCTTCTTGATTCTCTAACTGTCCCTCCTCAAGGACCCTCTTAAAGGGACAGGTTCGATGGATAGTGTCTTTCAAGGACATTTACTCAGCCTTTATGGGGCAAGGCTCACTTGAAAAGGGCCAGTACTACGGGGGCTTAGGTGTTCCAAGAGCCATGCTGCCTCGGGCTGAAATATCTGAAGAATTACCTGTTTTGAGCTCCCCCACCCCTGAAATGCAGTCTCCTCTGTGAGCCTGGTGAAGCTCCGAAGCTGGCCCTATCTGATTTATAATTCTCCTTTGCCCAGGGAGTGACTGGAAAAACACTCTTTCTAGGAGCTGATGGGAAATTAACCCACATTAGCACAACACTGGATCGTGCGGAATCGAGGTCCGTTTCAAAGAGGAAACATAAATGTTCTTTGTAACCAGGTCAAGGCTAAACATGCCTTGTCTCTATTGGTCCAGATCTGTGCCACCTCCCACTGCATCCGTAGCTGTGCCGCCGAAAGCAGGCTGGAGACTTTTAAGGAGACTGTCGCCATGGCACTGGGTGCTGTACTCGGCTGTGTCCAAATGTCGAAGGAAGAAAGCATAAACGCGGGGCCTTCCGATCAGCTTCTGTGTGTGTCTGCCTCTGCATTCAGTGTCAGCAGTAATACTATCGGCAGGAAAGCTAGCTTCTCTGCAGGTCTCAGGGACCCACAGCCTGGCCAGCCCTGCCCCGTGATCTAACTTCCCTCACAACAACAGCCTTACAACACTATAATCCCCATTTTGCCCGTTTAAGGATTAGGGGTGCAACTTGCTCATGTGCTTCCAAGGGTTTGAGATGGAAAGTGTGGGATTCTAAGACAAATGAATGAAACATCTATTCCTGGGAGCTGGGAGTGAGCCGGGGGAGGCAGCAGGGGCGGCAGGGCATCTGGGACTAGCCACGGAGAAGCTCCATGGCTGGCTGTTAGCTTACCAGGCACGAGGCACAGAAAGGAAATGTCAGAGTCCAGCAGGACAGCAGTGTGGAGGGGCCTAGACCTGGAACGGGCCAGGCTGGGCTGAGCGGTGGCATCTGCTCTGGGTTCAGAGGTTTATGCTGGCAAGGGTTTGTATTTCTTATTCTTATACCTGCCAAATGGGCTGGTCTGGGCTCCAGGCTGAGGTCATATGTGGGTGGGTCTCTTCCATATGTTCTCCATCTTAACTGGACCAACAGACGTGTTTCCTCATGGTGACACTCAGCTTTTCATTTCTGAGACAAATCCTTCCCACCCAAAAAAAAAAAAAAAAAAAAAAAAAAAAAGAAAAGAAAATGTCGTTTTAGCTCATGGTTTCAGAAGCTACAGTCCAGGGTTGCTTAGTCTTATTGTCCAGGACTCATGGGGGACAGCCCAGTGCATCACAGTGACAAGAACATGTGGAAGAAGAAGACAGGGTGCCTTAGGAAAGACGGGGAGAAGACACGCACACAGAGAAGGGCTTGCTCCCAATGTCTTAAGTTCTCCAGGTCCCACAACTTCCCAGAAGCCCAACGGCTGGATAGCAAGTCATCAACAAAGGAAATTTGAGGGGATGTGTGAGATTCAAACCAAGGCCAATGGGGTGGCTCACTGGGTAAGGTGTTTGCTGCTAACCCTGATGACATGGGTTCTGTTCTTGGGGACCCACATGTTGAAAGGAACAACAAACTCCTGCAAGTCATCCTCTGATCTCCACAAGTGAACCATCTCTCCCACCACCTCACACACACACACACACACACACACACACACACACACATGCACACACACATGCACACATACACGCACACACACGTACACATACATATATACATACACATGTACACACACCTTCAGCACCTCACTTGGACAAGGGGGTCACAAAAGATGATGCACCATTCTATTTCTCTGAGTTTTGATCCCATAAAATGCTAGATGAGAGATGACAGGGTACAAAGGCCCCCTGGCTGAGTCTGCTGTGAGAGCTAGGGAAGAACAGCAGTCATGTGAGGGAGACTTACAAGCCATGCTCACTTCAATAACATATCCTCTTATTGACAGTGGTCCTCAACCTTCCTAATGCTGTGACCCTTTAATACAGTTTCTCGGGTTGTGATGACCCCCCAGCCATAAAATTAGTTTCATTGTTACTTCACAGCTGCAACTTTGCTACGGTTATGAGTCAGAATGTAAATGTCCATGTTTCCCAATGGCCTTAGGCAACCCCTGTGTGTGTGTGTGTGTGTGTGTGTGTGTGTGTGTGTGTGTGTGTGTGTGTGGTGGGGGGTCATTCTGCTTCAAGGGGGTCTCGACCCACAGGTTGAGAAACGCTGACTTGGAGCTTCTTCAGTTCCCCTGCAAGATTGGGGTAGGGGAGAGAAGAAAGGAGGAAGGGAGAAAGGAAAGGCAGTGTTCCAGGTACTCAGCCTCATGTCCATAAGAACGGGAAGGAATGGAGGATGCGGAGGAGAGAAGGGACCAGGTTTCCAAGTCCAAAGCCCTTTGGAGTACCTAGTAAATTGGGGGTTACCATCCCTCAGTCTCTGAGTCCTTGGTAAATTGCCTCTTGTAATTTCTGAAACCTCAGACAAGTTCCTTCACTTCTCTATGCCTCGGTTTCCTCACCTGAAGAATGAGAGTAAGAATGAGGGGCGTCTTTGATGGGATACACCCTAGTGAATGTGAACCACCGCTATTGTTGGGACCAGGAACGGTTGCAGATTGCCCTAGAACCCAGCGATGACGGTGACCTCACCCATAGGCGACAGGGACCCATGCATCTGTTGCCATGGCAATCGCTATACATTCCCAGCATCCATTTGGCTTATCTCTCATCTTTACCTGTGAGCAATTACGTCACAGCCTAAATAAAAGGCAGACCCTTTCTGACCTTCCCTTCTTCTTTTCTCTCCTTCCCCCCTTGGTCTCAGTTGCTCTCTTTGGACCCCTTCTCCCACAAAAACCCTCTCTCACATGGAACTTCATTGGCCTGGTGTGGTCTGTCCAGATGCAGGCCGTGATTGTTTGACACTGTAATAGGACAACTTTGCAAAGCAGAGCCTTGCCTATTCCATTAGAATATATTTTTAAAAATAGAATATACATATATATTTTTTCTCCTTGGGATGCTGAGGCAGGAGGATGGCCATGGTTTCGAGGCTTTCCTAGGAAACAATGGCAAATGGCAGGCTAGCCTGGACTACAGAACAAAACTAATCTCAAAACAACAACAACAAAAACACTCCACAAAATTTTGTCAATGCCCGATGTATAGATTTGTTTTCACTTCTCTTCCTCCTGCTAAGGTGAGTCTGGGAAGTGTTGATGGAACTCGAGGGTTGCTCTGAGGTACAATGGAAGGGGAGGTAGCAAGAGGTGCCAGGAAAGAGGAGGAAAAAGAATTCCCAGGGAACTGCAGACCAAAAGATTCATGGCGAGGACACCAGCCAGCCTGTCAGGTCAGCATCCGGGAGCATGCTGAACACACTGGAGGATAGGGGACTCGGAGCCTGGCATTCTCCCCTGAAAGCTTGCCGGTGACTGGGATCTAAGCCTCTAACCCAGATTCTCCCTTCTGGCCTGTGGTTCCCTGACATTGTTCTGAGCCGGCGCCATTTAAAACTACTTAGCCTGTGAGGGTGAAGCAGAGATAGGACAAGTCCCCAGGTCCCCAGCTGCCTTCCAGCTCCTCTCAGGAGCTCCTCAGGTTTCTGGCCCCGGTGAATGACTAACTGGGGCCTCTCCAAGCAGATCCAGTTGCTGCCAGTCAGGGGCTCATGGGAAGGTCACTCTCCTGTCTGCCACTCTCCCAGCCCCATTTGAGGCCAATTCCAGGGGAACCCTGACTTTGCCAGTGGCTTTTGTCATTTCATTTTGCTTTCATTTCTACTCTGTGACTTGAGCAAATCACTGAGCCTCTTCCAAGCCTCAGTCTTCCTATCCGTTTGGGATAAAAAGATACTGGAGGACAAAAGGAACTGAGTCACAGTGGTTTGCCCAGTTCTTGGCTTGTAGTAAGGGCTTTGCAAACATTGGCCACTTTGAGCAATCATCCCATCCCTGGTGATTAAGGTGTGTGTCCCTCTGAGACAGAATTCCTTGTTTAGTTGGAAAAGGCAGTCTTTGTCAAACCTGAATGGAATAGAGAAATAGCTTACTGTCCGTTCAGTTATTTAAGACTTGGACTTTGGGTACAAATTAGTGATTTCTTCTGGGTCACTGGCTGGTGGCGATGCTGCACAGAGCCCAGGCCTTTGAGTCCCCATTCCCCTCCTCCATTGCTCTATCCTGTGTCTTCATATACACCTGACCCTGTTGTACTGAGGGCCACACCCACTTACCGAGCCTAGAATCAATGCACACAGTTGCTTTTATTTGTCTTTGTCCTACTTTCCCGAAATGCATTGTGGGAAACTCCTCTCTTGGCTCCAGGAAGAAGCTGTGCCAATTAACACGCTTCTTACTTTTTAATGTCAAAAAACACATTGTCATGTCTTCCTCTCCAAATATTTGGCTTTCCCTGAGCCTCGGTCATGGCTGCTTTTCTCCAGTTCAAAGGATAACAAAAGAAACATGTGACACACACCCCTTTATCTGTGTGTGTGTGTGTGTGTGTATGTGTGTATGTATGTATATGTGTGTGTGCATGTGTGTATGTGTGTGTATGTGTATGTGTGTATATGTGTGTATGTATGTGTATGTGTGTGTATGTGTGTATGTATGTATGTGTGTGTATGTGTGTGTGTATGTGTGTGTATGTGTGTATGTGTGTGTGTATGTGTGTATGTGTGTATATGTGTGTGTATGTGTGTATATGTGTGTATGTGTGTGTGTATGTATGTGTGTATGTGTGTGTGCATGTATGTGTGTATGTGTGTATATGTGAATGTTTGCAATGTGCATTATGTGCACACATGCATGTGTATATGAAAACCAAGGCAGGTATGTATGGTCTGGGGCCTCTCATCTCTTGAGAAAGAGAAGAACTGGTCTTAGGAAAATCATGGCCCAGATGAAGTTTGGTACTAAATCATGAAGACCGTATGCATTGCTAGATTTTTTTTTTTTGTATGTCCGAATTGTACTTTAGCCAAAACCTGCTTTGCCTAAAAATAAACGACACAGTGGGGTGAGGGAATCTTGTACCAGAAAGACTGGAGTTCAAGGGCGAGCTCTGCCTGGTGCTTCCTCTGAGACCTGGGGCTTCTCTAGGTCTTGGTCTTCCCATTTGGGACACTGCTGCTCCCCTGGGCTTTGTGGAGTATGAAATGATTGGCAATCTCTGCCTGACATAGTGAGAAAGCTTCCCTCAAGGTGTTTAAGGAAGGTCACTGTGTTTTCAGCTTTCTGTGACCAGAACAAGGTGCCTAAGCCAATCAGCAGAGGTTTGCCTATGTGCTGACGGGAAACTTCAGGACATGCAACAAATGGACTGTTGGAAGGATCTTGGAGCTGGTAAGAGATGCCACATCCATCAAAGTTATAAAAGCAAGTTCGGTGACTGCGTCCCTTCGCTTCCCACTGCTGTGACGAAACACCATGGGACCCTATGACCAAAACAGAGGGTTTATTTCAGTTTCCAGATCCATCATTAGGGGAAGCCAAGGTTGGATTCTGGAGTCAGGAACTGAAGCAGAGGCTATAGTGGAGGACGACTTGTTTCTCATGGCTTGCACAACCTGCTTTCTCACTGTCCCCAGTGGGATGGGCCATCCTGCCTCCTTACAGACTGCCTATGGGCAACTGTCTCAGGTGAGGCTCTTCTTTCCACCCTCGCTGGTGTCAAGCTGACAAAAAGCTAGTCAGGGCAGCAGTAAAGCCGAGCAAGACAAGTAGGGATGGGTTCCTTATGAAGCTCCTGCAGGCTGCCTGGAGGAAGGCTGCGCTGGTGATTACCACAGACATCTCCTCCAGCCCCTGAAGCTGTGAGAAGGCCTTGCAGCCAGCAAGGTGGCAGTTCTTCCCCCAGACCTGGAGGAGAAGCCACGGTGGGCCCTGGGCATGGCAGTAGCAGAGACTCTCAGGGTACAGAGCGCCGCCGGCTTTGTCAGTGTGCCCTTTCTTGGCTCTTTCCTGCTTTGATAAGAAACTTCTGAAAAGAACGGCTTTATTGAAATGAGGGGTTTGACACCAGAAGCGTAAACTAAGGGCATTAACGTAACTGCCCTTAGGTAGGGTTGAGTAGCAGAGTTTTTATTGTCCTATCTGAGTTTGGAATGACATCTGATTTTAACGCTAAGAAGTGCTTATTTCTGGACTCTTCTATCCACTAATTCTGGATAAATCAAACTCTATAAAAGGAAAGCAGACAAGAAGGGGAAGCAACTATGACGAGAATAGTGGCCGTGAGCATCAAAGGCCCCTACAAGGACCTTGTGTGTCTGTTCACTTGGAAGAGAGGATGACTGAGGAGATGTCTTACCTAAGTCCATCCGGCTATATGCCCATCACATCCTATACACCCACACTTCCACCCTGCTGGCTTCGAGTGCCAACTGCACATCCCCAGGGACCCCACAGTACTATTCATAGAGGGCATCTGAGGACTGCCGGAGCAATCCCAGAGAGCTTCCTAGAGGAGGTGGACCCGGGGCCTCCCAGGATTCTGTATTTGTGGCTGGATCTGCTGCTCTAGAAATGACAGGGTGTCAAGTACTGTAGTCACCACTGGAGCCTGGGAAAAAGAGGCAGACCTCAGAGAGAGATTATAATCGCTCGATGTACACAGCCTGAGACTGATGAGGAGTGAGGCTTGCCAGCTGCTGGATGGGAGTAAAGACAGGTCCCGCAGAGCACAGCGGCCGTAGGAATTGAATAAGACAACACCGATAAACGCACACAACAGGGTCTATGCTCATAAATACGACGTGCTTTTAATCCAGACATTCATGGCAAAATTGGTCCAAACCATTTTGGAGAACAATGTAGCCTCCATTAAAAATGTACATATACCTCCGGTCCAAAGCTTGCCCCTTTAAGAGCTTAGCCCTGGGCCTGGGGAGACAGCTCAGTGGATAAAGCATGAGAATCTGAGACCAAATCCTCTGTAAAACAAACAAACAAACAAACCAACAACCAACCAAAAAAAACCAAGATCAACTGGCAGGGAGGGGGCAGAGGCGGGAAGACCCTGATTATTAGCTAGTCAAATGGTGAATTCCAGATTCAGTGGGCGACCATGTCTCAACAAAAGGAGAGAAGCAATTGAGGACAACATCTGCCATCCACCTTCCCTCCACATGCCAAATGCATGTCTATACACGTTCACAGCCTCTGCAACACTCACTCACTCAACACACACAGAAGGATTTAGCCCCTACTGGGGCAAGGCGGGCAGAGCAGGGTGGAAAGGCTGCTAACAGCAAAACCCTAGGAGAGAGAGGATCAACTCAACGGCATTGTCAGGGGACTGTCAAGTTCATTGCAGAGTCGGCCACGAAGTTGCACAAAGTTCCGGGAGACCTGCAGGGCACACACTCGAAGAACGAGGTCCAAGATTTTTATTGTCAGGCAAAAAGGCAAGTAGTGTAAGAATTGTGGTGCATCTAAGGCCATCTGTGTTTGTTTGTTTTAAAACAAAGGCTTAGAGAACAGGCTTAGGAAACGTCTAAAAGGATTCTTGAGCAACTCCTAACAGTGATGCTTCTGTGGCATGGCCTCTTAGGAAGGTCGGGTCTGCCATGCAGCCACCCCAGGAGATTTGGCCATTTCAGCAGCTATGGCAAACATGGTGGCAGGGTCCTTGGCATCTAAGACGCTTCCAAACACAGTAACCCGTAAGTGTCACTCCACAGAGGCTATGAACCTTCAGGCGGTTCAAAGAGCATGAAGAGGGTTGATCGTGGATGTGAGACTATTTTAATCTCTGGTGACCAGGGCTATTGGCTGCAGCAAGAAGGACGAGCCTGCTCTGAGCAGTAACATGCCCATGTGTGAACGGCAGGCATGCAGCAGGGGCGCAACCCTGTCCTTGCTCTGAGCTGCTGTTTCTGCCTCTGCAGAAGGCGCTGCACAGACACCATCTCATAGGGCGCTGTCTGGCTCACGGAGGACACAGTGTACCTTGTTACCTTATCGGTGGGTCACCCCATGGGGCCACCTGGTGTGGAAGAGAGGAGGTGGGAGCGTCTGCCCGAGCCCAGCACCATCAGAAGCAGGAAAGCAGATTGTATTCTGGGACCCTGGAATCTGCCTCCAGGGGCAAGAGGCTGAGTTCCAACATGGCTTGGTAAATAGGCCAGGTGGTTACATATCCTGTAACTGTGGGCCTGCTGAACCCTGAAGGGAGATGTGCCCACCTGGGGAATACATGTATATGCAGGGGAGTCCCCAACTTGCTTCTTCCTGGATAACATGCCTGTCCTCTGGTGGAAACACTGTTTTCTAAAATGGCTGACAATGAAATCCATGCCTAAGTCTCTGTGGTTTGAATGTATCTTTCTAGAGTTCATGTGCTATAAATTCACACACACACACACACACACACACACACACACACACACACACACACACACCTGCCCCACCACAAATTCATATGCCAGTAGCATTGGAGGTGAGGCCTCTGGCAGACAATTGGCATCCGATAAGAGCATAAGTGGAGCCAGCAAGACGGGACTAATGGCTTTGTAAGAAAGAGACGACCCAGGCTGTGTGCTTTCTGGGCTGATGGTGAGGTGCCACGTACCATTCAGGAGGTGGCACATGGCCCTCACCAGATGCCAGGTCAACATTCTTAGACCACTCAGATTCTAGACTGTGACCTCTTTTTTTTTTTTTTTTAATTACCAGACTCAGGTATTTTGTTATAGCAACAGAAAATGGACTAAGAAACAGGGATAGTTGCCAGGGGCACCTTCTTGCACATGCATTTTTATGCAGCACTCACAAATATTGCAAATGTCACTGTGGAAAGAGAAGAATTAAGAGTCTCACAACTTTAGAACCTGGCCATCTGCTTTTGGGTACCTCTGACAATCAAGTCCCTGACTAGCTTGGGAGGCACCAACCATTACTACCAAAATACTTGTCTGCCTGCCTCCCCCTTCTCCCACCCCCACTCCCCATCTTCCCACCCCCCCTCCCCGCATACATTGGTTATTCTTGTGCTGAAGATCAAGGGTCCCTGGCTGCTTTTCAGAACTAGGACACCTCTGAAAGAGACATTCCCAGAGTTTAGGTTGCCACATTCTTGCCTGAGAAAGAATTCAGCAACTCCATTTTTCCCTGAGGGGCTTTGAATTTGACTTTACAAGGTTCTGGCAGACATGGGTAAGGTGGAGCAGCCAAATGTTCCATGCAGTATTTGGGACATACTTATTCCTTAAAAATTACTTGTTGTTTATCTGAGGTTGAACATTGAATATGTTCATTTGTTAAATCCAGCAAGCTGGATGCCCAGGCAGGAAGCAGGTACTTACCTGTGAGGGGTTCCTGCAGTTGGCACCGGGAGCAAAAGGTTCTTCTTTGCCATGAGAAACTGGGTTCTGTGGGAAGGCCTTAGTGGGAACTGCTTCTGAAAGTTCCAGAAAGTCTTAGGCTCTTGGGGTCTACCCAAACTGTTTGGGAGGGACTCTTCCGGAGTTCATTTGACATAGGCTTCAAGGCCACAGAGTTTAGGCTTCAGGGCACCTCTTTGCTACAGTCCCATTTGAAGCCCTAGTGAATCTGTAAGTCTGGGAATTTGTCGTTAAAATGGGGCTGCAAACTGTGTGAGACTCAGAACTCCCCAAACCTGGGCAGAGGCTTGACCGAGAAGTACCTCCTCCTTTAAGGAGATTGGCAGTTTATGCTGGTTACTGAAGACCTGCCATACACCCAGCCACACTGAGCACACCTCACCCCGAGCACTTTGCAAAGGAGGCGACAAGGCTTAGAGAGGTGGCCTCACTCCTTCGAGGTCACCCAGCTAAGAAATGGCAGCAAAAGGATTTGAGCAATAGTTGAGTTTCTCTCTGCTGCCAGGATGGCAGGCAAGGTTGTGGGGCCCTGAGGCTGGTAGGAAAGAGAAAGCCAGCTCTCTTCAGCCTATGCACTTCAGAAAAAAGACTGTCCCCCTCAGGGAAGGCTGGGACCCCATCCAGAGCCAGAGCAGGAATATAAATTTTAGAATTCTGTTTCATGCTTAAAAATAGCATCAAGCACCAATTTCATGCCAGGCACGGTTGCTAAGAGACCTTCCAGGCATCATCCCATTTACCCTCAGAGCTGCAGGTGACGTCCGTTGTATTATAGTTTTTTTTTTTTTTTTTTTTTTTTTTATCAAATGAGAGGACCATGTCAAAGACATCATGTGGAGGACCCAAGGCCACCTAGTGCTTAAACAGGATGAGGCCTTCCACAAAAGCTAAAGGGAAGGAGGGAGGCACAGGGAAGTTGTGACCTGCTTGGGGAGGGCAGAGGGGTTCTTCTCATTTCCTCCTGCTATTGACACAAATTAGTACAAGCCCAGTGTCTTAGCAACATAGATTCATTATCTTCCAGGTTGGAAGGTTGGAAATCCACAATTGGATCCCCTGGGAAAAGTCCAAGGGGCCGTGCAGGACATGACTCAGGGACCCATCCTGATCCTCCATCTGTTCCGGGCCCAGAGAAAGACTTTTTATCAACAGCTGGAGCCAGTGTTAGCTGAGGGAGGGCTCCTCCCAACCTCTACACCTACAACTGGATCCCTTCTTTCTTTCTCACTGGCTTCTTCTCATCATGGGGACCTCCTCATTTCTCCATCTTTATTACCCACCACCCCTGTGTCTTTGTACAGCCAGATGCACAGACTTAAATTCTACTGGTGTCAACGTTTGACTTACTTGACTGCAAGGTGGACTGATTTCGGGAGCTTTGAATTTCCCTGCTGTCGTCGAACCTGAGTAACTCCATCGGACTCCAGGGAATCCAAAAGTTAAACATGTAGATTTGTACGACCGGAACCACACTAGGGATACAACACAGGCCCAGATCCCTAAAGTCTCTTGAGCTGGAGATGTGACCTGCGACCTTAGCATACTCCGTGCCCTGCTTTAGAGAACAAGGCTCAGCTCTGCTGCCCAAGCTGGGCCTGCTTCCATGTTCTCAAAGGAGAAAAAAAAAAAAAAAGAAAAGAAAAGAAAAAGGGGAAGCCTGAAAAGCCCCTGCTAGACTCTGCAGCTGCCAGTCTGCTGCTTGGCGGAGCACACAGGGATCTTGTTCTCTCTCACCGTTTCCCCAGCAAGAACTGGACAGAGCTGTCTGAAGGAAGCCCTGACTCGAGGAACCCCCTCTTCTTCACTGCACATCATGGCTGCTAATTTCATAGCCATAACTAGAGGTCAAGGAAAGGCAGCGATGTAGTCAGAGGGGTGGAGGAGAGTCTCAAACTCGGGAGTCTTAGCTGACGATGATACACACCAAGCAGTGTGGGAGGGAGGCTTGGGGTGGCATCAAATTCCATATAAGCTTGTTTATATCCAGGTGAGCTGGTTTTTAGAGGGGCTGGGGTCACGTTTTATGGATGATGTGGCTTTGTGTACTAAGCTCTTTCTGTGTGCTGGCACCTCACTCCATCTTTACCGTATCCCAGAGAGTAGCTCCCCTTAATGGCTCTGTGGTCTGATGGGAAAAGCGTTAAGAGAGAGCAAGAAGCATTGCATGGGGCATGCAGGATAAAGGGTGCCACCGAGATATAACCACAGACTGCCTCCAAAGCAGGACAGTGACGTTAGAGACTGCGAGGCCATGACGGCATGGAAGCCATGTGAATTTGGAAGAAAGATGCTTTGTATTTGGAATCTGAATCTTTCCCCAGTCCGGCAGTAAGTGGTACAATTCTCCTTTGAGAAGCTGGGCAGACATCTGAGTGGAATACAGCTCTCGGTCAGCCTCAGGCTAGCAGGCTGTGTTACTGAGCTAGGGTTGGAAGGCTAAATGGTTTTAGTGTGTTTCCAGCTTATGTTATTTTCTACTTATGATAGGGTGTCTTAGGGTTTTATTGCTGTGAAGAGACACCATGACCAAAGCAACTCCGGAAAACATTTCATTGGGGCTGACTTACAGATACTGGGGGAACTCTCCATCTTGATCTGAAGGCAACTAGGAGAGAGACTCTCTCGTCTGCAAAGGGTTGAGCTTGACCTAGGAGTCCTCAGAGCCCACCTACATAGTGATACACTTCATCCAACAAGGCCACACCTCCTCCAACAAGGCCACATGTCCTCCAAGGCCACACCTATTCCAACAAGGTCATACCTCCTAAGAGTGCCACTTCCCATGGGCCAAGCGTATTCAAACCACTACATGGAGTTATGAAGACATAACTGCATGTAAGTCAAGCAAGCATCTGCACGTATTGATAGTGCCCACTATGGGCTTACATTCTGTGCCCAGCCCTGTGCCCTCCAGAACCCATCCAGGGGTTCCAGTGTGTCATCTCAGGGGCTGTTCTTCCAGGTAACTTAGAGGATTCCCTTAGGCTGTTGGTTGGACATCAGACTAGGAGAGCCATTCTTATTCAAGCTCAGTGTCAGCCCACTCACCTGTGAATCCATTCATCTGTTAGCTCACTTAGGATACCTTCACTCAAGCCTATGGCCTACTCTGCACCACTCTGTGCCAAGACCTGACCCTGACCCTGTCACAGCCTCCCTGTGATGAAGGTCTCGATGAAGAAAGAGGCAGACGTGGGTGCTATTGTAGCTGAGAGTGTGCCAAGAAGACAGAAAACTTAGGTGGACAGTCAGTGGATGAAGAAGGCAGCGGGATGGGTTCAGAGAAGTAGATAAGCAGGTGCCCAGCAGGTGCCCTGATTTCTGAGCCCAGGAGAATAAGAGTGAACAGGATACAGGCTGCTCCAGGAAACAGGTTTGTGCCCAGTTCTTAATTTGCACACAGCATCTGTAGTGACAGGTTCACCTGGCAGCCAGTGTCTTTGTCCTTACCCTGGGGCCTCTCTGGAACATGTTCCTGGCTGGAACTGCTTTGGTGACTACAGTCAAGGACCTGTCCCTCTCTAGGGTGGAGCATGCTTGGGTCACCAGTTCTTGAGAGCCAAGGCCAAGGACTCCATCCTGCAAGTCTCCAGCCTTGGTGCACCTCTCTTGGGCCTCCAAAGTCTTCACAGCTTGAGGCTTTATTAAATCTCCCCTGCCAGGGCAGAGAAAGTTAAAAAAAAAAAAAAACAAACAAACAACCTGAAGTTACTCGGCTGATCTCCTGGGGCTCCTGTTCCCTAGGTAGCTTCTATGTGGGCTCAGTACTTCCTTCTAGTCCTGAGCCTTCAATCCAGCCCAGCCCAAAGAAAGCAATATATTGACAAAGAACAAGGTTTCCCCGACCTCTGCATTTTTTCCTTTAATATTTAATCTCTGTACTTATCTGTCCACCTGTTTATTTTCTCGCAGGCAGGCATTGATTCAGCTGAGAATTACAGAGGACCTACTCCGTGGGTTACCAGGAAGAACAAACAGAGGCAGAGTCTCCCTTGGTTTCCTAAGCCAAGCCAAGGGGTTGGGGGGTAAGAGGTTGGGGAGCAGAAAGAATGGGATGGTGAGCCGCTACCATAGTAACACAGTGTGCGGTTGTACAATCAAACTACTTATTGGAATACAGAACACAAAGTCTGTACTGTCTTGGGGCAACCGACAGAGGCCTCCCAGCAGAGGTGACATTTAAACCGGTCTTGCAGAATCAATGGGACTTTGCTAAGCAAATCATACAAGACAATGCCATTCCAGGTAGAGAGGAACATGAGTGTGGCCGACTCAGAAAGTGAGGGGCAGAACCAAGAGAATGCAAACAGTGAAGCCTCTCAGGCGGGTGTCTGTGCCCAGCTCCCAGTTAATTTTCATAAGTGTCTGGAGCACGGCCCACTTTTACTACTAGCCAGAAAGAGACTTTGAGCAGAGAGGTCACTTGTCAAAGGCCACACAGCCAGCAAGAGGCTGAACCAGAATTTGTGCTATGTTGGTTGACACCTGCCTTCTCCACTCCACTCACAGGCTGAGATGGTGGAATGACAGCAGCCATGCCAAGGGACCCTAACTGGTGGGTTGGTGGCATGGGTGGACAGCAATGCCAGAGCCCTTTCTTTTCCCTCCATGCCAAGCCTGAAGTCTTGGCATAGCAGAAGACACCTCTGTAATGCCTCAGAGTATCTATCTGTCTGTTGTCAGCCAGGCCTAAGAGGGCTGTGAGACAAGCCATTATTGCTCTGTTTCTTGTAGGAGCTGGGGGTCTCATCAGCAAGCAGAGGCCAGGTGCTGATGGGGCCTCTCTCCAAGACTAGGGCAGTCATCTAATTACAGGCCGGCTGGTAAGAAGTGTGGGTGGGCTGGGACCACATGGAAGAAAGGGGCAGTCATGCCTGTTGAGGCCTGCAGGAGGGCTCTGTGGAGGCTACCAGCTCAACGTCTTGCTGTCTGGAGACCACACACACACACACACACACACACACACACTGGCTCTGGAGACAGACAGGGGAGATGGGAAAGAGCCATGCTGAGTACTGGCCATAGGCCAAGGGCTAATCAGGTCTTTATCCCTACACTCTGTGTAAGCCCCACCCACAGAGCCTAGAGAGAAAGGTGCTCTCTGTTTGATTCATAGAGAAAATAAGGCTTCCTGAGGTGAAGCAAATGGCTCCTGGGTCACCACACCTGAGGTTCAAACTCAACTTGAGAGAGTGTAAACGTCTGAGGGGAGAAGCTGTGGGGATGCTGCGGGCCTCCTAGGGACCAGTCAGCGAAGACAGGAAGATGGGACATCATTTTGGATGGCATCAGAAAGCTGGGGGTTAGTTAAGGACTTTCTGTCTTTGCCTTTTCTTGTCTCAGTTCCTAAGGAAGTGTTCCTGGGGCCTCTGCCTCAGGCTGTGCCTCGATTGTCCTCTCCTGCCACAGGTGGTCTTCCATTGTACTTCTCCTTGATGGCCTTTGTATCAGGGCCTGGAGCCTTATCAGATTTCCATCAGCTTTGGCCGGGACACCCTTAAGGGTGCCAAAGAGTTCTGACTAACCTTGAGCTACCAATGTGGGTACATAAAGTCTGCCAACGTGGGAGCCCTCTCCTCTGTTCAGGTGTCATCAGCCAGCTCCACTCACCAAGGACCTGCAGGACTTACATGTGACGAGGCTGGCCCAGCGTTCCCACAAACACATCAGCTGGAGCCTGTAAGAGCCTGGGTCTCCTGGCCTGACAGGACTCTTCACATCTTATTCTGTGCAGGCTTAGGACACACAGGGGCTTCCTGTTTCCACAGTAGCCGCTCGCCACTAGCTAGCCCCAAACTGTTCAAAACAGGTAAGTGAAGTTTGCAAAGGAGCAGACAGTATTTCAAACGCTGCTCCTCCAACCCCCGCTTGTTCACCTGAGGGGGCTAACCTGATCTCTCCGAGCCCCAGTGTCCTCATATGTTAATGGAGAACTATACAGCTGTTCATTCATAGCTGCACCACAAACCTCACGAAGTGTGAGGCTGTAGGTTCTAGAATGAGACCTCTGCCACAGTGTGGATTTTCGGTGTCCCCGACAGGCCCGGACCTTATTGTATGGCTCACCAGCCTGTGCCAGTCCTGGGAGTTTGTGGAGGCTTAAGAGGCGTGGCCTAGTGGGAGAAAGTGAAATTGCTGGGGCATGCTCTTAAAGGGGGTCCTGGGGCCCAGAACCCATTCTTTCCCTCTATTTTTTTAAGCTTCCGGGTGTGTTGTGATAGTTCTTTGTCATGTGTTCCCAGTCTGATTTTGCCGAAAGCAAGGGCAAGATGACTGCAGACCCAAACCTCCACATCCAAGGGCCACCTTGCCACCTTTCGAGTTGATGGGGTCATGTATTTTATTATAGTCACACAGAGCCCACCGACACAACCTTCCTATTCCCGGCTCTGCCACCTCAGCAGTCCTTGGGTGCCTTCTTCCGTCTTTTACAAGCGTGTCCTCTTCTCTGTGACAAGCTAGTAATCTTTATCCTTGTTACAAGACCCAATGAAGTGGTCTCGGTGACACCTAAGGTGACAACCGCCTTTAACAGCACTTCACTTAGCATCTGCTCAGAACCCACCGGGAGAAGCAAAGGCTTTGAAGCACTCCCAGCTGATCAAAATTCTACAGAAGAGAAGAGCCAAGCTGTGATTTCATTGTCTCCCCAAATCTCAGGGATTGGAGGCCTAACCTCCAAGGTCATATGTTGACTGAATTTGGAGTTAAGGTCACAAGGGGCTAATTAAAGTTGGACAAGCTCTGGAGGATGGGAGACATGTGGTGTCATGGGCAGCGGGATGAAGGGGGAGGGAAGGTGAGTTAGTGCGGCTCCTCTGCCTCCATTGTTAAAATGCAGCAAGATTCCTCATCTGATGCCTGAGCTCTGAGCTCCCAGTCTCCAAATCGACTTGTTTCCTCTAAAGATTAGTCCGTCTTGGGTATTTCGCTAGCAACAGAAGAAGAACCAAAGCAGCTATTCCTACGGTGGCTTGAAAATAGCTCTTTCCAAAATGGGTAATTTCCTTTGACAGTAGCTAAGGCAACTGGCCCACAGGATGGGTGGGGGCTATCTGCCAGCATCATCCTGAAGGCTGGTGCAGGGGCTGACTCACTAATGATAGATGCCACACAGTTAGGACTTAGCATCTCGTCCATGCAAGGGCAAACTGCAGGCCTCCATTTCCTCACAGAGGGGTCGAACCAGCTGAGCTGGAGTGGGTCAGCAGTAGACAGGCACCCCGGGGAAATGGGCGAAGGCTGGTTTTAAAAGCAGGTAGGAGGGCTTTGCTTGGACTGTTCTCAAAGGCTCTCGCAGCCTCTCTGTGACCACCCTGCAGAAGGAGCTGGCATTGCCATGGTAACCAGGCAGCATCCACTTCCAGCTCACCTCTGAATTCTCTATAGCAACAAGAGCCCCTGAAAACACATCTGGAAAGCAAGAGCCCTGGATGGGAAATGATGCCAGGGACCTGCAGAGAAGCTGGGGAGGAGCGCCCTTTCCCTTTATGCTTAATAGAAAAGCATATGCTAACCCACATCCAGGCCCAAGAGAAGGAAATGCTGCCAAGACGGAGGACAGGGATACTGTTGCCATGACATTCAGACACTATCAAGACTACAGATCAGGCTCTGGTTAGACACTAGAGCCAGGAGCTAAGGAATAGAGAATGATGGATCTGGTTATCAGGGTGGGTGGATCTAAACAGTGGAGGTGAGGTGGGATAGTAGGGTCGGGACCGGGATCAACCCACAGCTGTACTGTCAGGAGAGCCCTGAGCAGTGGGTGGGCATAGCCGGACCTGGAGGGCTGCAGCCGTGCTTTGCAGTCACTGTTGACATGTGGGCCACAGGTCACATAGTTTGACATGTTGACGTGTGGACCTGTCCACACATCGCAGCCATTCTTTCTGTATACACAGGCGTTTTCTGTACCGGTCTATGTTCTGGGCTCATGAAGATGAGGATTCCCTATTACTTTAACCCGCCACTTCCTGACTAAACACTAAGCAGGACATAAAAGAATTCAACTCCTGCGTTTCTTGTAGGCACAGGGGTGGGAGGAGGGGGGCCAGAAAGCAAAGAAAATAGTGAGCTCTGATAGCTGGGATGCTGGGATGCCACCCAGAGATGATGGGTTTAAATAAGATCTGGGCTGAGGTGAGGCACAGCCCAGGCTGGGTCCCAGTTGGGTTGACTGGGTGAGGTGGATCAGGAAGGCCTGACCTGCAGAGCAACGATAAATGGAATCATTGGGAACTGGGGCAGCTGAGGGGTTCAGGAGACAGGAACCCAGTCTGTCAGTTAAACAGCTAGAAAGGACCCCAGGGACAGAGGGGACCAGAGGTTCCCAGCGTACAGCGAAGCATCCTTCATAGGAACTGCTTGGCCGTCTGTCAGCTCTTTGCTGTTCACAGAGGGCAGACCTTCTGGAACCCTGAAAACTGATAGTCCCTGATATAAAATGGCTGCCCTCACACATGAGGCGGCAAAGTCCTCCCGATAGGCCTTTGCATTCCTAACACACATAAACAATGTGCAAACGGTTGTATGTCACATGGTTTTGGAAATGATGTCCAGAAAACGTCCGTCCACGTCTTCTATTTTAAATCTGTAATTGGTTGCCTCTGTGGAGGCAGAAACAGCAGACACTCCGGCCGACCATAGTCTGTCAACATAACCTGTTAACAGCTAGATAAAATGAATGAGTCAAGTACTGTTATCCCTAATCTTGCAGATGGGGGAAACTGAGGAAAGGCACAGGTGATGAAAAGTAGGCTGCACAGTTGCTTGCTCTTGCTGGCCCCATGATACCCTGACACCAGATCCTAAGCTCCTGGAGGTCTGTACGTGGAGCCCAGCATGGCCGGTGTCGGCTACACCTGGAACAAGTGTTGTATAAAAGATACCAAACATGTACTGGGCCTCAGGACACCTTCCTTTGAGATTAGGGGTTCTGGGTTCCAACAGCTTCATGCACAGGAGGGACAACTGTCAGAGACGGTGGACAGGGCCAGATCACAGGTCCTGGGAAGATGCTAGGGTCTGGCTGCTGAACCATTGCTTAGGAATTTAGAAAGGACTTTGGTAAACTTCTCAACCTGTTACTGTTCAGCAACCTCATACAAGAACAGGTAACAGACCACAACCCAGATCAGTCAGATCAACATGTTTTGATCCCATCTCACTGATAACTGTTCCCTACTGCGTGGGCCTCGAGCACAGACCAGGCACCACTGTAGCAGGAGAGAGGTGTGCATCTAATCGTCATCTAGGGCTCACAAACTCTTCAGTTGCCAAGTGATGAGTAAGATGGGAGTGTCTTTGGTTGCAACTTTATGACTTCTTCTCTTGCTCTCTGGTTTCTGGAACAGAGAGGCCTCTGAGAGCCCGGAGCTTGGCCGGAATCCCCATCCTTTTGGGATAATGAATAGACTAGAGGCTGGACCACTTCAAAATGAGGCTGATCACCAGGAAGGCCAACAAGGCAGGTCTACTGTGTTGGAATGGTTAGCCCTACCTCTTACCCTCGGGGGAGACTAGAGACCGAGCTAATTACCAACAGTCAGAGGTATAATCAATCAATCTTGCCCATGGAATAAGCCCAGGTAGTGCTGAGAAGTGGTGGGCTGGGCGGAGGTGGAGGTCTCCACCCCTCCCCCAGTCCTGACCTGTGCATCTTTCCCATCTGGCTGTGACAGAGGAGGTGGCCGGGAGAGAGTAAATGACAGATCTGCTGACACCGTTACTGAGTGAACACAGGGGTTCCAAGCAGGGTGTCTTGCTCTAGAATCTAGGCTCTAAGTCCGACAGGGGTGTAAGACCTTTTATCTCTCTGCCCCCTTTACCTGGGCATCAGGTGCTCATCTTATGGGTTAAGTTCTTGTCTGTGTCCTCTCCCATGCCATCTGGCCAAACCTGATCTCACAGTTGTGCTGGCCAGTGAGAAATGCTTGATGTTTGGGAAGCAATTTCCAGGTAGCTGACCTGGCCCCATTCCTCCATCTCAGACAGAGTCCATTTCACCAGGACATCTGGCCTGAGGTCCTGTCTCCAGTTCGTCATGGTGCCAACCTTGGGCACTTGCGTGTCTCCAAGGCTCTGGCTTACCAAATAGTGCAGGTTTCTTCCAGCCACCTGGTCCTGCCTCTCTCTCCTCCTCTTTTTCAGTGGGGTGCCAAGCACTTCCCGGCCACTGTAGCTGGCCACTTCTCTCTCCCTTGTGATTTTGCATTCACAGCTTTCCTGTGGACAGCAGGGCTGTGGGCAGGAGTTTAAAGAGCACGCAGTCCCTAAGGACTGAGGAAGGCTTCAGAGGCGACAGTAACCCCGTGCTGAGGCCAGTAGAAGGTCATAGCACACTCACCCTAGTCTCTGGATCCGACTTTAGAGTCACTGCCTGCTGTGGCTATAACTCCCTAAGAAAGGGCTTCACCCAGTGTCAGACAAAGCTGCCCCACTTGCTGGGAACTTCTGGCTTCCTACTGCCTATGGGGAAACAGGAATCTCTTCTAAGCCAGACTTACTAGCTTCATCTTGGAGGCATCCCAGATGCTAAGGCTGGTCTCATTCAGTGACCTGCCTGGGGGCTGGGGAGAGAAATTAGTTAGGAGTGCAGAGCCCAGGGCCCAGTCCATCTGTCTGGGCATCTGCCTCCTCCCCTTCCCTCTTCCCCTTCTTCCCTCCCCTCCTCTTTTTCTCTTCTTCTCCAAACTTCCAGTCCCTCCCGTTCTACCACAAAGGGAGAGGTTCTAGGCTTGACCCCTGCACAGGCCACAGGCTCTCAGGGGAGGATGCTGTTCAAGGAGAAGGGAGGCCAAGGCTCCCACAAAAGCATCCGTGATACAGGAAGCAGGAAACACGTGTCCTTCTGGGAACCAGGAACTGAGGAGGGCTAGGCCACGCCTGCTTGTTTTGATGTAGCGGTGTCTTCCTGTGCCTGCAGTATAGAAACCAGATCCCCCTAAAACAAACAACCCCCTTTAAAGCGATTCCAGGGCAATGTTGTCATTTGCTGACAGGTGGTAACGCTGAGGAGTGGAGGGACGAACGGACAGACGGACGCCCGGTGTACGGATGTGTGTTAAGACCATAAAGCACGTGATCTCATATGCACATATGTTTGTATGCCTGTAAGTCCTAGTGAGTGAGCACAGTGTTGCAGAACTTACAGGCATATGAACATGTATACATATGAAACAGTCCCTGGGGTCCCTCGAACAGTGGAGTGACTTTGCTAATGTGCAGTACGGACAGGCTCAGAAGGACGCACAGTGGACCAGGGAATGTGCTAACACAAACAGCCAGGGACTCATGGGGTGATTTAATCCTCAATTAAAAATTTAAGCCAGATCACCGAGGTAGGTTCCCATGCATCCCTTTTATTGAAGGCAATGTCTTCCTGTGTGAATTAAACTGTTCAAAGGCAGTAAGCAGAACCACGCCAGTGGAAACTCACAGGCGTGCACATTTACGTTTATAGAAACGTATGCCTCACATCCGTAAATTTGAAATCAGGATACCTAACCTATGATTGCATAAACGAAATCCCTTCGAATAAAGCTAAGCAGGATTTTTTTTTTCCTACCCTCGCATTAAGTGGATTTAAGGGGGAAAGCGTATGAATGGTAGGCCTTAGAGCACCTAACAGAAGCCCTGGAATGTAGGACGAATTACTTCCAAAGGCCAAAGCGTGTGGCAAAGCTGAAGGCAGTCCGCCTGGTGAGGGAAGCCACGGAGGAAGGAGGTCAGTCCGTGACAGCAGCTGCTGCACGCACATGTGTGTACATGTGCGTGTGTGGGTGAGAGCAGATCTCACATGCACACACGCACCCTAACCTCAGAGGCGTAAGCAAACAGGCCCCGGGCTTTAGCAAATGTCGAGCCTCACTGACTGGCTGCCAGAGGCACCAGGCCTTCTGTCCCTGCCAGCTGGCAGTGTGGGGGGCAGAGGTAGGCTATGGGGATGGAGAAAGGCTAGTGGAGCACCTCAGCCCCTGTCCCCACCCAAGAGACGCGAAGACCCCAGGAGGCGGAAGAGAACCAGCGGGAAAATGGTGTTTACAGTTTGCAGTTACTTCTGCTGGGCAACGGAGCAATCAATCACTGCCTTCAGCCACCCCCGTACACACAGACACACAGACACACAGGACACTGCCCTGCAAGAGAACCTCAGCCGTGAGCAGTTAGCCAGGGACAGTTCCGCACTGGGAGGCACCCGACTTCTAGGCAGCCTGGGGAGGAGGGGGGCGGTGCAATAGAGCAAAGAAAGTAACAAAGAGACCAATCACTTACTGCCAACAAACAGGCCACGCCCACTAAAATACAAAGTACATGTGCCTTTCGATGAAAGAAGCCCTTGCAGGGGGTATCAAAGTCTATGCAATGCACTACATTGCAGGCCTGTGCCTTGTGGTAGAGACCTGGAAAAACAGCCTTCACATGACCAGCAACACCACCGAAGCAATAAAATAAACCACGACTCACCCACACTGTGGAATAGTATGCAGCTAATATAAGTTCACTGTGCAGCCAATGATCTTAATTAATAATGTCTTAGGAGTGTTTAAATTAAAACCAAGAAGGATATAAAGTCACACCAATAAAAGAATCCTACCTTTTAGTTAAAAACAGAAAAACAAAAACAACAACAACAAAAAACCTAAAACCCTTATCTTTTGAGTGTGCCTGACTTTGGGAATTAATTCTATAATGACATTTGTAGGAGATTACCGTATATACACCACCCCCAGTGGTTCAACGTAAGTCTCTTTGACATCAGAATGCTGTGAAAACAGCACACATTAATCGGGCCTCATAGTTCAAGTTTTGAGTTGGAATTTTCCTGGGCTTGCCACGTGAATGCTC
Organism: Micromys minutus; assembly: GCF_963924665.1. Lineage (NCBI taxonomy): Eukaryota > Metazoa > Chordata > Mammalia > Rodentia > Muridae > Micromys > Micromys minutus. Next base: position 13,562,457 of record NC_137966.1, on the reverse strand, counting down.
TCATTGAAGCTGGCCGAAGTTTCCAGCCAACCACACAGTCATGAGGGGAAATTGTCCACACGGTGTCTGCAGGTCTGCGCCTCGTTCCCGTTGGGTCAGGAGGATTAGTGCATCAGGTCCCACAAGGTCATAAGGAGTGTGACTTGAGCATGTGTACTCTCTCAGACTTAATCCTTGTCTCCCCTTAGTTATGCAAATAAATGACCTTGGTCATTTTTACTAGGGGATTTAATTACTAGGAATGAAGCTAAAAGAAAAGAAAAAAAAAAAAAAAAAAAAAAAAAAAGAAGAAGAGTCCTGGGAGGCTCTCAGGTGGCCACTAGTGAGTTTGTGCATGTCTCCAGAGCAAGTGCCCTGCCTCTCCAGCGGCAAGGTCAGCTTACTTCTGGGTGCAGGTGGCACAGCAGGAAAGTGAGGCCCCAGGCTGAAACCCAGAACAGCAGGTAAAAAGCAAGGCAGAGAAAACAGTCCTGAGCAGGTTTTAGCTCCATCCCAGGCCTGAAAGCTCTGAGAGAATCAGCCCAGGGAAGTCCCCTCAGCATCCCTCAAGGGGCCCCCAGGGACAGGTGAGTCACCAAGGAGCTCAACATCAGAACACAGGATGGCTGGCACAGGGCTGGAGGAGCTGGCCCGGGAAAATGCGAGCTTTGTCTCTCCCTGAGCATGTTCAAGATTACAGAGAGCCCCTGGTCATGGAAGGCCCAGTGGACCTCTAGTAGGAACGGGAATTCAAAGCTATGCAGAAGTGCCCCGGAAGTACAAATAGGCGTACCCTTCTCTCTCCAGTGGGGAATTCTAGCGGAGTGGTACCCTGGCATTTTTTTAAGTCCTCAAACATGCACGTACCCCTCCAGGAGCTCCTGTAATCTGGTGCCAAGAGACGTGTGTATGAACAACACACTATTCCCATGAACTGACGCATGAACAGGCCAGATATCTACACAGTGTAACGCATAAGAAAGCAGGGCTGTGTTTCCCCAGTAACGCGCAACATGAGAAGGCGAATGGTAACGCTGGCGTCGCGCAGATTTGGGTGCCGGTGGGAGGGAGGTAAAGTTGCTCGCATCCTGTGTTCATTCCTACCTCCTCCTCTTTTCTGTGGGATTTTAGTCCCAAAGCAAAAGGACGTTCCATAATAGTTTCTATTCCTCGAAGTGAGTTAGCCACACAGGGTCCAGATGCTGCATCCTGACTCCCGCCGCAGAGGCAGCCATAGCTGTACAGTGTGGGCTTTGGTCAGCAGGAGCAGAGGGAGGCCCTGGCCGGATGGTTCTCTTTGTTTGCAGGGTGGGCAGGACAATGGCTTGAAAGAAAATCTCAGCTAGTCATTACAATATACAATCAGGTTTCCTGTCTGAGTCCACACAGCCACCATGACCTGTCTTCCCTCCATGGCACCTGGAGCTGGCTGTAGCCCTATGCTCTGTTCTTGGCTCTGGGCGCTCTGCTTGGTCTCAGTCCACACCCCTCTTTATTGTGTGCCTGGCACCGCAGCCTGTCCGCCTGGAGGCTCTGTCTGTTAGTTCTGCCCTGTCCTGCAGGCATGAAGTTCTGACTCTGCCTCTAGAGGGATGTACTTTCCAAAAGGAAAAAAAAAAAAGTCTTAGGAGAGCAGGACATACCCACATACGCATGCGCAGAGAAGCAGGCCATACCGACACGCATGCGCAGGTCCTTATCTCCGTGTTACCTAGAGTTAAGTAGTTCAGTATTTAAGTCCCATTACACTCGGAATTGTGTCAGCAGATATTTTTCCTCTAAAAATGCCCTGAATCTGCTTAGAAATAGAAATCAGTGCCTTCGGTTGTAGCTGGGCCATTTCTGTAGCTTTGAACCTTTCCCCCTTCCCCCTTGGATCTAAAATCCCTTCTCCAGCCCAAGTCCCTGACCTGGCCATCCCCACCTCTGATGCTCGGTCAGGCTTGGGTGGTTGCCCTTTCTTTCTGCATCTGGGAGACAACACCACTAACTAAGCTGTTGGCAGGAGGGGAGGGCATAGTTCTCCACCTGCTGTTAACCCCAAGGTCTGCCCCATCAGAAGAATCACAGCTCTGGGAGCTGCCAGCCCTTGCAGGATGCCTGCTTCATTTGCACTTCGTTTTTCTTCTGCCAGGAAAAAAAAAAGCATAACCACCACCTTCCCCCTGCCAGGTTAGGTGTGAGGTCCACTCCCATTTCCTCCTCCACATTCTGGGAGACCAGTGAGCAGAGGCGCTTCCTGTGGGCAGAGGTACTTCTGGTGGGTAGAGATGCTCCTGGTGGGCAGAGGTGCTCCCGGTGGGCAGAGGTGCTCCCTGAGGGGCAAAGATACTCCCAGTGAGTAGAGGTGCTCCAATGGGCAGAGATGCTCCAGGTGGGTAGAGGTGCTCTAGTGGGTAGAGGTGCTCCAGTGGGTAGAGGTGCTCCCTATAGGCATAGCTACTCCCCATGGGCAGAGGTGCTCCCTGTGAGCAGAGGTGTCCTCTAGTCTTTAGAAAGCACATTGCCTGCTTCATGGGGGTGAGAAGGAGAGCACATAACATTCCCCAAAGAGGCAGTGCTAGGCTTCCATTCATCACAGCCAGCTCCTAATCTCCTTCCTCTTCTCATGGAACTAGGGCCTCCCAGAACTGGGAACAGGATCCTGTGACGCAAAACCTCTTAAGTTACTGTTGATTATTACTACATCTAGACAGATCTTGTGTTTCAAACGGACAGTTTGCTCCATAAGGGTAAATCTGTACCATCCATCTATCCACCCATCCATCATCCATCCATCATCCATCCATCATTCATCCATCCGTCCATCCGTCCATCCATCCATCATCCATCCGTCATCTATCCATCCATCCATCCATCCATCCATCCATCCATCATCCATCCATCAATCCATCCATCCATCCATCATCCATCATCCATCCGTCCATCATCCATCCATCCATCTGTCATCTATCCATCCATCATCCATCCATCATCCATCCATCATCTATCCATCCATCCATCCATCCATCATCCATCCATCCATCCATCCATCATCCATCCATCAATCCATCCATCCATCCATCAATCCATCCATCCATCATCCATCCATCCATCATCCATCCATCAATCCATCCATCCATCATCCATCCATCCATCATCCATCCATCAATCCATCCATCCATCATCCATCCATCATCCATCCATCCATCATCCATCCATCAATCCATCCATCCATCATCCATCCATCCATCATCCATCCATCCATCCATCCATCATCCATCCATCAATCCATCCATCCATCATCCATCCATCAATCCATCCATCCATCATCCATCCATCCATCCATCATCCATCCATCATCCATCCATTCGTCATCTATCCATCCATTCACATTTCAGGTTCTATCTTCTCTCTACCCACCTGTCCATCCCACCACTTATCCATCTTCCATCTGTTTATCTTCCACCTATCAATCTCTCCACTCATCCCTCCATTCATCCACTTGCCAGGCATCCATGCATCCATCTGTCCATCCACCACGCACTCCACCATCCATTCATCTTCTACCCAGCTCTCCGTCTGCCCATCTTCTGTCCATCCGCTACCCACACATCCACTCTTCAGTTAGACATCCGATCGAGTACCTTTGCTTGGAGAGAAAACGGACAGCAAAATCACACGGGACCTCTGCTCTCTATGCAGCTGACCCCCTGCCTGGGAGAGGACACTCATAAATTGATTACTGAAAATGAACAGGACGTGTCTGTCAGCTGTGACAAGGGCGGTGTGAGATAAATCAGCTGCAGTGGGAAAGCTTAGAATTGGGGTGTGAGCCTGCTGAGAAAGGCAAGGGCTGCCCAGCACTGAAGGAAGAATGATGAGGCTCCAGTGAGCTGCCATAGGGCATAGAAGCCACACCCTGGAAACCTTGGCCAAGACAAGTAGCACCAGACCCTTGACCTAGATCCCAAATGTTTCTTTGTCATCACACACACAGACCTGATATGTGTGTCTTGTGAGAGACTATTCTCCTTCCTGATGCCCTAGATTTCCATTTATGTGGGACATAGGGTTAGCCCTGCTATGTACAAACACCCACATGCAAGGAGGCATGGAGACCTGGGCCTCAGGGTTGCTCTGCCAGCACAGAAGGGCATCACCCAGCATCAGCCTCCACCCTGTGTTTCTTTGTTATGATTTTTTTTCTGTACTGGGAATTGAACCTGGGGCCTCACAAATGCTGGGCAAACCCTACAGTAATCATGTCCCGTGCCAGACTGTTTTTTCTCTTATGTCCCATACTAAGTAGCTCATGACTGTTGAGTGGTATTGTTTTCTCGGAAAAGTGACATGTTCCTAGCATGTTCGGAGGTGGGAGCCTATCTCTCCTTCATGCTGGCTTGTCTCACATCTTAGGGCTCAAAAGGACCCGAGAGGCCTCAGACAGCTGGCTGACTCAGCTGCCCATGGCTTCCAAAGGGGCTGTTCTATTTAAAGAAAGAGCCATGAAGGCAAAGGGAACAGTGGCCTTAGCAGCCCTGTCCAGCTGGGCCCTGAAGACTCAGTAGAGCTGTTCAGATATCAACAGCCCCTACACAATGCCTCTGGTGACCCAGCAGTCAGAGGTGACTCCCAGAGGTCACCAGCTTCTGGCCAAAGAGAAGAAGCATGGGTTTGTTAACCCTTTCCCATGGACCACCCAGAAGGGTGAGGGAGCTCTGAGCTCAGATAGACAACCCCAAGGCCCACTGGGAATTTATCCCAGGCCTTTGGGGTCAGGCTTAGATTCATGTGTAAGCAGCTGAGGCCATGTGGCTGACATTTGACTGTTCCCTGCATCTTCTCTTACCCTTCAGAATGACCCTCTGAAAGCAACACCATTAATTGCCCCAGTTAGAGGGGAAAGGAAGCTCAGGAAGGTGAAGTGTCTTGCCCAAACCCACACAGCATCCTTCTGTATAGTCGGCTATTTATCCTTTCGTCTGGAAACCACAGGTGGCATGTTTCAGATACTTCCAGTGTCTGCCTCTGGGAAGCTGTAATCTAGTGGCAGTGTGACATTTAGGGACAGTTTCCCTGAGCTGTACTGATTAAATTGGCCGATCTGGATTAAAAGAGAGGCTGTGGGAACAAAGGTGGCCATCGAGGAAGGCTTCCTGGAAGAGGTGTCACCAAAATAAACCCTAACGTATCAGCCAGAGTCAGGAAAGTTCACACAGGGTGAGGAGCCCAGGCCTTGTCTTTGTTGGTTTGTGAGACCAGATGGTTGAAGGAACCCACTTATTCCAGAGACATGGTCTGTGTGGAGAAGTGAAGGAAAGGGGGTGTCTCGGGTTCTTCATCCTCTCTTGCCAGGCAGGACTAGGAACTGTCCTAAGAGTAGACAACCTGGGACTTCAGAAAACAGCAAGTGTTAAGCAGATAAATAGACCACCGCCATTTGTGGAGGCTGAGATAGAGGCATGAGCCCAGGCTAGCACAGGTGGGAAAGGTTCCTCCCAGCCTCGAGGCTTTGGACTCTAAGTCTGGTGCTCTTAAATTTAAAAGAAAAAAAAAATCTAGAAGCAAAATTGTCCTTGCTTAATAGAAAGAAAATCAGCAGAGCAGTCTTGTCTGGGTACAAGGACAAGCCTGTTATAAGCTTTTGTCATGGGAGATTTCACACACACAGGGCACATACGGTTTGTGTCGTGACATGGAGCATTCTAATACCATCACTGATCCGTCACCCAGGGGATAAACAGAAGTCGCCAATGAAGGGAGGCCAAGCAGTCCCTGTCTGCCACTAGGCCCCACGAAGGGGATAAGAGAGAGTGTTCCAGAGCTGAACATGGGTGACAGGGGCCCAGGGACCATGGCTTTCGTCTTTGCCAAGTCCCATGTTCCAGTGAGGCAGCAATGTGGTGAAGCTTTTCTGAAACACAGCAAAGAAAGTCGTGAATCAGTACTCCTCAGAAATACTCTCAGAAGCTTCAGGTGGGCGGTCTTAGCTGTGGGCTCAGAGGCTCCCTGAGGATGACTGGCCTTTAGGCTGGTGGAAGCTAGGGTTCTCATGGAGTGGAGTCCGTGCATTCCAAAGGTTTTTATCTGGGTGTCATGAGGGTATTAGGTCAGACCTGGAGGTGGGCAAGGACTGGCTGCTGAAGACAGCTCCAAGTAAATATTAATGGGCTGAAGACTGGCAACATTCCAACCTCTCCATGGTCACTGACATCCCAGTCAACCTTGTAAAAGGTGGAGTGCACCGAATGGCTTCTTTCTTTCTTTCTTTCTTTCTTTCTTTCTTTCTTTCTTTCTTTCTTTCTTCTTCTTCTTCTTCCTCCTTCTTTCTTCTTTCTTCTTCTTCTTCTTCTTCTTCTTCTTCTTCTTCTTCTTCTTCTTCTTCCTCCTCCTCCTCCTCCTCCTCCTCCTCCTCCTCCTCCTTCTTTCTTCTTTCTTCTTTCTTCTTCTTCTTCTTCTTCTTCTTCTTCTTCTTCTTCTTCTTCTTCTTCTTCTTCTTCTTCTTCTTCTTCTTCTTCTTCTTCTTCTTCCTCCTCCTCCTCCTCCTTCTTTCTTCTTTCTTCTTCTTCTTCTTCTTCTTCTTCTTCTTCTTCTTCTTCTTCTTCTTTCTTCTTCTTCTTCTTCTTCTTCTTCTTCTTCTTCTTCTTCTTCTTCTTCTTCTTCTTCTTCCTCTTCCTCTTCCTCCTCCTCCTCCTCCTCCTCCTCCTCCTCCTCCTTTTTCATCTCTGTCCTTATTACATGACTTCAGTTTCATAGCAGTGGCTTCCTGGAATTTGCTGTGTCTACAAATGTGATTGTGACCCTAAGTATGACGGGGTTTATACTGTTCGCTTCTAAGTTTTCTGGAGCACATTTCTGTTTCCACTCTACGTGTTAGGTCCCTTCCTCACCAAGGCCGTGCTTGTAGCTTTAACTCCTTCACATTCCCAACACACAACGGGTCCCCTCCGATGGACGAACACCAGCCCATGTGTCCATTTTCCTGCTGGTGGCTCTACACTTCTGACCCAAGCAAGCCCATCCAACCCCACTCGACCTTTAGTGCTACCACTGAGCACTCAAGGAGAGATAACCTAGCACTAAGCCTCTGCCCATTCTGCCCACACAGTCTGGGGCTCTGTAGCCCCGTTGCCACAACTTGTGAGCCCAGCCATTAATAAATGAAGAGAAGGCTATTAACTGTATGTGAGAACGTTGCTTTAGCACTCCCTAGTCTTCACCACTTGGGACAAAGGAGGCTGCATCCACCACCACTGGACCTGGCGCAGCATCTGGATGTATATAGTTGGCTGCCCAGAGCTTTGCTGAGAACCTGCGCTCTTGAGCAGCTCTTGAGCATATGTAAAATTATAAACCCATTTTACACAAAAGAAGCAGAGCTGTCTGTCCTATCTCAAGATGTCAGTTGCAAGGAAAAGCAAAGGATCCTGGATTCCTGGAAGCAACATGGAGACTCACTGCCTGGGAAGAGAAATGTAGAAAGGATGAATGTTCCGCAGGTGTTGGGGTCCTCTGGATTTATGTTGGGGTCCTCTTCATTTGTGTTGGGGTCCACTGAATTTATGTTGGGAGTTCTCTGGATTCATATTGGGGTCCTCAGGATTCCTGTTGAGGTCCTCTGGATTCATATTGGGGTCCTCTGGATTCGTGTTGGGGTCAGCTGGATTCAAGCATGCAAACCAACCCTCCGAAGCCTCTTGACTGTCACCTCAATGTCTCAGGGACCAAGGACTGTGATCGACCACCCACTTCATCTAACAGGTTAAGAATCTGAAGCTCAACCAACAAGCCCCCAACTAGGTAGGCCCAGGGGGAAAAGGGCTGATTAGCTCATTATGAAGTTTGAAGGCTGGTCCATGGCCACAGGGTCTTAGGGGAAGGGAGGAGTGATCAAACCATCTGGACAAGCCACCCAGTTTTCAAAGTCAGTCAGGTCCTGTGTCCCCTCTGCGAATTCATGGTGACATGGGTGACTCTTCTCTAGAAAGCTTTAGGTTTTCTCAGTGTTCACAGAAATGGAGGTTTTGCCTGATACTTTTAACCCAGAAATCTAAGCAGCAAAGAATTCTGGGTATGAGGCCTGCATTTTTTCCTCCAAAAAGCAGCTCTACTGTTTGGTGGCTGAGTGCAAATGTTGTAGCAGCCGTCCATTTACTGTGGTGGTGCAGGGGAGACTCCAGGGAACCACGTGATCTCACCCTGCAAGCTCAAGGACCAGGGACAGGATCCAAAAGGAGGTCACAGGACAAGATTTGACATCAGAAAATACTACGTAGCTTGTCCTCGGCTTCAGCGGCTTGTCCTTTCCTAGTCCTTACCTGGCCCTGAAATAAACGACCCTAGGGGCCTAAGCAAAGGCCTGAGGTGTTCTCGGTGAATCCAGGTCATATGGCTGGCAGGCAGCAAATTTGCAAAGTCGAGCAGAATGGAGAACATGGACAAGAGAACATAGCTGGCTGAGGAAACCCAATCCGATTCAGCCGCAGGGCACCTGGGCTGGCACGGCCAGGTAGCAAGGGGGGCATTTTCACTGGCTTGCCCTGCCTTCTGGGCAAATGGGGCCACCAGCATCGTGCCCCTTTCCAAGAGACCCAACGGGATCCTGAGGGGTGCCCTCCCTCAGATCTTAGAGGGCATGAGACATAGGAAACTTCAAGACAACTAAGGTCAGGGGTTGGCTTCAAGGTCACAAGGCTCTGGCAATAAGATAAAATAAATAAAAGCCAGGGAGAATTTGTCCTAGAAACTGACTCACTGACAGAGCAAATTCAGGAGCAACTGGGGCAGGTAGGAAGGGAAGCTGGTTTCTTTAAGGAGCCTGGGTCTATTTAACTGCTTAATCATTTACCGGGCCAAAAGATCTAGAAGTGACTCCAAAAGTCAGAAGACTCAGATAGCCACACACCATGTCCTGGCGGAGTATCTCAGGGCTGGGCACCCAGGACATAATTCTTGGCTTTAGCCCTCATCACACACCCCCCAGGGAAAGAGCAAACACTTAACTGCAAGAAGAGGCCCTACTATGGGTTCTCAGCTGCTTTGCCTCAAGCCAACTGCGCTTTGACAATCTCTTGTCTGAAAAGGAGGCTCCTGGGACCACAGGGAGCTTCCTTTTTGCTCCGGAGCACCACCTGCTCCAACCAGTTCCAGGATCCCTCCTTTATCTTCCTCCTCTCTGCTGCTCATCCACAAGGGCATCTGCAAGTTTCTTTTTCATCCAAAGAGCTGACAGGTAGCTGCCATATGGACGGGACTGTTAGCGACCCAGGAGATGTGACAATGAATGTGGCCACAAGCTTTTTACCATCCAGAGGAGGAAGCGGGTCTTAAGTGAGTGGCCTCCCTGCTCTGTCTTTGCAGAGTACCATGAAGTACAGAAGGCTAGGTTCTGGGGTGGGAGACAGGCACCCAGAACCGCAGGGCCGTGCATCCTTTCTGGTTAAAGTTGTAATAGAGCCGGGAGTGGTGCACTCGTCAGAACCCATCAAACAAAGAGTGAGCCCAACATGAGCTATGTGTTTTAGTGAATGATAATGTATCCACGTGGGTTTTCCTGCCCAGTAAGTGTTTCACCAGTGTGGGGGGCTAGGAGGAGAAATGAAATCATCGTGACGCACACAAAGCCTGGTGCTGCCCTGACTTTACAACGGTGTGGAGTGCTCCACAGAAACCATACTTTAATAACTAAGTTTGGCTTTTCCCCCAGGTGAGCACTATCTAGTCTGACGCTCTACCTTCCCGAGGGGAAGCAGCAGCCACTCCACACCAATGAGCAACACCGGCAGTTAGTGATGCTGTGATTGCTCACTACGGATGGTCAACCTGATGGAATTGAGAATTGCCTAGGAGGCAAACTTCTGGAGGAAGTTCTAGACTGGGCTCATTGTTGTGGGATATCCCACTCTGCGAGCGGCCCCGTTCTGTCCATGCGCTGGGGCCCTGAGCGGAATCAGAGAAAATGCATCTCGGTCCCCGTGGCCTTCTTCATCTTTGAAGCATGAACCAAAACAAGCCCTCCCTCCCTCGTTTCTGGTTTTGTCACGCGTTCACTGAGAGAGCCCCACCCTAAGGTAAGCTTCATTGCATGTTAGGAATTCTCTACATTTTTTCTCTGCAACTTTTCTCTGAGCCTGAAATTGATGGAAGATCTGTCAAACAGAAAACATGAAACTGAACGGGGCCCACTGTGAGAGGCTGTTTGGGGGCCTTTGCAGACCCCGTGAGGGGCACCCACAGAGGTGTTACTTGAAGCTGACCATCACTTGGCCATGAGCATGGAACCTGCAGGTAGGGCTCATCTCTGCAGGGAAGGGAGTGTCCCACTGTCTGGTGAGTGTCTGTCCTGCCCAGCCCTGCCTCTCCCAGCACCATGAGTATGGGTCACTCTTCAGAAGGGTGCAGCTGACTGACAGGAATGGGTACAGTTGGGAACAACTGAGCTGGCATATGAGTAAGAATTATATTTTTGTTTGACAAAAATATCCCCCTCATTTCATAAGGCTAATTGTGGCAAAGCCAGATGCAGTGTCCTTGGCTGCTGATAGTGTTGACAGCTAGTTATCTGGGTGTGGAAAACTGGAGCCTTCAGCAGGATGCAGAGGTTTTCATGTTTAGCCAAACAGTTCCCAGGTTAGAGAAGTCTGAGAAACAGTGAAGCTCAGCCTTTCACAGTGAACAAAACAGAGTGATCCTCACTACCTATAAAACCCACTGTAACACAGAGAGATGGAGGCGCAGACCAAAGCCATGGGCAATACAGCAAGAGGGGCAAATCTGTGCCCCACCTACACACACACACACAGAGAGAGAGAGAGAGAGAGAGAGAGAGAGAGAGAGAGAGCTTCATACACAGAGGTCCGAGGAGATGCCGCAGCGTTCCTCAGGAGACCAGAACCTGCTCTCGGGCGAGTCAGCTGGTCAGTCATCCTTAATCAACATTCCATGTGATAAAATGCCTGGACTGGTTATTTTTGTCCACTTGACACAAACTGGAGTCCCCTGGAAAGAGGGAACCAACCTGAACTGAGGAAGTGCCTTCATCAGTTTGGCCTCTGTGAGCATTTTCATGGTTATTAATTGCTAAGGAGGACTGAGCCCACTGTGGGCAGTGCCATCCCTAGGAAAATGGGTGTGGACAGTATAAGAAAAGTAGCAGAGCAGGGCAGAGAGAGAAAACCAATGAGCAACCTTCCTCTATAATGTCTGCTTAAGTTTCTGTCATGGCTTCCCTCAATGATGAAGTTTGATATGTGAATCCAAACAAGATAAATCCTTCCCACCAACTTGCTTTTAGGAGGGAGAAAGCAACAGAAAGCACACTGATACAATTCTGAGATAATTTAAAAGGAAAGATTTTGTTTTTTCGGTTCAGGGTTTCAGACCATGGCATCGGGCAGTCACTGTTGCTCTAAGTCCTTGGAGCGGCAGGACAAGTCAGAGGGATAAGAAAGAAGCCCCGTCTCTCAAAGGTGCAACCACCTTCCAGAAAGATCACAGACTGATGACTAAGTCTTTATCATGTAGGCCTTTGGGGTTGTTTCAAATCCACAACTGACAGTCACTCAACCTCTGCCTTTATGGAACGAGTTGGGACCCCTGGCATGTGTTTCAGGAATACAAGCCTGTGATCTGACTCCCTTCGGAAGCCAGAGGCACCAGCACAGGAATCAGAGATCAGGCCCAGTCATGTGACCTGGTCACTAATGCAGCGCAGGCACCTTGCAAGACTTGAGTGGACGTCACCCAGCTGTCCGTGTGGGTTAAAGAGATATACAGAGGGTGGGGAGACGGTTCATTAGGTAAAAGTGCTTCTCACGAAGCCTGAGGACCTGAGTTCAATCTCGGGGGCCCCATGTGATGGAAGGAAAGACCAGATTCCTGCAAGCTGTTCTCTATCTGACCTCCCTCGCTCCCTCCCTCCCTCCCTCTCTCTCTCTCTGTCTCTCTCTCCCTCCCTCCCTCCCTCCCTCCCTCCCTCTCTCTCTCTCTCTCCCTCCCTCCCTCCCTTCCTCCCTCCCTCTCTTTCTTTCCCTCCCTCCCTCCCTCTCTCTCTCCTTCTCTCTCTCTCTGTCTCTCTCTCCCTCCTACCTTCCCTCCCTCCCTCTCTCTCTCCCCCTCTTTCTCCCTCCTTCTCTCCCTCCCTCCCTCCCTCCCTCCCTCTCTCTCTCCCTCTCTGTCTCTCTCCCTCCTTCCCTCTCCCCCTCTCTCTCCCTCTCTCTCTCTCTCTGTCTCTCTCCCTCCTTCCCTCCCTCCCTCCCTCCTCTCTCTCCCTCCTTCCCTCCCTCCCTCCCTCCCCCCCCTCTCTCCCTCTTTCTCTCTCTCTCTCTCACACACACTTTCTCTTCCGTGCATGCACACACACACACACACACACACACACACAAATAATTTGGATTTTTTTTAAGGTCTTGAGAGCAAGCACAGGCTAGCCAGGAAAGACAAGGCATGGCTATTCCAGTTATCTGTATGCACTTCAAGAATGTGTTTAACAAGTAGCCACTGAGCAGATCATGCGATAGGAGACAGCTGTCACACACCCCTCCACGTCTTTCTCCTAAAAGCAAATCCAAGAGGACTTTCCGTAGGCCTGGGTTTTGTGAGTGGCGTGCAGGTATGGAAGTGCCGGTATGGTGGTGGCCCATGCTCCCTAGCTGGTCTCCTCGTGGTGGTGGGTGTGTACCTGTTGTGGTGGACTCAGCCCTGTCTGGAATGCTCAGGATGACAGCCCCTCGGCACACGTGGCTATAGGACAACTGCAACAGCTGCTCTGCTGAAGGAACTGTGGTTGGGCTTGAATTCATGGAGTCACTGTGAGCAGAGGTTCTTGGAGGAGGAGGGTGTGGCCTGTGGTGCTGTGACTTCTTTGCCTCCTAAGCCAACATTCTCACTGTCTTCAAAGAAGCCACAATAGAACCTGTTTTCACGCCATCACATCCCAGGGAACTTGTGTGCTCTCTGAATCAGTACAAAGTCTAGAAGAAAAGGAGAAAAGCCTGCAGCCCAGAGAGGATTGACTCCCTGGTCTTGCAGCTCTGAGGCTTGGCTGAGGCCTCTGGTTTCTACCTATGTCTTTCTGTTCTAAGCCTCCAGGAAAAACAGGCATATACTTCCTCGGGTCTGTAAGAAGAATAGCTGACAATGGCCCTACTATCTGTAGCTACAATAAATAAACATTTGCCACTAACAAACAAATATATGTGGAGAGAGGTGGGAGGAGAGAAAGGAGAGAGAGAATACCAAGATGCTGACTTTAGAGGAATCCTGGGCACCAAACCATTTGAGCTATGAGGGAGGAGATTTGTACCTAACAGGAAAAGTGACAGGTCCTAAAGACCTGGTAACTGTTTCTCAGATTCTCTATGCTTAACCATGAACAGATAATAATAAGGAAAAAAAGTAGGGAAGTGAGGAGAAAGCAGGGAGGAAGTGAGGAAGACGCAGGGAGGAAGTGATGGGAAGGCAGGGAGGAAGTGGGGGGAAGGCAGGGAAGTAGTGAGGGTGAGGCAGGAAGGAAGTGAAGGGGATACAGGGAGGAAGTGATGGGGAGTCAGGGAGGAAGTGAGGGGAGGCAAGGAGGAAGTGAGGGGGAAGCAGAAAGGAAGTGAGGGGGAAGCAGGGAGGAAGTGAGGGGAAGGCAGGGAGGAAGTGAGGGGGAAGCAGAAAGGAAGTGAGGGGGAAGCAGGGAGGAAGTGAGGGGAAGGCAGGGAGGAAGTGAGGGGAAGGCAGGGAAGTAGTGAGGGTGAGGCAGGAAGGAAGTGAAGGGGATGCAGGGAGGAAGTGGGGGGGAGGCAGGGAGGAAGTGAGGGGGAGGCAGGGAAGAGGTGTCACCTTCCCGGAAGCAATAAAGATATTCTAAATGAGCGCTTGTGCTGTCACACTATTGAGACAACGGTCCCCAAGCAACCAGACTCTGCTCAGGAGCCATCTTCTGTTAAGAGGATCAAGAGCTAGGCCATGTAGCTAGCCAGGCAGGAGTGCATCTACCAGAAATGGTTTCACACAGTTGCAGGGCTGAAGCCAAGACAAGGAGGCGTCAGGAATGGCAGGACTACTCGTTAATGAAACCACTTAGTTTTTAAGACTCTGGCCTTCTACTTAACCCTAGGTCAGAACCCCGAGATAGATTGGGGATCACTGGGGCTCTTGATTTGTTCCTCTTCCCAGTGTGGCTACACTGAGTAAATCTGTTCTCTGCTTTTCACGACTTGTCTAATGGAGATGACTGGCTGTCAGCTTGTGCTCCTAGAGCCCAGGCTCTGACCCTGACAACAGCAGGGAAGAAGAGGGAAGGAAGGGAAGGAAAGAGGGAGGGTTGGAGAAATGGAGGAAAGGACAGAGGGAAGGAGGGAGGAGAAAGGAGGTGAAAGAGAAGAAAGATGGTGTCATCTGGGAGGTAGGCTTGCTTGTCATGAGACCCCACAACGTCTCCACAAACCTAAAGGATGATCGGCCGTCTGGGCAGAGGGTCACAGAAAGGAGGCTGTTGAAAGTGTGAGCAAGGGACAGGGTTCACCCGCCTCGCCTTCACGTGCTTGCTCTGCCCATGTCTCAGCGGGGCGGATTTAGCAGGGCCTCATGGAAACAGTGGGAGATGGTATTACATGGAAGAACAGCACATCCTAGGTCCAGCCTGAGCAATGACGTCTTCTGGTCACCTGGTGGGCACGTAGAGGGAAGGCAGCTAAACAGGGGGGTCGGTCTGGCCAGCCTGGGAAGACCTCACTGCTGAGTAAGGAAGAGAAGTGTGTCTGACCAATCGTTACCGTCTTCTGCACAGAACACATATCCCTGAGGCGCTCAGGCTGGTGGTACACTCTGCCCCAACCCTCAGAGCTTAGGGCTCAGTGGTCCTACAGGGAAACACGGAGCAACTGCACAGAGATGGAAGCCAGCGTTCAGTAAGTAAGCTGGCCTGTTACACACAGCCTCTTGGGTCAGACTTCTTGGCTTTGTGACCTTTCTGCTGGGGACACGGGCCCTTCCTTTCACAGCTAGGAAGTTTAGAAAAATGAATTGACCTGTCTGAACCTTATCGGTAGAATAGGGTAGCAAGTAACCCATTGCCCAGCCTGGGCCTCCAGGAGGCAGACAGTGAGGGCTACCTGGGCCAGTCCTCCCCAAAGGTGCTCCCCAGGACCAACCACCGGGCTTGGGAATTGATTGGGAGTGCCAAATATCAGGTCCTACTATGGACTCACTGGCTCAGGTGCTCTGGGGAAGGGCCCAGCAACCTGTTTTAAAGGAGATCGCCAAGAGCCAACATTGATTGGATTTGCTTGGTACTGTGTGTGGGAGATGGCTGAGGATACTAACATCCTTCTAACTCCTTTCCAGCTATAGTGCTAGATCCACAAGGGTCCTAGACCTGGAATCTTTGTATCTTGGGAGTGGTCCAAAGTACCCTGGTTGCACTCTGGAGCCTCAGCTCCCACAGCTTTTAAACAAGGAGTTGTAGGTATCTGGAAGGTTTACACAGACTGTCTTACAAAGATGTCTTGCCTTTGAGGCTGGTGCCCTGGTGTTGCCTAGTAACAGAATTTAGGCTGTGGCCAGGATGCTCCTTTTCTTAAGCAAGCGACAAAGGTTTTTCTTTCTTAGAAGTATCAAGACTCTAGCGTGAAGCTCCATCACACTGTTAGCATCTCTGAGATTAGGTCCCGGTGACAGACAGGTCAGCTGCCAAAGGGCCTCTGCTGCCCATCAGCTGTGGTTCGAAGAGGGTGAGGATCTCAATGACCCGGATCACAAAGGGAGGCTGTGATGCGCATATGGCTGGGCCTGGAGGCCTTGTCCTCCCTGCCCGTGTGTGTTATATTAACATAATGTCCCTTGCAAAAGCGATTACAGCGTCACAGGCAGCAGAATGTCATTTGGTAGCTCCATCCTGCTTCCACCAGCAGTGGTGACTAAACAAGCTAATTAAATCAGCACACATTTGCACACGAGCTAGGCAGCTGTGCCCAGAGCACTTCGGCTGCAGCATAATCCTGCAGTGTGGGGGTGGGGAGACCCGACTAATGGGGCTGATGGGGGCAGCCCACCCCAGGATGCTGCCTGACTAGTCTGTATATTGGAAGGCTGCTGCACTCTTGGGAAACCAGGGCCTGTGCTCCTGCAACAGAGCCAGCAGGAAACCGCAAAGAAGACCATCGGAACTGGAGAATCTCCTGTGAAGAAGGTAGCTTCAAGGCTACCTTTATCCAAGTACCAGTTCTGTAACATGCTGTAGTTCCTTGACACTTGAGATCTCTTGGTCAATGTCCCCGTTGATAAGCCGGGGTTGGTGTCTGGTGTTAAGCTTGATGCTACGGGGAAATTTTTTTACTGAGATGATAACATAAAGTTAATATCATCATATAACACGCGCGTGCAGCTGGTGTTCTGTAAACTGGGCTGTCGTTATTTCTGTTCTTGCTTATGGAATGCCACCATGGACCTACTCTGGACCAGGACCAGGCTCTGGGGATGCAAAGCCGAGGATGTCCCTATCCTTGCCTTCCAGAGGCACATAATAAAATGGAGTGATAGATATGACAATGGTGGGATCTCTGAGAGATGAAGAGATTGAGGATGCACAGCCCCGGGGACTCTGGATCCAGTCCTAAAGGGGCTGCTGCCTCAGGACTACACTCCCATGACAGCCCAGACCGAAGCTGAAGTCCCCCCCACCACGGCCCCTCCCAGAGGAACAAACGGATACCTGCTGCCCAGGATATAAGCTGGAAAAGCTTGGCTTCAAAGCACAAAAGCAGTAGAGGCTGCGGAGGAGTTTCTGCAGGGAAGAGGGAAGAAAGGTGACATGGGGCAGTTTCCAGGACAGAGTGGCAGCTACCCTTCCAGGGGGGCCTTCTTAAGCTCTCCTGCAGTGTGTAGGAAAGGTCAGACTGGACAGGTGGCTCGCACCCCTGTGGAACAGAGTCCCACCCTTGTCATGGGCAGTGCTGTCACAACCACAGCATCCCGGAAGTGTTGATGACCTCATGCTCGACATTTAAATCCCTCACTGAAGAACAAAAAACAAAAACAAAACTGCAAAACGTCCATCATGGAAAGCTGGTGCCTTTGACCATGGACAGGAACAGGTAGATGAAATAAAAACTTAACCATGTCATGTGCTGCCAGCCTGGCGCTGTCACTTCCTGCAGATTCACAGGAGTGCGGTGGGGGAGGGGGGAGGCTGCAGGATCAGTGGGAGGTTTTCTTCTGGACAAGCAGATGGGGAGCCGAGGAGGAGTGGCTCCCACCCTGGTCGCTCCCACAGCCACTGATAACTGGGTGTGCACTGCCTCTTCCATGTGCTGGAGTGCAGCTGTGAACCCCACAGGTAACCGCCCCACCCCCAGCCCCGTGCTTTGGGAATTGCTGAGCACAGTGACCTTGGTGGCCATACTCTTTCCAGCTCTGTGAGTTTATCACCTCTTTCCATGGGAGAATTGACCAGATGTGACTGTGTGGTCACCGTACAGATCCTCCCAGTGGTGGCACCTGTGTGAAAGTTCTGGGGGTGCCATGCACAGACACGGTGCCCCGAGAGTGGCTCTGGGGGCAGGACGGTGGCGCCTGGCTGGCACTTCACTAATGCTTAACAACACAGCTCCGTGCCTCCCAGCCATGTGACAATCTAAAGGACGTCACATGGGCTGTGAGCCCCAGTGTCTCCTCATCGGTGCTCTCAGAGGCTATAAAGATCAAAGAGAAACTGAGGCCCCTCTACTTGTGGTTCTTGATCGTTTTCAAAGAACTCATTCCGTGGGTCAGATCCTTATGTTTACCCATTTAGATCTTACCTCATTGTAGACAAACTTCACCTCGAAGGTAAGGGTCTAAAATTAATTATGGGGGTGTCACTGGAGTGATACTGAAGGAGTTCGAGGAGCTCTGTGTTCCTCACCTCCACCTCAGAGGAGGCTAGAGGACTCCTTAAGCCAAGGAGAAGGGCCCAAGGGTTATAGTGAGGGAGAAGCCAGGGCTTAGAATGCCTTGGGCCATTTCCCCTTGCTGTAACAAAATGCCCAAGGCCAGGTAGGTACTCAATAAGGAAAAGATGTTTATTTAGCTCATAGGTCTAGAGGCTGAAAGTCCAAACAGCAAGACACCAATTCTGACTTGTCACCGCCTATCTAATGACACAGGAGTTAACACCACAAGACAGGAGGCCTGAGAACTAGAAGGGGCTTGCCTTCCTCCCATAACAACCTTCTATGGAGAACTAAGGTCCCACCGGAGCTAGGCCACAGCAGCAAGCATGCCCATTTACCTCCCACCCCCACTAGTCCACCTCTTACCATACTGAGTACAACCTCCCGCATACAAGCCTTGGAGGGCACATCCAAACCTCCAGAACGGGTAGTGGTCCATCCACCTCCAGTCTCTTCTCAGCCCAGATAAACTCACTAGGTCATGGAGGAAGAGGAGCAGAAATCCCAGCTCCTTCCATGTCACAGAGTGGACAGGAATGACAAAACACTAGAAGATGAGACTCCAAAAGTGAACCCGGGAGCTGCGGCTGCCCATTCTGCAGCTGCTGGGAATGAGCTGAGTCTTCGTGCCCAGCTTCCTCCTCCGTAAAAGGACAGTGTAGTGCCATGAAGGGAACCGACTCACAGTCTGCCCAGGGCAAGCCCACGGCTGGTGGTATGTGGTCTTTAAGGGCTGATGGCTATCCCTCTGAACTTGCATAGAAACTTGGACTTTTCTGGAGATGAAGTCAGGAAGGGCTCTGGAATCAGCTCCTCTGTTCTGATAAGAAAACAGCACAACCTTTGGATCTCACGGGAGATTGGCTTCTGCATTCCCACGAGCCCCCAGTTGCAAGTGACTGAGCCCTTTGTGGATAATGCCACAGTGAGTTCACGGGTCTTACAAACCCTCCTGCACACTCTAGCCTCTTCTTGCGGGTTTAGAATCCCTAGGACAGTATGACTGCTCTCTCTGCTGTGTTGTTTGAGGATGCTGACCAACCAAACAAACAAACAAATGAAAACAAGCTACAGAGAACTTTCCCCAAGTACTTTCCACAGCTAATTAAGTCCAGGGCTGCAGAACCCCCCAGAGACAGAGGGCAACTGAGCAGCATGTGACCTGGATTAGCAGTCCTTAACCTGGCTGCACCTTCCACTCAGTAGGGAGGAAAATCCCACAGGAAGCCATGACCCTGGCCGGCTGCTCCAGACTCCCTGGAGGTGACAGCCAGGTGAAAACCTGTGGTTCCACCCGAAAGAACAGATTCAAGGTCTGTACAGTTTTCAACACGGCCTTGGACAAGTCACTTGCCCACCCACCCAAGTCTTGGACCCTACAGCCAAAAGGCAGCCATAATTCCACACCCTCCATTGAAAACACAAATCTAGGCAGAAATGGAAAAAGTGGAGCCTCAGGACAAGTTGGTATTTACAAGATAATGCCTCATTGAGGCAAATCCTCTCAGACTCCAGTCCTGGTGTTTTCTTCTGTGTTTCTTTCTCTGCATTTGCTTGGTGCTCGTTTAAGCCCCACCTTGCCATAGGAAAATTGTAAGCAGGCCAGTCACAGCTGCTTCCTTAATATGATGAAGTTATTCAAAGCAGGCCGCACCTGCAAACCCAGATGCTCGGCTGGGCTTGGGACTTCACTGTTATTCTTGGAAGAGGGAGGGAGTGTTTCGGTGGAGCTGGGCACCCAGATGGGAAGGGAGACAACCTTGAGAATCACCCCTTTCCAGAAGCAGCTGCAAGCCTGTCTGGAGGAAGCTGCTTTGAGACCCCACAAACCTGCCCTAGCTGCAGAGCTGATTATCTTAGCTGATAATCCTTCATCGTCTGTGCAGGTGGAGGGTGGTTGTTCCAGGATGGACTCCAAGCTCACTAGTGTGGCTGGAAGCATCTATTTCTCCTTCTCCAGGCCTCGGTGGCCTTCGATCGGGGAGGCACTCGGGAGTCTTCTGCCCTTTGCTGTGGTCCTAGCAACATTGCCACAGACTGGGTGTTTATCACTGTATGGTTCTGGAGGCTGTATGTGTAAGCGCACTCCTGGGCAGCTCCAGGGTGAATCCTTCTCTCCTCTTGCAGCCACAATGGCTGCTGGCATGGCTTAGCTTGTGACTGCGTGGCTCCAAGCTCTGTCTCCAGCCATTGCCTTCTCTCCTGCTGTCTCCTCTGGGATGTGGGGATCACTCAGAGAATCCGGGTGATCTCATCTTCAGACCTGTCTTAGTCTATTTTCTGTTGCTATAACTGAATACCACAGACTGGTTGTTTTTATAAAGAAGAGAAGTGCTTTTATTTAGCTCACTGCTCTAGAGTCTGGAAAGTCCAGAAACATGATATCAGCATTGAGGAAGGGCCTTATACATCATCATCATCATCATCATCATCATCAACAACAACAACAACAACACTCCCAACCCCATCCCCCCCATTATCAGACAGACATATGGACATATTTCATTTTATGTTCAAGCATTCCAGGAGATACACACTGAGGGTGAGTGTCCCCAGCCCAACTTGGCAAATTTCGATACTGGATTTCTGACTTTGGAAATATTTCCATATATGTTGAGCAATCTCAGGAAAGGGTCAAACGTTTAAACACGAATTCAACATTTTTTTCCCCAAAATATACCTCATACACAGCCTGAAGATGATCTTCTCCAATTGCTTTCTTACACCTGTTTTGACTGAGACAATGCAGGGGGCCAGGCATGGGGTCTCCACCTGTGAAGAAACATTGGCGTTTCTTTCAGGTTTGGGAGGATTTAGGAACCTGAGGATTTTGGATTTGGGGCTTTCAGATTTGGGATCACCCCACTGACAATCTTACAAATACCCCTGAATGAATGTGGCTACAAAAAAAAAAAAAAAAAAAAAAAAAAAAAAAAAAAACTAAGGCAGGAGAGAAGAAAGATTGCAGAGAATGGCTGTGGTAGAGCCAAAAATGCTGTGGTGTCCAGAGGCTCTGGTGTTGTTAGGCTTGACTCTGGCTGAAGCGCCTCTTGGAAGATGGGGAGCAGAAGAGGGACTGCAGGGCAGCTGTGCACACCTCATCTCCACAGTAAGGTCTTAATGCAAGCCTCTAGCCCAGTTGGCCAGAGCTGTACACTGCCTTCCCCAGGGCTAAGCACAGTCATTGATATTTCCCAGACAAATATGCCAGTGTTCCAGGCTCCCCAGCTCTTGCCTACCACATCCGTCACAACTAACACAGCTCACAGCCATCAACTCCTGCGCAGCCCTCAAACCTAGGCCCAGTCTGTCCCATTCCCCAGGGAAAACATCAGCATTTGGCCCAGGGCCAGTCCTCCTGATGATTCTCCACGTTGGCTTTTCCCAGTTAACCCCCCTCCCCGCCCCCAGTTAAAGCAATCCATCTCTTATGAGCTAAAACAAATTACAGAGGAGCTGAATTTTAGGCACATCTGACACATGTGTTAATTAGTTTTATGTTACTGGCACTGCCAAATAGCATGGTGGGTGGAGGAGGACATGGAGGATGGAGGAGGACATGGAGGATGGAGGAGGACATGGAGGATGGAGGAGGACATGGAGGATGAAGGAGGACATGGAGGATGGAGGAGGACATGGAAGATGGAGGAGGACATGGAGGATGAAGGAGGACATGGAGGATGGAGGAGGACATGGAGGATGGAGGAGGACATGGAGGATGGGGAAGGACATGGAGGATGGAGGAGGACATGGAGGATGGGGAAGGACATGGAGGATGGAGGAGTACATGGAGGATGAAGGAGGACATGGAGGATGGAGGAGGACATGGAGGATGAAGGAGGACATGGAGGATGGAGGAGTACATGCACTTGCTCTGTGTGCTGGGTCTGCTACAAGCAGGCATCTGTGGAGGCATCGCTTCAGTTGAACTAAACCTACTTTTCTTAGTAAAGAGACGAACAAGATAATATTTTGAGAGCACAGTGCCCCTGAGATTTTATAAAGCACAGACCGTCCTAAGTTGGCACAGGTTTCCTGTAATCAGGACAGAGGAATGGCAGCACTTCTCTGCAGCTCTGAGTGACATCACAAGTCCCTGGAGTAGCAGGGTGCTGTGACATTCCTAACACATAAGAGAGCCCAACCACCCAGGTTACCCATGTACAGAGGTGACACCCCTTCCATCCTGCCCAATGGAAATCTCCTAGTTCATGGGTATTCTCAGGGGACCACCTTGCTTAGTGCTGCCTGTAGAAAGTCTTTGGTTTGGCTTTTATCTCTCCTCTGGATGATTCAAGTAAAAAGGAAGTAAGGTCAACAAGGGAACTTCAGGGAGGGGTGGGGTGAGGTGGGGGAGGGTGGGGCAGTAGTTGGGTGGGGACCAGGCTTAGATGTTTTATTCTTTGTAGATGTTTGCTTTCTTACCCACAATGGATTGTCTCAGAAGGACTGCAAAGGGGGAAGCTCCCAAGGGATGACAAGATTATGGCTCAAGACAACCTGATTCACAAACTCTAAGTTGGAAACTGGCTGCTTCCAGCCTCCCTTGAGTTCCAGCTCATTTTTCCGGCCTGGGTGTTATTTTTGTCAGCTCTGAAGGAACACCCTTTGCTTTTGCATGGCAGGGGGTCTCAGAGGAAGCAGGTGCAGCTGGAGCTGGCAAAGCAGACCTTGGGCATCTCTCCCCTGGGCTTGTAAGCAGGAAGTACTGGTGCCAGCGGAGGATGCCCTGAGTTTGTTCTGTGGCCCTCAGCTCCTCTGCTGGTAAGACAAGATTCTTAGAGGCTCCCACCCATTGGAATGCATCAGGCTTGCTGACACAACATAGCCTGGGGGGGGGGGGCAGCCAGTAGGATGCTCTGCAGGGAGGGGCCTCTCATACCCTTCCAGTGCAGCTCTGGGCAGCCCAGGACCAGGGAAGCATGGTGACATGCACAGTCCCAGTGGCCTGGATGCTAACATTTTCAAAGGGTATAGTTAAATGCAGGCATGCTTAGATGGGGAAAGGTTTGGCATGTGCTGTTCAAGAGGGATCTTAAGAAAGATTATCAGAGAGTAATGAATCATTTTTAACTCCGTGGGCAGGCAAAGAATCAGTGTGTCAGGACCTCTGAAGAGAAGATCAGAATCCCCGTGGATAGCAGCTTCCTCTTTAGACAGGATTGGTGAGAATAGAAGTTGTTTATTTTTAGTATTCGTTTCTTGCTTTAATACATGAGCCTGCAAGAGTTGGGCCTGAATAGTCACACACTACAGTCTTTCAATATGTATTTTTATTTTTGCCCACAGACATGGCAATGTCCCCACAGCCCAAGATGTACGCATTGTGTGGAGTCTGCCCCCAACCAGACAGTGTAGGATGCAGGCTGACCCGCAGGCACCATAGATGATAACCGACCACCGGCCGGCAGTGAGGCTGACTGTACGCTGGCCACTTGGCCCAGCACTTCCTCTCCAGGAGGACCAGGCAGAATGGGGACAAGATTCACAATTTCCAAAGTCTAAGTGTCTGACTCTGCTCTGCCGGTCTCAAGTGACAAGGCTTCCCGGTACAGCAAAATGTCACACAGTCGAGAGAGTCTGAGAGTTCAGAGCAGTCATGTGCAGAAAGGGCCAAACACTGGTTTTGATTCCCAAGACTCCCAGCAAATATACACAGTTGGTAAGTCGAGCTCTGTGCCACCAAGAAAGGTCCCCTGGATGTCAAAACCCATACCAATCAGGACCATGATTTCTGCCTTGCTCCTGCCCCCACCCAGTTTTTCCCATTTTCTCTTTACTTTTCTCTCATTTGTTAAGGGTCCATGGCTGGAACCCAGGGCCCTATGCATACTACCAATCAGTTACCCCCACCCCAGGCATTTCTCTTCTTAGTAAATGACTCTAACTTCCACTAGCTGCTCTGGGCCAAAACTTAATTTTAAGACACAACGCACCCCAAACTTTATGAGTGCCACCGTCAGAATCCATGGGGGTCTGACCAGCTCTCACCAACCATGACTATGTCACCCCACCTGTAGCCCTGGCCTCCACCCTCACCCAAAGACACGCGTGTGCAAGCAGGCGTTCATACACATGTGAGTGCAGGCATGTACCATGTAGAGCCAGTAATTTACAGGTTCTTTTTGTTGTTGTTTTTGAGACTGAATCTAGAGATGACTTATCTAGGTTGGTAGCAAATGAACCCCTTAAGTGCCTGTCTCTGCTCTCCCTCAGCACAGTGTTACAGGCACACCCTGCTGATACACCTGACTTTTTAAGTGGGGGCTGGGGACCTGAACTCCGGCTCTCTTTCTTGCACAGCAGGTGCCCCAACAGAATCATCTCCACGGCGCCTGCATCCCTCCATTGCTCAGAGCCCTCTCTGGTCTCCTATATCAATCACTCTGAAGACAACATTCACACTTTTACCCAACCACACAGTTACATGGGACCTGAGGTTATGGGCTGAATTATATTTCTGGCCAAATTCATATGTGGAAGCTCTAAGCCCCAGTGGGATCATATTTGGGGAAATGTCCTTAGAGGGAGCAGTTCCAGTTAGATGTAGTCGTGAGGATGTGACTCTAATCTGATGAGAGTCAAGTCTTTATTTAAAACAAAACAACAACAAAATGTCATCATGTTCCGACCCACACCCCTTGTACAAGCTCCTCAAGGAAATCAAAGACCAAAAGACTGTTTCTTGCTGGATCTCAGCAGCCAAAGTGGCATGGACTGGCACAGGCCAACTGTGCACGTCACTCCACAGCAAACAAACCAGCATACGTGTTGAGTGGCCGAGCAATCTGTAGGATTCATTCGTGCTTTCTGACGCAGACGGGTGTCTATGCACATGTGCACACATGTGGCATGAATCTATATGTGCCTCAAGCTATAGTTTGGATGTTGAGAGTCCACAGAGACACGTGTTACAGCCCTGGTCCCTGACAGCTGTGCTGCCGAGAGGAATGAAACCTTTGAGAGGTGGGATGACGCGTGTCACTGGGGCCATGACCTCAAATGTCATTGTAGGATCTCCATCCCATTTCTCCTTTGTTTTTGGTTGCCCAGCAACAAGGGTGAGTGGTTTGCCTCTACCACACACTTCTGTCATGATGTCTTACCTGACCTCCAAACAGTGGAACTCACTGGATCATGGACTCTAACTCCAAAGACAAGCCAAAACAAACCCTTTTCTTCCTGTTAGTTGGTTGTCTTTTATTTTATTGCAATACTGTGATTTATTTGTATGTATTTTATTACAATACTGGAACACTTGCTGATATAGACATGCAAAGACATTCACCTCTGTATACCTGTATCTCCATCTACATCACCATCTGTCTATAAAGTATAATGCAAAATGCACATCTTATGGAGAAATCCAAGCCAAGACCTTTTTTTGGCTCTGTCTGCCTAAGGAACCCTACAAGGAAAGCGGTGTCATATTTGAAGAGACAGGAACCCAGAGTCAAACAACTACCAGCTCTGTCCGAGTCCAGATTCCTGACTGTGTTAGGTTGTTGTGAATGTTACTTTTAGCGGTCAACTCAACACACTCTAGACTCAGCTGGGAGACAGCCATTTGGCCGTGTCGAGGGGACATTTCTTGACTACATCACTTGAGATAGAAAGACTTGCCCACTGTGGGCAGCACCTTTCCCTAGGAAAGGGGGGACTCTTAACTGTATAAGAATGAAGAAAATAAGCTGGTCACTAGCATTCATTTTCTCTCTGTTCTTGACTGGGACATCTCCTCAACAACAGGCTGTAACCCAGAAGTGTAAGCTAAGTAAACCCTTTCTCCCTAAAGTTGCTTTTGTGAAGATGTTTTATCAAAGCAACAGAAGAAACTCAGGCACTTGTCCAGATGGTTGGAATTTCAGGTATTAACTATAGAAAGGAGTCCAAGAATATTAGAGAGAGTTGGAACTTCAAGATTTTTTTTTTTTGCCCAAACCCACCAGAAATTGTGCCACCACTCCATCAGCCCCTGGGGCAGACATCGCTGATCGATCACTCAATCCCATGTTCTTGGCTTTTCACAGTCTCAGCTACACAGCTGAAGTGGCTCATCATCCCAGAGAAGGCTTGGTCCCATCAACTTTGCAATGGTGGTCTAAGTATGTTTGTTTTGTTTGTCTTCAATTACAGAGCAGGCCACCAGGACTAGACACCCACTGGCTTTGCGTTCGGTTTAATGGTCAGACATTAAACTGGCGGGATCTCAGCCATCCTTTTCAATATTAAATCAGATCAGGAGTTATTAGTCTATGCCCTTTCATTACTGCTGACTATTTGGGAAGTTCGTGATCCTTTAAGCCAAAATCAATAAGACGGGGAACAGGAATTAGGTGAATACCAGCTGCCAGCAAGGTGCCAAAAGGAATCAGCTAGAGTCTGGAGAGCAAGCAAGAAGCAACAAGCAAGAAGCAATCATTGCCTTTGGGACTAAGAGATAAGTATAAAAAATTGTCAAAAAGGGAAGGCACTGAAAAAGCCATTGTGCTCCTACGTGACCAGAAGCATCCAGACACCCATGGAGAATCCTCCCTCTCCTCCGTCCCAGAGATGGAAGGGAGCTAGGAGAAGTCCCCAGAATTCTCCAACTCTTTCTTAGGTGCTACTCTGACTCTTCGTGTTGTGTGGGAACAGAACTAGACCCTCACACAGAGGCTTCTACATCCACCAAAATATATTCCTGGTATCTGAGCCCTAACTCTAGCAAAGCATTGTTTTCCTTAATATGAATGCATCCCCTAAGTTGAAAAAAAAAACAAAAACTTAACTCTTCTTCCAAGAATGTGGCAGTGTGTTATTATGGGAAAGCAGATGTTAAGAAAGACATATAATATAGGAGTTTAACTTAGGGGGTGGGAGAGGGGAGCGGGAAGAAGGGAGTGGGGGATGCTGAGCGCAGCCCCACTATGACGCAGGGCTGAAAGCCAGAGTAAGGGGCAGGGAAGGGATGTGGGATGGAAGCCCCCAGAGCCTCCATGCTGCCTCCATGGGGTTGATAGGAGCATCTGTCCTTCAGCTAAAGCCTGTCAACAGTAAAGGCAGGATGTCTCCCAGGATGGCTGAACAATGCAAGAGCCATGTGCACTCAGGTTGAGAGCAGCCAGGGAAGATGAGGCCTCTCTGCAGTGACCTCAGGACCAGTCACTTCCTCATGCTGTAAGCAAAATTCTTTGCTTTGGAACTCCCAGAGGCAAATGGGAAGCCATGTTTCCGGGCTGGCAGGAGGGCCTGGCAGGGGAAACAAAGGCTGTTGCTACCCTGCCCTGCTCCACTGGGCATAGCTTCAGCAAAGCCAAATCTGCCTATCCATACTTCACCAGGCAAAGATGCTCTTGCTGACAACTGGGAAGTAAAGGAAGAGCCAGTTACCATGACATCATTTATATAGTACTGAACATTCTTAGACACAAGAAAATCTGAACCCACAGTCATGGGGCTCCAAGAGCCAACTATGCCTGGATATGGGAGTGTTCTACTAGTCACCGGGTCTGTATTTGGAGCAATCTGAGGCCCTTTTACCTGGTTTTAACAAACCAGGAAGGACCCAGTTGACCTGGGTTACTCTGCAAAATCCTATAGCTTAGACCAGAGAGCAACTGACTGACTTATCCCTGCCTGCCAACCTAGAGCTGTGTCAGGAGCCAAGCTCCTACTCTCTTCTCTCTCTGCCTTATCAGCATGTCGTGACATAATGTGGTAGGCAGAATGCCAGGGAGACAGAGCACACCAGACAGTTCTCCGTCCCTTATAGATCCCCTTCAGCCTCACAACCTCCCCATGAGCTGGACATATCTCGGTTTTACAGAACCCAAAGAGGCTTAGCCTGCTTCATGCTCCTAAGCTCAGAATGACCACTCCACTAGCAAGGACCAGGGCAGGAAGAATGTGAGCCTTCTCTCTATGAGAACACAGAGATCTCTTTGGTCACATGGCCGCTGGGTTACGAGCTGAGAAATGGCAGCTCTGTGGCCATGTACAGTGTAGCTGGCTAAGTCGTCACTTGCCTGGGGTGATTCTGCTGCAATGGTTTGTTTTGCATTGTTTTGCAATGCCAGTCAACGATGCACCGGCACAGCTGTCACTCAAGACTCAGTTTACCTTTACTGAGATGTTCTTACTTCTCCATGTGGCTAGGCTCAACAGCCAATCCCTATACTTGGGTCTTCCTCTATTTCAGCTCTTACCTTGTATTTTTATAAAATGCTTCCCGAGTCTCAATACCTGCTTACAAGGATGGTTTCTTTGGTCCATACAGTATTTAAAGAGAAAAGGGAGGCACAAACCTTCAACCACGGGCTGAGGAGATAACCCAATCTGCAACATATCTGCCTTGCAAATGCCCAGAATCCATGTTTAAAAGGTGGGGCATCATGATGTTTGGTCCCAGAACTGGGAAGACAGAAACAGACTGTTGGGGTTTTCTGGCCAGCCTAGTTGAAAGAGCAAGATCCGGGCTAGTGAGAGAGTATGTCTCAAAAAAAAAAAAAAAAGAAAGAAAGAAAAGAAAAGAAAAGAAAAAGAAAAAGAAAAAGAAAAGAAAAAGAAAAAGAAAAAGAAAAAGAGTGGCCCTAGCTAAAGGTCCTTGCTATTTAAGCCTGACATTCTGGGGTTTGATCCCAGAGTCCTTGAAAATGTGGAAGAGAGAATGAACTACACAAACCTGCCCTTTTATCTCCACATGCATGCCGTGCAGTGCGTACTCAACATGCACCCACATATTAATAATAAATTTAAAATTTTTTAGCCAAGTAGTAGTGGCACACACACTTACTCCCAGCCCTTGAGAGGCAGAGGCAGGCTGATCTCTGAGTTCCAGGACAGCCTGGTCTACAGAGTGAGTTCCAGGACAGCCAGGGCTATGCAGAGAAACCCTGTCTCAACAAAACAAACAATTGTAAAGGTGAATGGTATTTGAGGAATGACACCTAGAGCTGACCTCTGTCTGCCCTCCCTATACACTCACATACTTCGTAAATGTACTCTCATGTGCACCTTCACACACACGCGTGTGTACACGCATACACACACCAGCTATGTGGCTCTACTTAAAAAACCTAAATAGACCCCAGAGTCATTCTGGCATAGTTACAGTCAACTGAGGCTAAAAGTAACTCATCGATCCCTGGACAGCACGAGCACTCGTTTCCATGGCAGCCGCCACCCCCTAGCATCTCCCACCCCATCCACTTCACATTCCTGCTGTCTTCCTGGTCCCTGCAGGGAGCCCAGTAGCCTCTCTCCTCCACCAGGCTTCCTTGAGAGCAGGGTGGGTCTCCCAGGGTGCACTGGACACACAGTGTGCTGTAACCGTTGTGGCAGGAACCAAGGATTCTAAAGAGATGCTCGGATATCAGGCTGGTGCATCAGTGGTCCCCAAGAATTCATTGGTCTCCTAGGAGTCTCAGTCCGGATGAAGGAAGAGGAAAGAGACTGAAGATCAGTGCTGGCCAGAAGGGGGATCTGGTCTCCAGGGAGAGATTTCACTCAGTTCTGACGCGTGGCAGAGCATTTTACACAACCTGAGATGAGACAGTGGTGAGCCACAATGAGTCAGACACCATTTGTCCGGGATGTCATACTTCTCGCCCTCGGTTTAATCCTCAGCCTCGTGGCAGGATCGTGTGGAAAAGCCATTGAAGGAATGTAACGGGACCTAACAGGCCTGGTTCATCTGAGGCCACAGAGTTGAGAATCCCATTTCAGGTGCTGATCTTCTGAGTGGCAACAGGGACAGGCTGCCCCGGCCTTATCTCATGCTGTGGAAAACAAGGCAGTGCCTGTTTCCTGTGGTTTTCTGCAGAGGATCCAGTCCCATCCATCCTCCTAGGTGATGCCTCTGGGTAGCAGCCTGCCTTTCCTGTCTCTGACTGGATGATAACGACGCTGGATTGCTTTCTGACACAGGGACAGGCCTTCTTTTCTGTCACAGATACGGGAAAGGTAGAAGAAAGACCTTCTAAAATGCCTACACATCCTCTGCTTCAAGTGGGGCAGCAGGGGGGTGGAGGAGGAGAGGAATGGGATAGGAGTCCTGACAGCCTCGGGAACCAGGCCAAGAGGAGCAATGAGCCAGAGACTGGCATTTGTCTAGTGACCTCTCACGGTATTGCTGAATCATGGGACCTTTTATAATACGGGACTGGGAGGGACCCATGCTCAGAAACCAACCCTCCATCGCTCTCTGTCCAAGCCCTGGGCATTTGCTTTCCGCTGACATCCAACTGATGTCATCATTTCAATGTAGTAAACAGGCCGCTTCCAGGCCAAGGTGATGGTGACCTCTGACAGCACACGCTGCCTCAGCGGACTCTTTCACGGGGTGGGGGGTGGGGGACATGGCCCCTCACTTCCCACTGCCACCTCTCTGCTTAGTGCTGACAGTAAGATGGGGGCAGGGCAGACAGCAGGCAAGCTGGACCGAGGGCAGTAAGTGAAGAAGAGATAAGGTGTAAAGGGGGGACTCAGAGGTGCTCTGAACAGAATAACAGAACTGCCCAGGCAACTACAAGAGGCAGCCCCGCTATTAATAGACCTGTGTTCTAGAGCCGTGTTGCTGGCATTCCCAATCCCCACTGCAGATCTCCAGTGAGAAGCAACCTGGAGGCTTTCAAATGCTGTGCGCTGTATGTTTCTGCACGGTGGGGGCGGTGCCGGGGCTCAAGACTGTGCCACAGTGCAACAGTCCTGGGTGGTTCTGTTGCCAGATTTGGTAGGGTCAGAGCCTAACATGCTGTTCTCAGCCACCCGTCCTCAAGAGGCCAATTAAATGGGTCATATTGAAAGGCAGAGAAAAGAGACTTATCCAGTGTTGGAGGAGAAAAAGAGAGGCCCGCAGTCCCTGAGTCTGTCACTGGGGTCCTGACATGAGGTTGTGGTTGCAATGGGGACAAGAAGGATCTGTACTTCAGGGAAGAGTCAACTGTCGCAGTACTTCAGACAGACCAGAAGAGGGCATCGGATCCCATTTCAGATGGTTGTGAGCCACCATGTGGTTGCTGGGAATTGAACTCGGGAGCTCTGGAAGAGCAGTCAGTGCTTTAACCACTGAGCCATCTCTCCGGCCTGTTTTCTGGTCTTTCAAAGCCTGACAAGTATTCAGAACTGTGTGAACTCTCTTTCTGGAAGCCAGACTCCCCTCTGGAACGTATCATGCTTCCTTCTTCCAGACGAAGGTGTCTGGGGAAACTTTAATTTCCTGGGGACCACTGTTGCAATGGTCTGGTATGCAAAGGGGGGTTAATTTAGAATAATTACAGTCATTCCCGACAGACTGGAGACACTACCCTAAGACTAGGCTGCCCTGTGACCCCGGCATGGTTGTTTCAAGGTAAAAGAAAAAGATTAAAAATCTTCATCTCTTACACCTTTCTTGGAGACAGCTTTAATAATCACCAAACTCCAGTGGCCCTCTGCTCCAGGAAAGCAGTTTGTTTTAAAGTTGTAGATTCATGTTCCTGTGACAGTGGGAAATGGAGAAAAAAAAAAAAAAAAAAGCCACCAAGCTGTTCCCAAGCCTCAGAGCAGAATTCAAGTGCCTCCTGCCCCCATGGTGTAACCAGCTATTAGGGGGAAAGCCAGGGTTCTGGCCACCACTGATAATGCCGAGGAATGCTGAGAAGCAGAAAAAGGCGATTTATTCAATGTGGCCACACTGGGAAGAAGAGAGGAAAGGAGAATACTAGTCTTGGAAGCTCCCCAGGTAGACATCAGCGGGCTTGCTGCTCGCTAGGCATAGCTCCAACCCTTCCAACCAGGAGCTTCAAAACACAGAAGCTAAAACTTCAGGATGCTTGTTTGCTGGGCCCTGAGATTCTAATGTCTGTTGGCTCTGCAGAAACGAATCAGGAGACAGAGGTAGGAAAATCTTCCGTTCGAGGTGATGTAAGAGAACAGAGTCCAGCAGAGAGGTCCCAGCAGAATCAAGATTGACATGGAAGAGAACCTAATGGAAGAGAGCTTGTCTCAACCTTTAACAAAACTAAGCCTGCAGCCTCTAAAAGCAAGAGGAGAAGACTGCTCATGCACGCCGGGCTCAGCTCATAAAGGGATCTCCTAGATTAATTCCAACCTTCTGGAGCTCTCCTTCACTTCCGCTCTTGGGAGCACCTTTTGCTGTGTTAATGGACTATTGCTATCCATGTGTCCCCTGCTTTGGACACAAAAACCAGAAAGGTTTTTTTTTTTTTTTTTGTGGAAAAAAAACTTCCTGCAAGTGCCTTCTGGACCCCAGTATGTACCTAGACCCAGGCTGGGGGAAACTGGGATGAAGATGTCTGTCTCTGTAAGATCCTGAGACAGCCTCTAAGACAGTGGCCACTCTGACAGGCCAAACTCTACAGCCTGCAGCTCCTCTCTCTCTCTCTCTCTCTCTCTCTCTCTCTCTCTCTCTCTCTCTCTCTCTCTCTCTCTCTCTCTCTCTCTCTCTCTCTCTGTGCTGTTTCTCACTCAGACGGTCCCAGACCAAATCACATGGTGTGGAATGTTCCGCCACCTCACGAGAGGACAAGAGCTGGCTATTATGACCCAAACTTAACAAGCACCACAACAAACTGCTTGGTACCTCAAACTGCACCGTTCTCTCCATAGGCATGCTAAACCTATGCCTGAAGTCCAAAGCTCTTCCACAGAATCTTGCGTGAAGCTGCTTCCCGCCAAGGCTCCAGCAGGTGTCCCTGACGCAGCGGCATTCTCTCTGTGGCCTGATCCTCTCTACTGTTGTTCATGCTTCACACAGACACACAGCTTTGACTGGACAGCAGTTACGTCCCCTGTTCACCTATGACTGTGACGTTCTATGTTCAATGCAACACACACACACACACACACACACAGAGAGAGAGAGAGAGAGAGAGAGAGAGAGAGAGAGAGAGAGAGAGAGAGAAGGAACTGTCTCCTTAGGAGGAGTTGGCACTTCACAAGCATGTACCATGGCTCGGGCACAGTCCCAGCAGCCTGTGTGTCTAAGAGTTGGGTCAAAGCTCACAAGAGCATTGAAAACGAGACTTCACATTACCACAGGATGGAGGAGGAAACCATAGCGTCATCCCTACCATCTTCTCTCAAAGCCTCATCGCAACTAGGGGTGTGGCATCAAGAGCTTCCATAAAGCAAGCTGTCTGCACAGTTTTACTTGGGTGATTCTTTTCAGATTGTGAAGGGTCAGGAGTGACAAAGGTTTGAAGAAGTTCTGGTGGGTTCTCTCCTCTCTGTGTTGTGTAGTCTTCTCTTAGTTCTGGGGGTTTACCAGAACCCCTTGTAGACAGCAAAAACTCCTATAATTGACATCTGACAGAAACAGCAAGGAGGGACACCCCTTATATGTTGTCACCAGCAGCCTAATCTTGTAAGGACCTCTACTCCCGCAGGTAGACTGGGGTCCTTGACTTCACCATGGAAAAGAAATTTGAGGCAAACCAGTTTGATGATGAGTTGGAATGAGTTTGTTTATTTGCTTAAGATGTTATTGTAAAAATGCTTGTAAATAAAGATATTGTGCTACAGGGTTGGTCAGACCAAAGTCTATCCACCTCAGTGAACAGCTATAGTTAGAGTAGCCATCCTAAAGCAACCCCATGGAGTTTTACCCTTCCCCTATCAGTTTTATTTTTATGCACTGGTCCATCACATTAAAAAATCATTGAAAAATCAATGACAGAGTTAAAACCAGAAAACCAATTAGGTGTATAGCCTCTTTCATGACTCACGTGTCTGTTTCCTAGAGGAACGAACCCGTGGGTGTCTTTACCATGGGCATATGTTGTATCTTGTGGCTTAAGTTACATTGATGACAGGTGTGATGTTCACAGTGTTTAAAGGGTTAAAGGATGTCATTTTGCAAGCAGAGATGGAAGGTGGGCTTGTAAGGGTTATTCTTTGGATTTAGGAAGGAGAGCTACAAGCTCAAGGCTACAGGC
Organism: Micromys minutus; assembly: GCF_963924665.1. Taxonomy (NCBI): domain Eukaryota; kingdom Metazoa; phylum Chordata; class Mammalia; order Rodentia; family Muridae; genus Micromys; species Micromys minutus. Next base: position 13,528,661 of record NC_137966.1, on the reverse strand, counting down.
CACTATGGCTCAAATAAGCACATTCCTGATGTCACCTGTGGTATCACTGAGGTGTCCTCAGGGAAGCACACACTGCCTCTGCAGGTAGATTAGGCTTTATCAGTGGTGTTTGGCGTTTCCAGACTCTGTTACCCAGGCAAACAAACCATTTTCTAAGGCCTAGGGCTCTACCCTCCCATGTCCATGAACTCTGCCTTTCTGCCCTGCCTTGGTGTCTACACACAAACCCCCTCTGTTCACTGACCTCGCCTCTAGATCCCCACAGTACCGAGGACATGGCTAGGATATATGAATATCTAGCAGTCAGGCTGATTCCATGGATACAGAACCTAAGTAATTGATGGTCACTCTGGAATTCTGTGAAAGCTTTCCCAAGTAGGAGAGCATTCTCCGGGCTGCAACAGAGACCCCTGGGGACAGCCACCTCCATCCTTTAAGTGGCTGTTCCAAATGGTCTAGTATCCAGCATGCCTCTGGTGTAGCAACGTCTTAGAGAAAAAAAATCTCAGTTTTTTTCCCCACAGACCATGCCTTCTGTCTTTCAAAGATAACAGTGAGGATTTGCCGTAGCTTTCTGCAGACAGTCCTGCCACTTCCAATCACCTCTCTGCCAAGAAACCAGAGACCTTCAAACAAGCAAGTTCAGTCCCCTCTCCTACCTCTAATGCTCTCACAGAATGTGCAGACTAACATTCTCGCTCCCATTCCATATCCACTGCCTCCTCCCACTAATCCATTCCTAAAGGAACTGCCGGCCCCTGATCCCAGGAGGGCTCACCTAGAAGGTCACCTCCCCAGAGAAGCTCTCCAGCCTTTTCTTTTCATCTTATTCGGTCCCACATTTATCCAAGCACCTAGAGTTCTCAGGACCTTCTCATCCACAAACATCCCTTCCCTTGAAGGAGGGTTCAGGCCCCTGGCCTGCCTCAGGCATGTACAACCTACCCAGCCTGGATTCCTCTCCAGTGGCCCCCAGTCTAGAATTACAGTCAGGGCACCAGCCTGCTTCTGGAACAAGTGTTAGCATTTTGCTCACAGCAGCTCTGGAAATTAGATGCTAGCCCCAAACCCCGTGATTCAGTCAGCAGCATGAGAAGGCTGGGCCAGGAACACAGGGCTCTCCTTTCTTCTGGAAGATAGCAGTGTTCCAAAGACTGGGGCCACAGAAGAGAGCTGAGTGGCAGGCCTGAGAACAGAGCCGCATGCTGGAAGCCGACCCCTCCCTGGCACTGTGACAACTGTGACATTTAACAAACCAGGCGATCGCCCAGTTCAGAAACGAGGTGCCATCTAGCTCTGGGACTGTCGTGTAGGAGTGCAGGGATGGGACTGGATTTCCCTTTTCAGAACAAAGACAAACACTCCTCTGGGAAGCCCGTCCTGGGAGAGGCTGCATGTATCAGAGGCCCCACTTCCGTGCCAAGTATTCAAAGCCCGTGGCCTGGCCCTGCTTGCTTTGGCAGTTCCTGGCAGAGTATACCAGCATTCTCCAGCTTTGAAATTTAATTGCCTACCATAGTCATGGAGCCCATTTCCAAGGCAGAAAAAGAAAATTGAAAGGGGGGAAAAAAAAGAGTAAGAAAAAAGAAAAGCCACATGAGTCGCAGGAGAAGTTCTCACGGAAGCAGCTAAGATGAACTGGCTGCTGTATTTGATGGTTGGCCTTTGGGGGAAGCCGGTTTCTTCTAAGCCAGTCCCAGAGGCTGGTGTTCAGAAGAGGAAGAGCAACAAAGTCAGCTCTGTTAGCAGCAAGAAAATGGAAGTCACAGGGTAAAAAAAAAAAAAAAAAAAAAAAAAAACCAGAAACGCTGTCCCCTGGAATCATTGTGATCTGCAGGTCAATCATGCTGAGCTCTCACGTCCAGGAGTGGACAGGGATGGCCGTGCCAGGGTCGGGTGGACTCATGGCGTTTGTATTGTTCTCATTTCTAAGCAAAGAGCTTGTCTTAACCTCTTTCCTGTGCCCCCCTGGGGGGAGAGCTTTTTCTGTCTCCCTCAGACAAATGTAGCTTTCAATGAGCTACCCTCTCCTGCAGACAGACCTCTTAGCATAGACCAGTCCACTCTGGGTGAACTGTGTCTCTCTTGCTTAAAGAGAGCAGTTTCTTAGAGAAAGGAGGGTGGAGGGGTAGAGGGAACAAAGCTTCTTGCTGCCCCTTGTTTCTCAAATTGGTGCCTTAGTCTCAGCCTCAGCTTCAGGGCTCAGCCCAGAGGACCAGGATCCCAGGGTTCCTACCCCAGTCCGTGTTTAGGGCCTCAGGGGCAGACAAGTTGTCTTGTGTTCATTCATCTTATTTGTAGGACCTACAAGAACTTCTCAGCTCTTTGACATTTCTCAAAAAAGTCCAGAGACACGGAAAGTGACGGCAGCCGGCGGTAGACATAGCTCAAACTGCAGGCAGGAGGCAGAGAGCATGCTGGGAATGGCCTCAAAGCCCACTTCCAGTGACATACTTCTCCCAGAAAGGCGACACTCCTAACCCTTCCCAGTTCCATTGGAGTATATGCGCCTGTGGGGGCCGTTCTCATTCCATCCACCCCTGTGGGCATGGGCCAGGCTAACCTAACTACTCTGCTCTTGTCCCCTCTCTCAGTCCGATCCATGCCTTCACACGTGGATGCAGAATGCGTAGATCAGCTGTCTGGTTCAGGCCTTCCCTCAAGTACACACACGGATCCCACACAATCCCACACCCTCACACACTCCCACACTCACACATCCTCACACACCCCTACACTCACACACCCTCACACACTCCCACACTTACACACCCTCACACACTCCCACAATCACACACTCCCACACATTCCCACCCTCACACACCCTCACACACCCTCACACACTCCCACCCTCACACACCCTCACACACTCCAACCCTCACACATCCTCACACACTCCCTCACACATTCCCACACTTACACACCCCCACACACTCCCACCCTCACACACCCTCACGCACTCCCACAGACTCTCACATGCTTCCCAACACACACTCTCACACATCCTTACACACTCCCACGCTCTCCCACACTCCCACACTCCCACACCCTCACACACTCCCACACAACCTCACACACTCTCATACACTCTTACACACTCCCCAACACACACTCTCACACATCCTCACACATTCCCACACACCCTCACATACTCCCACATACTCCCAACACACTCCACTCACACACTCACATACCCCCCCACATACACTCTATCATTTCCATACACGTCCTTGCATATTCTCTTATATTCACATATCCCCACACATACTGACACATTCCCACTGTGCACACTCTATTCTGCCCCCTCCACACACACACAGGGGTGGTGCAGAGAGAGACACACAGAGGCACACTCACGCCCCCACCTCCTACCATTTTGTTCCCCGATGCTCGGTGACTCTCAGGCTCAAGCCCTCTGAGCTTGGCCATCTCCTTCCCTTCCAGTCTAAATGCTCCATCAGGATGTCAGCCCTGCCCTCTCCTTTTCTGTGTCCAAGTGGTGTTGGACTTGGTCCTTGAGTTCATGAAGTGTTTGGTCAAAAGCAAAGGCACTGAACCTGTAACATGGAAAGCTGCCAGCTGACAGAAAGGCTTTGGGATACGGAATCCTCTCACCTTGCCCTCTGTGGTGCCTGCTTTTAGTAGCTTTCATCCAGGACTCCGTGTGACGGATACCACCAGGTCCAGCTATGTAAGCCAGACACTAACAGACCCCATATCTGCCCACACATTCTCTGAAATGGCACCAGCTTGTTTTAGCTACAGCCACCCATATCTTAGCCCATTTTTGCTGCCAGCACATGCCTTGTCTTCGTGGCATGCTGGCCTAGCCTCCCATTGTCCCTGCCAGAGTGTACCTACACATTCTCTCGTAGGGAAGCCAGCACGAGCTTTCGTTTCAGGGATGACCTAACAGATATGACCACTCAGACACAGTCTATATCCAAGTGAAAGTTTTTCTTCCAGCCATTGAGACTATACTCAGGTATTTATGACCCAAGCGTAAAGCTGAGTGGTTAGGGTAAGGGGATTTTAAAGGCAAAACCACATTCTGGTATCTTTCTTGGCAGCTACAGGGGTGGAGATTTTGTGCAAGCAAGCGTTTTAACAGAAGATAAGATAAGTAGCTAGCTGGAGAGGGAGGTTTTCACAAGCCTGCAGTTTAAGGGAATCTCAGTTAAGTTAGATGGGGCATCTTGACC